>NW_004567105.1:3419581-3550248 GCF_000260355.1 Condylura cristata
GTTTATAAAACATAATTTCCCCCTTTCCTTACTTTTACGTTCAAAGCACATTACATACAACCTCATTTGTCCTCAGTTTTTTAAAAAAGAAAATGTCTCTTCAAGCATCATCTCCGTGACCTATCAGGCTCCAGCACATCCGTTCCTTCCCCTGGCTCCTGGTTCTCTGCAGAGAGGGGGGCTGCCTGTGCTGTGGGGGCTCACAGGTCCTGCGGGGCGGTGGGGGGGGGGCTTCAGCTCTCAGGCCTGTTGCTTGCTGGTAGCCGGGGAACTCTAACCCCTCTGTACCGCATTTCCTCACCGAGAGCTCAAATAGTCCTCAGCCCCCACGCGGGGGAAGGGGTTGGAGGGCTCAGCCCTGCCGGCTCCTGTTTCTGCCCAAAGCATTTTCACACGACTCCTCCCAGCACATGCTCCTTTTGAGTTTTTCCAATGTGTCCTCACTTAGGCAAACAGCTTCTCCCTCCTTCCTGGGCTCCGGAGTCCTCAGCCTGGCAGTCAAGGCTCCAGAAGGAGCGAGAAAAGGTGGCACCAGTCACGGGGCGGGGGAGATGGTTGGGAGTCTGTGCCCTGTCATCTGCACAGAGCTCAGACTGGCGCTTCCCTCTTTAAGCCGAAGCCCCAGGACGGCCGAGGAGGGAGAGGCCGGACCGGCGCCACTGATCGAGGACCGAGAACCTCGTGAGACTGAGCCCCCTTGATCCATCCCGGAGGGTCGCCCTTGGCAGTTTGCACCGCGATGGCTGCTACTGCGGCCACCACCACATTCTCTAGCTGGGAAACTGAGGCACGCTGTGCAGTCCGAGTGTGCTTGGTCCCTCGCTGGCTGCCTCTCTCCACCACTGCCTCAGGCCACCAGTCTAATCCGGAAAGCCCTGCCCTGTCAGGGTAACTACTAACAAGCTCAAGGTCCCTGAGCCTTCCCAGGGGCTGTCCCCCAGCCAAGGGGTTGATGGGGACACTTCTCACATACCCATAAATTCAAGCCCATTACCTTTTGGTCAAAAAAGCAAAGACTGAAGAAACCCGCTGACCTCAGACCAGGCAACTGCCACTCTAAGGCTATCGCTGAAATGCAAACACCCAGTTAACAAACCTACAGGATGCTCTTCTGCCCCTCGCTCTTTTCTTTTCTCGCCCATTCCTTCCCCCATGCTCCACCCACCCTCTCCACCACCAGCTTTCCCCCCAAATGTCTGCTTCATTCACCTTCTCTTCTTTTCTCCTCAAAAGATTTGTAACGTTCCATAAATCTAGTTAGTAAATTATGCCTCAAATGCTTTTCTTCTCACAGCTCCTATACCTGCTGATTTCAATGACCCCCAAGAAAACATCCACCTGAAAGACAAAGACAGCAGGAGGCGCCCACCACCTGGGGGGGGGGGGGAGGGTTGCATCTCTCCTACTCTGGTGGGAGAAGCAGGGAGTCCTTGCTATTTTAGGACTGTTCCCTAAAGCAATACTGTGAACCCTGGTGGCAAAACTCAAACCCCAGTGAAGCATCAGACACCGCCGCCCCCACCCCAGGACCAGAAGTTGTTTCATGAGCCCCGAGAAAGGGCTGTTTACTATCCCAGAGCCTCAGTTTCCTCGTCTCTCACTAGGAATAGTAATAGTGCTGGGCTCATGTCCTGTGAAGAATGTTGGCAGTCCCAGCTAAACCCCGTTCCTGTGTCCTGTGCCAGTAGGCGGCCTCGCCGACCAGTTAGTTATTAGTTGTTAAGTACAGCTGCTTTATGCATGTTCCTCGACTCCTGAGACTCAAGGGTGGATGGATGGATGCAGAACGTAGATCTCATCGGGTAGGGCTGCTAGCTAAAACGCCGAGTGCCCAGATCCGCTGGAATTTCAGATAAACAAGTCGTTTTCTAGCTTCAGTAGGTTCCAGGCGTTTACCTTCTCCGGCCGATTCCGAGTGGCAGCTGGGCCCATTGCTAGGGAGGACGGTGGCGGTGAGGGGGCATCCGGTCTTTATCCCTCTCTTCTGGATGCTCCCTGAGGCCCCTTCGCCTCACACGATGCCGTTTCCATATTTCTCTGATTTGAAGACTGGGGAATAGGTTAACTGGCGGGGTGAGAGCTGGGGTCTTGGAATGCGACCTGGAAGTGTCTTTGGGCAACTGATGGGCACGTGTAGAGATGCCAGTTTCCCCTCCGAACATCCTGTGAGCCACGAAATGTCATCGCTCCCATGAATATGTCTCTACCTTCCTTGTGGTATTTGCTACTTTTAATATTGCGTGGGTCAAGAGGCACAATTTTACCACTGAGCCTTCTGGAAGACTGAGTGTTTTGACAAGGAGGTTTCATATATTGGAATTTCTGTTTTTATAAGTGAGTTTTCTTGTAATTCCTATTGTGGTAAAGCAGGAATCCTCTGGGCCCTCTTACGTATTCAGATATTTCCCTCCTGACTTTTCTGGCATTTCACTCTGTTATTCTCAAAATCATTATCTGCTTTCTCATTTCTATGACTTGTCAAATTTTTCCATACTTGGCGTTTGCACCACAGTTAAAAAAAAAAAAAAATTCCTGGGCATCAGCCCCAGTTAAAGTATTAGTAGTCCGATCACGTCGTCACCAGGTTGACATTTATTCATCTCACCCATGTATCTGGTCCTGATGACAAATAGTCCTTGAATTGGTTGCCACTACCTCATCCTTCCTTTACATGATTTTGCCTCCCTGGGGCCCTGTCTCTTCCTGGAACATCATAACGGAAGTCACTAATCCACCAACAACACCAAATGTGCTTCTGGCTTCTGTTCTCCTCATGATCTTCCCATTCTTGTAGTCTTTCCTTTCAGATCCTCTATAGTTCCTTCTCTTGCTCTGACTGTCTCCATGGCTAAGAAATGGCAATTTCTGCTCACACTGTCTTCAGGTTTCCTGCTGCTTGGCCTCATTGAGCTCTTGTTCCCTTGTAGTTTGCCAGACTGTCTCCCAGGGCGTAGGCCTCTGCTCAGCAACCAGGGATGGACCCCCTTTGTTCAGGCCTTGCACTGGGCATGGAGCTGCAGAAACCAGAGAGCCCACCTCCAAACTCAGATGGCTCAGTCTTACGAGAAAGACCAAGGGTGATGTCAACCCAATGGGGCCAAACCTCAAATGGAAAAATAGCCCAAAGCAGACGCCTCCAAAATAGGCTGGGATGGGAACAGGTATGGAGGGACTAGGGAGAGATTTCCAAGTGAGGGGACAGTTGAACTAAGTCTTGCTGGAGGTAGAGGACGTATACATGGCAGCCGGAGAGAACGGTTCCACGCAAATAGAAGTTGGGGAGCCCAGTTGGTTCTGGGGCCATTGTGGACTGGCCCCAGTCATGGGGGGTCTTGCATCGCATGCCAGAGGCTTTGAACTTCAGCCCAAGAGTGATGGGAACTAGACATTTTGGTAACATTTGCATTAGGAAGCATTTGCTTGAGCAGCAGCATGAACGAATGGAGGGCAGGGCAAGCTGCGGGGAGAAACTATTACAGTCATCGTGGCTAGAAAGGAAGCTGGCTTGAAATACGGCCACGAGAAGCCACGTTCCTCCTCTTGACATTGGCCCTTTGCACATGTGTTTATCTCCAGGGTAAGTGCTGTAAACACATGATGTCGTTTAAAAACTGGGGAGCAAGAGCTATTCATGTGGCCACCTGGCAGATGCGGAACCGAGGCTCAAAGACTCGCCCAAGTTCTCGTGTATAAACAGTGGCGGAGCCGGAGTCAAAGCCAGCCTATGCCCTGAACCAAGCGTCCCTTATCTCAGCTTGAGAGAATCACTGTGATTTTGTTCTCCATTGGAGTGGTTGACAGGCAACGAGTCAAAGCAGTGTGACCAGTAATGACATAAGGCAAGTCGTACGTGTGAGGCACACCCACCACGTTCAATCCTCCAGAGGCACATAGAAAGTAATGGTGAGTTATGTTTAACCCACTCTATCCAAACCACTATCAGTTCAACGTAAGAACAGTAGAAGGCTGATCGTGCATTCTTTTTTCTTTTTCCCATGAGCTAAGTCTGCATGTGTGTTTTGCTTACAGCACAGCTCCATCTGGACCAGCCACATGGGGGTATTAAGAGCCCCGGGGCCACGGGCCGCCATATTGAGCAGGAGGGTTCTAGATGGAGCTCACAGTTCTGCTGTGGGCAGAGAGGGGGCAGTACCGATAGTTACAGAGATGAGGAATATAGGAGGGAAGATCATTTGGGGCCCTCGCTGGTGGCGCAACGGGTTAGAGCGCAGCACAATGGAGCTGTCCACAGTCACTGCATCACAAGTTCCATCCTTAGCTAGGGAGTGACCCACAGCAGACCTCTCCTGTCTCCCTGCTGCTCCCCTCAGCAGTGGATTTCAGTTTGCCTGTTCTGCTCCCCACTTTGTCTCTGGTGACTCCTCTTACTCCCCACACTTCTGGCCGGTACTCCAGTTCTTGCATGCATAAATGAATGACTCTTTTTTTTTTTTTTTTGAAAGATCTTTTGGAATGTGTTTGACATGCTTTTGGATCATCTAGACACAGATTCCCAGTTAGGGGTCAGTGGTAGATGTGGGCCACAGGAGAAGGCTGGGTAGATAGCGACACTGGGAGCCCTTCCCACACAGACAGTATGGCCACACAGAATGTTGTGAAAGCCCTGGGTGAGAAGGAGCTTGCCCAGGTGAGAAGGACGTTATGCAGAAAGACCAAGTCTTGGGGAAGAGCAGCAGGGTGAGGCCTGTGTAAGGGGAGGAGCAGTTAAAACACAGGTATGCCAGCTCCCTTGGGTGGGAAGGAGGACAGGTGCGTGTGGCACAGCAGGCAAGTTTATGTGGGGGAGGGACAGGAGGTCTTCCAACCCCATGTTAGCTGGATTCTCTTCTCTCATGCTGCCTCTTTCTTCCCTAAGAAAAATGAGCCCTCGCTACGCTACCGACTGCTCACTAAACCCACAGGTGGAAAGGGGAGAAAGAGAAAAATGTAAACATCTCTCTAGCCAAGGAGCACTCATTTTCCCTAATTGCTACGCCATCCTTTCTCTGTCTCAGTAAACTCTTTATTCTGAAGTCATTAGAGACCATAGGAAATCACAAAAAGCAGTACACCCTTCACCCCTCTTCCCCCAATGGTGGTGATTTATATCATCTTAGTACCTGTCAAACCCATTGTGCAATCCTCTTAATTGGATTCTGTGTCCTTTTTGACGGCTTCCTAGCAAGAAGTGCCCGGAATAAGAAGAATCAAAACAAGGTGAGATGTTCTGTCCAATGCGGTCAAGAGCTTTGTGTGTGCTTAAGAGGGTTTATCCCTGTACCTAAGTGACATGAATTGAGCACAACACTAAAAGACACCAGGATGCTCAGGCCAAGAACACCTTCTCATAGCCACATGGAATTTGCTCAATATTCTGGGATTAGACTATGCTCTTCCCTGTAGGCTTCAGCAACTCTCACTATAAAGTAAAACCAACGAACAGACTTCTCTGTGGGTGCCATCAGCATCTAAAAGGGACGCGAGCTTCTGCAGAGAGAAGCAACCCACTCAAGCCTGCCTTCCTGCACTGCCCAGTTCTCGCCACCTGTAGTAGGTAAGCCCGGCTCGTGATGCCATCTTGATAGAAGTTTTTGACCCCATCTACACCATGGAAGGGATGGGGTTAACGTTCAGGTGAGTGGCTCCATTCAACTTTCACGCAGGGAGGATTTCCAAGGAACCACAGGACACAATACAGTAGGCCCCTCGATAAATCTAGGGGTTTCATAGAGCAGGTTGCTCTGTGGGTGCCATCAGTATCTAGAAGGAGCTCACAAAGCAAAGAGACTCAAAGGAGACAGGCATATTCTTCAAAAGCAGAACCAAACAAAGAACGAACCAAGAAATGTTTGCTTCAAGGAAATAAAATCGATGCAAGATGGGGAATAACCTGTTTATTAGCACAGAGTGGATTTCCACTGTAAGTGGGAATTTGTTAATGGATAACTACAGAAAAAATGGTCGTTCTCCCTTGGGGATAAATACGCTCTAGATCTCAAACAGGTGCAAACAGAAAACCCATTGATACACTTGGCAAGAGGGAGAAGACCAGCAAATGATGGGCTTCCTTCGTTAAAATTGGAAAAGACAAGGGAATGAATTGCTAGTAACTGGATGAAGAGTTTGAAAATGTCTGAGCAGCCAGCACAAAGCAAAGCAGGAAAAATCAGCACGAAAAGACTGGATGAGGTGGTCAGAGGCCTCTCTGCCGGGGATGACATTTCTCCTACACGGGTGCCTCATTCACTCCGTGTGGACACCTTCCCCCACCTCATCAGGACACATCTGAGCCACCCGCGGCGAAATAGCTGTTGTCAAATTCAAGAAGACAGGCTGGGAGCACTGCAGTTGGGAGGAGCAGCGGGGAGGAGGGAGGAGGGGTTCCTTCCTCTGGTGCAGCCATGGGACAGTGCCCGGACAGGGCAGCAAGCACCTCCCGAGGCCGAGAAATCCGCTCAGCCCTATTAATGCCATCACCAAAATGCCCAGGCCAGAGAAAGGCCTGGCCCTGTGTGGGCCTGTGGACACTCGTGGGATGCCGGTTTCTGCGGCACCTCACCCACCACAGCGCCTGGACGCCTGGTCCTGGCCCAGCCATTTGTCCCCAGGCGGAATCTTTGCAGCCTGCACGTGAAATCGTGTCCTCGGAGCCCCTCCAGCCAGACAAGACACCCACAGATGCAAATCTCACACCTCTCCTTTTTCACCTGCTTCACTGCGAAAAACCCGTCTCCTCCCTAGCCCACGGCAGGGGTCTTTCACCCCCAGCCCTGAAACACAGCACAGGCTTTCTCACCACACTTCCCAAGTCAGCAGCGAAGCAAGCCGGCTGCCCGGCCCTGTCGCCTGTCGTGGCGCTATCCCCAGTTGTTAAGTGGGGACAGCGTGGCCGACAGGCAAGATTAAAGTGTGATCGCCGTGGCATCTGGGTTCTCTCCTCCGTTCAGCTTCTGCGCGAGTGAACGTGAAAAAAGGGGAAAGAGATGAGAAGGAAAAATAAGGAGAGACAGGGTCCCTTCTGGGAAAGACAACTCTAATTCCGACTTCTCCGCGTGCGGTCCACCCCAGAAAGCCAGCGGCCACCCCTGCTGACCCCTGGTGACAGACTCCTGAGCTGGATGAGGCTGGTACCAGGCGCAGGGGGGTCTCGTGTTCCGCCTCATCTTGCCGCTGCCTCCCCACTCCAATCACGATAAATATATTTATACTCACTTGATTATGTCAGCCAGACAATGTTCCCCTAATTGGCAGTGATCAAAGTCCCAGAATTGCTTGCGCGAACCTGCTGTCTCTATCAGTCAGAGCTACAAGGGGCTGCTAACGCAGTCCCCATTAACAATTTCCAGGGGAATAAAAAACAGTCCCGCTCCTGCACGGCCGCGAATATTCCTAACAGTCCCTAAAGCCAACCCTTGAGGAACTCAGACTTATAGGAACCTGCCGGGCATAGAATGCTTTTCTAAATCTTCCCCACCCCCCGGAGAGTGCAGAGAAAAACCCATAGCCACTTCCTTCTGCTGGAGGCTCTTTTGTTCTTTTTTCTTTACTTCTTTTACAGGGCTTATGGCGCTATCATTTTTGGTTCTGGGGCCTTGGTAAACATCTTGGGACATCAGGCACAGCCTTGACTGCATGTGCAGCTCTGGTACTGTAGCGAGGTCCCGGCCTCTGCATGTTAGCACGCCACATGCATCATTTATGCGTGCATAATTCGGAGTGCCCTGGCCTAGTCTGACATTTACATGGGACCACCACAGTGCTGATCATCAGTCACTACACGATAAATATTGACTAATGAATGCACACGCCAGGAAGACAATGCCATTCACTTATTCATTCACGGGACATTTGAACACCTGGCATGTGCCAGCGTGGGCTGCGTGGTGCAATGTAGGTATCCAGTCCCGCCTCCCAGCGGGCACCAGGGGAGGGTGGGAAGCCGCAGTCTGTGGAGACAGAGCGGCCTGGAGGTCCGAGGAGCAGGCTTCAGTGTGTCCAGGGGAGAGGCAGGAGGGGCGTCCCAGACGAAGGGGACAGCAGGTTCACTGGCAGGACACAGGAAGCTGGCGGTGTGCTGAGAACTAGAAGCCAGAGGGTGTCCGGCAGGCAGAGATGAAGTCGGGGTTCAGGCACCGACTGGCTCTGAGGAGAGTTGGAGGGGTTGGGAGTGGGGAAAGGAAGTCTGGATGAAGAGTTCTCTTAGGGCCAAAGTCCTTCTGGATTCCTCTCAAATTTGGACATGCACATTTGAAAGCAGAATTTGCTGGAGGCTGTGCAGGAGATCTGGTCATGCCTGATTCCTTCCGGCCCCCCTGATCTGTGTCCCCCGGATTGTCCGGGTTGGCTTGTGGCCCTACGGGGCCTGAGCGGAGGCTGTGACAGCTCCCAGGTGGCACCGCTGCTCCCAGCTCAGGCCGGCATGCCAAGCACATTCACACGCATCTTAAGACCCAGTCACAGGGACAGGCTGTGTTCCTGCTGTCCCAGCCAAGATAATGGGAGGAGCCCATTATCTTGGGTCTGAACACTCCCATTTAAATTCATAGCACCGACCTCTGCTTGACTTAGTTTCTCTAAGGCTCTGCTCAACTCACTCATTTCTGCCCCCAAACTCAATGACTCCACTTTACTTAGAGACTCAGGCCCAAAGTGTTACATTCAAGGCCGTCCCAATCTTACCTGCCTCAACCCCTACCTTGGCCAGTGGGACCCCAGCAGTGGGCTCCCCCAATGTTCCCACCACCCTGCCTTTTCTCACTCCAGCCCCCACTAAAGGACCCACTCGAGTCAAGTCCATCGCTGATTCCGGGGGTGCTGTCTGCTTGCCTGGCCTTGGCCCCAACCCTGGGCCACTCTAACTGGCCTGTCTGTCACTAGTGACTATTCACTTCACGCTGTGATTCGTGACCCACTGCCCCAGCTCATCTGTGAGCCCCATAGGAAAGGAACCCCCTTGGCTGCCTGCGGGACGCTGCCGTGCAGAGTGCCTCTAGGGGACTGTGGAGTAAAGGCCCTGGGAAGGACCGTTCTTGGCTCTCAGTGTGCTGTGCCCTGAAATTCCCTTTCCCGTGGAGAGAGTGGTCTGGGCAAACGTTTTGGGATCGTGAGAAGGGGAAACATTTCTCCCACGATTCATAAATAGTCTTTTACAAATGTTCCTTCAGAGCTTAAAGTTCATCCAGGAATGAGCTCTCTTGCAGATCAAAAGCAGCATCTGTGCCATCACCAGGAGGAGGAAGCACTCTGCTGGTTTCAAGGGGAAAGGGAGGGGACACGCAGGCCTGAGAGGGGCGGCGGGCTCTCTCCCGCAGGCACGGGCCACTCGCTTCACCGGGGGCCCCGAAGTTCAGCTTTCATCGTACATGTTCCATTGAGCAACACTCGGGATTTTTCGGGAGAGAGGAACTGACATTAAACCAATCAGGAAAATCACCATTTCCTTACTGGTCCACCAGCATTTAGGGAAGCTGGGCTCTGCCAGTAGGGACGGCCGTGCAGAGCGCCTAACTGGGCAGCGAAACCACCCTCTCAGCTGGCAGCTGGGCTTTTCCCAGAAGTAGAACTTCAGGAAAAAAAATAGCTTTTCAACTTCAGCTCCACTTTGGCAAATTGAATCTGTTAATGAAAAACTGTTTTAAGTTCAGGTTTTTCTCTCTGCCCTTCCCTCCCCACTGTTTCTCTTGAACCACGTGGAAATCAATTTACTCCACAGGTATTTAGTGAGCACCTATCAGGAGTCAGACATCGTTTTAGGGGCTGAGGGAGCAGGTAGGAACAAGAGACGAGGCCCCTGGCCTCCTGGGCTTATCTTCCAGTGGGGAGAGGCAAGCCAGCGGTAATGCACTAAGTCAGGCATAGGCAACTGAAATAAAGCTCACGTCTCAATGTGTCTGACAGATTAATTTCCAGAAGCCAAAGAGTCAAGGTTCCTGCATGAATTTTATCTTAACCCATATAGTGAGGGGTAATAGTGAGGAACTCAGCTGCTCCTCCATGCCCACGGGAGGCGGGCTCTGTGAGACTCAGCAGGACGGAGACTTTGTGCTGCATGTCTAGGAGACGGGTCCTTTGGTTCGCTCCATGGGGGGCGGGCAGGGGCACCCTATAGAGCCAGAGCCACAGCCCTCGGCCCTCGCTGTGGTGGGCACGGGAGCTCTGCCTTTGCTTGGGGACACATCCCTCTCTCTGCCTCCCATTTCCGACTCTCATGCCCGCCCACCTCTGCCTGGGTCTTCAATCCCTGTCACTGAAACAGAGCTCAAGTGGATGTTCCTCCTTCCATCACCTCTGCTTAGGGCTGACTTTAGAATCTTCCCCTATAGCCCTGAAGCTCACATCTCCCCATCTAGGCTCAAATGCCTGCTCCTTCTTATCATCATTTCGGGGGTGACCCAAACCTGACATCTTCCCAAGTCTTGGGCCCAGGATGCCAGCCCCAGCGAAGGTTCCTGGCAACACCACATGGACAACATTCCTCGGTGTTTCTTCCTCCTTGAATCCTCTCCTCCTCCCCCTCAATCCTCACTACACTTTATAGGGCTCCAAAGTCACCTTTTCTGTGAGTCCGCTGCCTCTGTCTGCTCCAAGGGTGTCCTGGTCCCACCTCACGTCAAGTCCAGCATTTAGTGGAGGACTTTGGCAATGGCTCATTTGCCTTGGAGCCTAGGTGCCTCCGAGGGGCGTGTCTTGTTGGTCGTCTTAGAGAGCCTGGTGCATCTTAGGCCCTCGATGACTTTGATGAAGGAAGAAATCACTCATAGTCTCTTTGGATTCAGCTCGTATTGAACTGCGTGAGTTAGGTAACTGTGGCGACCTAACAGAGTACCAGCTCCTGAGCAACAGACTAGAGAACTTGACTTTTCTCTCATGAACAAAGGCCTCATGCATTTGAGCTAATGCTCAATGCAGGATCATACTTGCAAAACCAAATTTTCTTTGACAATATTTCTGTGTGCACTGAATCTGGAGGTCGTAGAGAAGTTCAAATCAATGATTAAAGCACGCGAAACAGAACAACTAAGTCGTCTACTGCAGAGAAGAAACTTGAAGAGACTCAAGGAGGGTTTTTAAGGAATGGGAAGATTGCACTCCAAGGACACTGAACAGCCTTCTGCAGTTACACAGAAGAAGAGAGTGCTCCAAAGATGAAAGTCAAAAACAAAAAGAACACAGTGGCTCCCTCCTGGGGTATGTGAACTCAAGTCACACTTCCGTTACAAAAAACTCACTTGCATTGAGAACTTACTCCAAACCAGGCACTGTTCTCCGCGCCTTGTACGAGTTCATGGGCCATTCACACGAGCCCACGTGGTTGGAGCATTTCCCATTTCACAGATGAGGAGAGGGAGGCACAGTGTGGGTAGGTAGGTGACTCACTCTGGTCGCACGGCTGGGAAAGGCATGGATAGGCTCTAGCTGGAGCTGTCTGGCTCCTCAGGCCTCGCTCTCACCTGCTCTGCTCCCTGCTCTATGAGAGGCTAGAACGGGGGGCTAGAACGGCGGACCGAGCTCCTCGGAGGACGGAGCTCGTGAAAGCTGAAGAAGCTCCTGACGCTAGTTTACATGCGAGCAAGAAAGCCCTTGAATGCACTCACTGTACTACTTTACCTGGGCGACCAGCTGTCTTGTCGGCTCCACAACACCGAAGTGTGCACGTGTGTGCGCGCGTGTGTGCATGTGCCTGAGCACCCATGTAGAGAGGTGACAGTACCTGTCTTCATTTCTTTGTTCTGTGCATCGACCGACCAGCTCTAGTCTTGCTCTTAGCAGGGAGCGCTGTGTCCACACGTGTGCATGTATTTATAAGGGCTGACATAAATCTAGTCAAATTTAGATTTTATGATTTTCCCTCCAGAGAGATGGAATTTACTTCTGAGGCTGAAAAGCCAGCATCTTCTTCCCAGTTATTTTTTCCAAGGCGACCCTGTTCTGCCTGCCTTGGGGACATAAACGGCGGGGTCACCGCCAGTGCAGAGTGGGGGGCAGCTTGCCGAGAGGCTCGGAAGCTCGTGCAAAAGGAAGTCTGTGCTCCTCTGACCCGCTGTGGGGGTGAGTGTGATCAGGCCTGGAGCTGCTCCCCAGACTGGAGGCAGGTTCAGAACTGGGGCACCCAGCAGGAGCTCAAGGGTTGCAAATGAGTCACTGGGCTTTTCAGGTTGACTGAAATGGCTTCTGTTGATTTTCTTCGAATTTAGATGTGTTATCAGCATTCACACATTAGGCATAACGGGAAGATGAGTGAACATTTTCTTGATAGTGCTGGGTTTGGGCAGGTGGTGATAAGATTTGGGGTAAGATGTGACTCTGCAAGAATGTACTGGCCAGCCAATGGCCCAGTGTGTGCGAGGGGTTTCCGGCGGCACCTCCAGGGGCCTGAGAGCACAGGAAACCCAGCACGACGGGCGCAAGTGTTCTCTGACATTAGGCACACGGGCTCCTTGCTGAGACGTGCCGGCTCGGGCTTCAGGAGGCGCTGCTGGCTCGGCTGGAGTGCCACTAGGAGGTCGTGGTCTGGGAAAAGCACGGGTTTTGCAATATGCCACGTGCCCCCTACCCCCAACCATGAACCAGAAAAGTTATTGGTGCCTTGGCACATTGTTTAGCTTTTAGAAGCTCCATAACACCTCCAGCCTCAGTTTCCTCATCTTTAAAATGGACACAACAATGTGCCCTACCTCGGGGGCAGGACCAACAGATGAATAAGTGTGGGTGCTTGCATTCCTGGGGGTGGTCTGTGCTAAATTTGCGTTTACATGAAGGTATGCATTTTTGTCAACCCAGCATATATTGGGAGAGGACTGGTAAGTATCTGTTAGATGGGAAGGACTGGGAAGATTGGATGTCACGGAATACAGTCCTCCAAAATTGCGTGGCAATCTGGTCTGCGTGCCAGGAAACTGTAACGCAGACACAGGCAAGCACAACTCGATGTTGATTTAATCTCTCCTAGAGAAACATTTCAGAATCTCTGCAGAAAAGAAAGGAACAGAGATGATGGTTTTGCATGAAGAAGATCGCAAAGGAATTGGCGTGAAGAACTGAGCTGGGGTACATGACCCTGGCGGGGAAGCGGCAGCATCTATGACTCCCAATCAAATAAGGTGTCGAAGATCAGCAGCGGCCTTAAAGCTCCAAAATATGTGTTATTTTTGAGTCTACAAAAATAAAGAAGCAAAAAATACAGGACCCACCTCTCTGACCTCCTATGGACAGTGCCAACTTCAACTTGAAGCAAATCGGTTAATTTTAAAAAATAGAAAGAAAACGTGCACCATCGAGCAGCCAGTATCGAGTTGTAAGAAATTGCACTTTGGTAAAACTGTCAGACAAGGTCAATGTCATGTGGTT
Organism: Condylura cristata; assembly: GCF_000260355.1. NCBI lineage: Eukaryota > Metazoa > Chordata > Mammalia > Eulipotyphla > Talpidae > Condylura > Condylura cristata. The sequence goes on from NW_004567105.1 coordinate 3,432,929, forward strand.
CAATCTAATCTATTTAAGCTAATTGACACTCAATCAAAACACTTATCCTACCTTGACCTTTATTGCTTTCTAACTAGACCATTAAACTAAATTGGGCAATTTTGTCTGAGTATTTTTGCTTCCCAGAGTGTGCACAGTAGGTGCTACACAAATGTTTTATGAAGTGAATAGTGTCTTCTCTGATCTTCTGTCAAAAAACTGACCAAAATTTTGCTACACAACCTAATGCTGGTACTTAAAAATACTTAGCAGATTGTTGCCTTCATTTCACCTTTCATGATTCAGAAAAATCCTTTCTGTTTCTTGTTTGGGCAGCGCCGGGAAGCCAATTAATACATCATTAATATATTGGAGAGGCAGGCAAGACTCTGCTTGTGTGCACAGCCATGACAAGAATAAATGCAGGTTAGAAATATTTTTGCAATTAAGGAAAACCATTATTCTAAGCATGAGAAATGATTGTCTCTATGGTACATTTCTGAGCATTAAAATGCACTATAAATTTATAAATGAGGTGGACAGCAGAATCAGGTAAGGCTTCTCTGGAAGGTTCCATCATCTAAGGCCCAGTCGGGGCATCCAAGGTGCCCGGCCACGAACCAGAGATGTAACCTTTGGGATCACAGGCAGGAAGAGCTTCATCATCGCTCATGTAAGGTTGCATAACCATCGGGATTGGTCCCAAATGAAGGCAACAATCCGCTAAGTATTTTTAAGTACCAGCATTAGGTTGTGTAGCAAAATTTTGGTCAGTTTTTTGACAGAAGATCAGAGAAGACACTATTCACTTCATAAAACATTTGTGTAGCACCTACTGTGCACACCCTGGGAAGCAAAAATACCCCCAAACTTGGGTGTACACACTGGAATAATTGAGCAGGCAGCAGGAAATGATTTGCAATTCAGAGAATAAAGAGCAGAGATGGGGAATGTTCGAGGAGCCGAATACCCTGAGTTATTGCACCTCCTCAGGCCTCAGTTTTCCCATATTTGCTAAGTATCTCCTGGAGAATATCATTCTCTGGAACATCTGTTTTTGCTGGGATGACTAGACAGACGCCTTCAAGTGCTCTGCAACTCTTGGAGGAAAAAGCTTGAGCTCCACAACGTATTATTTTGCTTCAGGTTGACCCAGCCCGGCGGCACCAGCCACATTGCAGAGGCCGACTTCTGAGAAGAGAGTTGCTTTCATTTTACAGGCAGAAGAAACACAATCTTTATGTTTGGATCCTTAAACAAATCAAACAGAGGAACAAGCAAGGGCTCATGAAATCACCCATTTAAAGTTTCCTCCAACCTCCCTGGATTTCCTGGGAGGTTTCATTGAGCCCAGCACGCACATCCTTCTGTTTGATTTGCGCTGTCTAATGAGATCCCAGCCCTAGGTGATGTGCTCCTACGACAATGTCTTCATGCTAATTACATTTTAGAACGGTTAGAGCAAGGGGTTCCAAACACACTTGAGGTAATAACCAGTCCTATCTCCAGAAGGTCAACAGTTGGATCAAAGAGGGAAAAAAATTAGCATATCTTAAGAAAGAGTTCAAGTGGATTTGTACAAGTGCTCTCATTTAAGTCTACAAGAACACTTAACACACCGAGAGAGCGAGGTAATTCTATATTTCCCTTTTTAACTCACTGAAAGCCCCGGATCCCAGGGAGCAGCGTTGGAGAACAAGAAGCGTGTGGCAGGTGAGGCGGAGGGCGGGTGCTGTTAGGGGAATTGGCTGGAGTTCTAGGTTAGGGGTCTGTGCCAGGCCTGTGCGGCACCCAGTTGGAGAGTGGCTGGGCTGCCAATGAAAGCGCAGGGGGCTGTAGAGCTGGCATGGCGGGGAGGTGCCGGGCCAATCTTCTGTTACAGACACAACACAGCTTTCATCTGTGATAACAATAAATCCCTCAAATAATTGTGTGTCAGCTCACTCTTCACAAAATTACAATCTGCTCTTATCAGTGCCATTTCCAGAACAGTGTGGGGTCTTTTCCCCAAATTCCCATTCCCACCTCCACCCGCCATGATTTCTAATGAGTGCAGGAGAGCAGCCTTTGCAAACTAGACCCTCTGCTGACTGCGCTCCAAGGGCGGAAGCAGCCCTTCATTCATTTATTAAGACTTTAAAAATTTATTTATGCATTAGGGCCGTGAGAGGGGTCCACCAGAGAGAGTGGGAAGCAGAACAGGCAGGTTGACAAAGTGCATTGCTGAGGGGAGCAGTGGGGAGACAGGAGAGGTCTGCAGCCCATGTGGGTCACCTCCAGGGCGGGATCTAACTCTCCCTGAAGCGGCCATGGCTTGGCTTAGCTTCGCAGTGCAGCGCTCAAACCCGCTGCGCCACCAGGGAGCCTGAGGCTGGCTGCATTTCATTTAGGAATACACCGTGTTGTAAGAATTATCGAGCCGCGCTTACATGGCTTGTGGTCTTTGAGAGGACTCCTGAGAAGGGGGGTTCTGCTCTACCAACAATAAAGTATGAACACAACAGCTCAAGGAATTTTTCCAGTGTGCTATGTGCTGTGCCAGGCGTTTCTATCCACAGAGGGCAGAGCAGGGCCGCTGGCGTGAGACCACCTGACCACTGCGTCCACAGCCAGAATACAGCCGGCGGAGCCAAGGGCGACTGTCATCGTTTAAAGGAAAACTGGGCTGAAGATCAAATTCCACTGAAATTGACTCAACTCATGAACTTTTACAGGGGTGGGGCCTTGTGCTCATTTCAAAATCTAAAACATTGCCAATGTCCAGAAAGACGGGAATGAGGGGCATCGCCCCGCGTGCTCACCAGCTGTGGACTTTCCTGGGTGAGGACCCCTCCCAGTCGGGGTCTGTAGCCCCCCGGCAGGGCACTTCCACGCCAGGCCAGCCGGCTCTAAGGCTGTTTCTTGCTCTCCCGGGACTTGGGGTCACACCACTTGGGGCTGTCACTGACTTTCCCGGGGGCGGGGAGGGCTCTGTGGAGGGCCTGGTGGACTCAGGAAGCCGGGACCCACTTTGATGACGCTAACAGAGGCTGACATTATGCACTGTTCCCACCTGGGGTTAGTGTGGGGGGCTGGGGCCAGCCCCAGCTCCGCTAAATTTTTGGAAGGTGAGTGGGGGCGGGGCAGATGGCGGCTCTCAGGCTGAGGAAGCCTGGCTCAAGACGGTCAGTGGACACAGCCATGGCACAGAGGCTCCGGCCAGGCGGCGTGCTCTGACCTAGCTGTGTGGAAGGCCCCGAGATCACTGACAGGGCTAGGCCCCAAGTTCTCGAATATTCTTTTCCAAAAGTGCTGTCCTGCCTCACTCGGGGTTTAGATGCCATTCAGCTGCTTTTTAAACCCAAGCCCCCTAACACAGTGGAATTACCCCCAGAGCACGCAGCCCTCAAATTGGCTTTTTTCTGCACGTTATTGCGCTGGATCCGTGTAGCAGCCTGAGCACCGCAGGCTGGTCCCCTCGAGCTGTTTCTTGCGGCAGTCACTACCAGTTGCAGAAACTGCTGGCTGCAGACGTCGGAAGGATCTTAAAGTGCAGCCTTGTGGTGTAGGAGCCCCAGACAGGATCAAAGCAGCACTGGAGGAGAAATGAAAGGAAGGGCTGGAGAGGGCGGCGGGAGGGCGGGGGCCCTGGCTGTAGGCAAGAGAGCTGCTGAGACGCAGGAGGGAGCAGCAGAAGGTGTAGCCAGCAGGCTGGGTGGGCATCGACTCGGAGCTGAGGCGTGGCAAGCCGCAGAGGGGACCTGCCAGCCACAGGGAGTATTTGCACAGTGGATGTGAACCGCAGCTGAATACACACAGCCCTGGCTTCTAGAACACGGTGAAGGGTAGCCCTGCCCTCCCGGGGCCGGTCAGAGCTCCCCCGGGCTGTCCAGAATAGGCCTTTTCCTGGCTGTCACCTTGGCAAGTGGTGTTGAGACGCATTGAGACCCAGCAGGTTTCTAAGAGGAACTGTTCCTGTTACCTCAACCACCCAGATTAAAGATTACCCAGATCAGGGGCATCTCCGGAAAGAACCTTCTTATCAAAGGCACTATCTCATGCAGGCAAACATCCAGAGCACCTGGTTTGGTCACGGGAGAGCCCCGCTTCCTGTCCCGTGAGCCCCCACCCATGTCCTGGATGCCCCAGGCCCTGTCCCCTTCATTAGATCAGGAATAAAAGCCCTCAGCTGTCCAGTTACTCCAGAACTTAGGTTACGTCAATACCCTGGATATAAAAAAAAAAAAATTGACTCTTTTTTCCCTACATCTACCTGATGTTAATTTGTTGGCTGGGGAACAACCCCTGCAACCCCCACCCCTCCCCCTGCCCCTCCCCCCTCCCCCCAGTAGCAATGGGTATGGGAGAAAACGAGTATCTCTGTTACGACACCCAGGTGCAAGAGAACAGGTCCAGCTGGAGGAAGGGAAGGAGAGCTCACGCCATCGTGCGCACCTCCCTCGTCAGCAACACCCCGCTCCTGTAGCTTTAACAAACTGCTTGGGAGCAGATGTGAGGTGGGAGCCACTGTGCAGGTGCCGCATGGCCAGGACGCCCGGGTTGCTGGGATCTGGTTGGAATAAATCTCACTGACGTTGAGTGCACCAACCGATCCATTTAACCATCTGTCAGTCGGATTATTTTCCTACTTGGAGGTACGATGTGAAATGAAATGAATCCAGTTGCAGCAAAGGGAGTGGATTCGGTTGAATAAATCCCTTTCCACAGCAAAGAACTCAGTTTTGCTGCTTATTTGAAATGAAATCCGCGGGACAGGATAATGCCGTCTCTGGAACAGAGCAGATGCATTTATCCCGGCTTTACTGACGGCGAGCGTCCCAGCCGAGCGTTTCGTAGGCGCGGGCAGGCCTCTGTCCGTGGGTGAAGGTCACAGTGAAAGCACTCGCAACCCAGATGTTAGATTGGAAGTTAGCCCGAGGCTGCTCCCGCTCGGGGAGGAACTTGGCAGAGACTGCCAGCCCCTGAGGGGAGAAGGGACGGGAAAACCAGCGAAGCCATGTGTGTGTTTCCTACACTTGCTTTGCTTTGCCTTCCGCGGCCAGAGGGCTGTCTGCGCACAGGGTGTTTAATAAACCCGTTTCGGGGGTGATTTTCACAAGGCTTGGGGAGGGGTCACAGAGGACAGCCTGGCGAGACGTTCGGGTTGCTGTGCTGATGGAACTGCGCTTCGCGAGCCCAGAAAGGGAGCCGGGTGGGGTGCGGAGGCAGTTTGTGTAATTCACCCTGGCCAGTGGCGGGGAGCACGCGGTAAGCAGGGAGGAGGAAATCCTTTTACATCCCAGTAAGGACACTTGGAATTGGGAGTGGGGAAGCAGTTTTGACTTGGAGGGATTTTAAGGCACCAACAGAGATCTTTAAGAAATCTTTCTCTGGAAATGTGATGGTTGAAGAGTAGAGTAGATAATCTTTCTGAAATAATGTGGGAGCCCTGCGGAGGAGAGATGACCCAGAGGACCTCTCAAGATCTATTCTGGTTCTTACCCTGTCAGTTTTCAGCAGCCAGTGTCAAGACCTGGCTGGTCCTTCCCCACTTTCTTCCACAGCTGGGAGCTATGACCCTTCCTGCAAGTCAGTCAGCCTGTGTACTCAGCACTGAGCCTCGGTGGGGAAGAACCTCGGCGCGCCAGGTCACCCCCCTGCAGGCCTGCCTCTGAGCTGTCGCAGTTCGAGCAAGCAAGATGCTGTCTCCTTCCTAAGTCCACATCTTACTGGGCTTGCTAGAAATCCACCCATACTCCCAAGCTAAGCCCCCAAATCCTTTGTTTTTCCCCCAAGATCATAGCAGTGTCCACTCTAGGACTGCAGTTTAGTCTCTCTGCAGTCCTCACCTGTCCTTCCCCCAGCCTGGAGCTGGTGCCCAGTGTCTGAGTGGTAGCCCTGTTACCTGCAGATGGCTGTCTTTGTGCTGGACTGCTGGGGTGGCCCACTGGTCTCTTCTACCTGGATCCTCACACCCTGCCCGCCAAGCTCCAACTACCATCTCGCTTCTGACCACCATTGTTAAAAATTAAAAAATATAAATACAAATGGGGCCTCCCTTGTGGCGTGGGGGTTAGTCTCAGCACTATGAAGCTGTCACCAGCCACTGCCGCCCAAGTTCTATCCCTGGCCAGGGAGTGACCCACAGGGGCAACAGGCCTTTCCTGTCCCCCCCTCTTCCCAGCTCCTGCTCCCCTCAGCACTGGATTTCAGTGGCTCTGCCTGTTCTGCTCCCCACTCTGTCTCTGTTGGTGAATACGCTCACTCCCTCCCCACCCTGCTTCTCTGGCCTGTACCCCAGCTCTTACATGCATAAACAAATCAATCTTATTTTTTAAAGAGGGAGGCTAAAATGGAGTCTTTCATGCTGGGGCCCCACCCAGACTTAATAGCGTATCTCATGGTCGTTTCACCTTGTCCCGAAAGTGTAATCTTCACCTCCCACTCATCTGCATGCTCAGACTGCCCTGCGTCCCCCAGAAGGGAAGGAAGCTTTACCTGAAATAGCCCTTTGTTTGCAAGTACCGTGCTCTACCTCTATCCACACGCACCCCCTTTTTGGTGTGAGCGTTGCTGACTGACTCTTCAGTCAAGCCAATCCATCTCCGAATTGAGGCTCTGTTTTCACACTCTCCGGTGATGCCCACGCCTCCGACTCCCTAGGGCTTCCTACCAGCTGCGCTCACGCCTCTGAGTCTTTCTCCTAACCCTCTCAGCGGGCAGAATTCTCAGCCTGCTGCCTGCCTACGGCAGGCTGAGTGTTTGCTGTGGGCCGGTCTTGCGCATGCAGCATCCACAGCAGTGTCGCTTGCTACGCCAGGTACCAGTAACAATCTTGCTCCCAGATTGTGCCAAGCAACATGTCCAGCATCCCCAAATGTGCCTGGTGGGGACAGGGCCGCCGTGGACAGCTCCAGCTCTACAAGAACCCAGAAAGGCTAAACTATTTTTGTCAGTTGTAGCTACTTTGGGCTGGGTGGATATAGAATTGTGGGGTTACTCTCCCCCAAAGGGCTGGCTAGACCATTCCTGGTAGGCCCGGAGGAGGCCTTTTATCATGTTGGTGTGGCAATGGGGCTCCGTAAAGGCCCCCAGCCTCGGGGGTCTTAAAGAATGCAGCTGACTTGGGTTGCCAGCCATGAGGGATCTTAAGCTAGAAGCTTCTGTCCTTGCCTAAGTCTTTCCCTTTCTAATCTAAATCATCACACCCTAAATTTCTTCCCTTTTCCTTATAAAGAAGCAGCCACTGTCCGCCCCTACACCCCCCTTTCATGACCGAGAAGAATGTGGTTGGAGATCTTAGGCAGTTGCAGGTCTGGCAATGAGTGTGTCCTCTCCCACCTTTCCTCAGAGGGAGGCTGCAGTCACCCCACTTCTTTTCTGCTATGGGAAGTCTCCCCATCTCCAGGCCACTTCAGGTCCCTAAGTGCAGGGTAAATATTCCTGGTGCCTTCCACTATTCCGACAACCTTGTAAGTTCTCCACACATGGTTAGCGAGTTGATTCCCACCCGGGCTAACCAGGCTGATGCCGTGTGTTTGCCCAGACCAGCAGGCCTGGAGGTGCGAGGAGAATTTTCCCTGTATCCTAACGGGGTAGTTAAATCTCAGGGTAGTTGAATCTGGCCAAGGTTTAACTGTCCGTTCTATAAAGTCTGAGTAAACAGCAAATGGAGCTTTGTACGTTTGGTGTTTATCATAAGGCAGCCAATGTGTACAAAGGGGTGACAGCCTTCGCTCTGCATCATTCTCAGCTTTTATTGTGCATAAGAATCAGCAGGGGGTTTACTTCTGACTCAGTAGGTTTCAGGATGGATCTAAGATCCTCGTTTTTTGACATGCAGGTCCCAGGCGGTGGGTACTACCTACACGTCCTGGAGCATCGCACTCCGTAGCCAGATCCCAGGTCAGCCCCACTGGGGACTGAGCGGGGGGTTGACTTGAATCTTAACAGTGACCCGACACCAGGGCAACATTAAAATTTGCACTAGAATGACAGGCTTGAAAATGTCAACACACCTGCTGTAACGTAGGGAACTACCCACAGGGATATATTTTGAAATGTGGCATTTCCATTAACTTGGGATTCTGTAGATATTATACAAGTTACCTCTGAGTTCTCTGTTTTGGCGGGAAATGAAAACCTGTAACTGCTAAACTAGTTTGCAAGACTTCTAGAGTCAAGTTTCCAAGAGTCTGCAGGGACACTCGAACTTCAAGGTCTTGGGAGTCCTTGTTTTACTAACAGTAGAAGCTGGAGTGAGGGTTCTGGGGAGGGGTGGAGAGAGTAGAATCACTGTAAGTGGGACCTCAAGAAAAACTGATGTGCCTGATGGAGTTCACTCAAATGCCAGAAACGCGCGGGGAAATCCGCTGACGTCACAAGACCTTATTCCAAGCCCAAATCAGCCAAGCAGAGCTTAGAACACCTGCCCAAATGGATGTCACTTATTGTAACATGTGGTGATAAGACTCATCAAATCCTCAAAATTGTCAAGGCCTGAAATAACATTTCCTCCTCTCAGAAAATACTGCCTCTGAGGACCTTTTCCAGGTGTGCAGCCAACTGACTCATTACCGTGTACCTTGCAGAGGGGAAGGCCACTCACCTTTGGTTTGTCAAAGATGCAATCAACCCAGATGCAAAGCCGTGATGGATGGGAAGGAGATAATGAAGTTTGACCTTCTTGAGGCCTTTTCCAGCATGCGCCTGGCTGTGTCCTCTGACCAGCAAATAAGGACTCACCGGCCAGGAGAGGGACAATATGGTAGCTCTGAGATGTTTTGATAGGTTATTCTCAATATGCTCAAGAGTGTTGGGGAGAAACATCTCTAAATTTAAAGCTCTGTGCCCAGCAGCTTGAACTCCAGATTGAGTTGGTGTAAGACTACACTTTCAGGAGAAGATAAAACTACCATGCGATTAGGTATTAAGTCTGGGTGGAGCCCCAGCATGAAAGACTCCATTTTGGTCCCCTGCTTTTTTTTTATATATAAAATGAAGGGAGCTTGTAACACCTGGGAATGGCCTGACTTTAAGTTGGTTACTATTTCAGCATGAGTCAGCAGTGTGCCAAGAGTGTCAAAAAGACTAATGCAATCTGGGGCCATATTAATAGAAGTATAGAGTATAGATCCAAGGAGGCAAATATTCCATGGTGTTCCATATTACAAGGCCACTCCTGGACAGTTGTGCCCCCAGTTTAACAACAGTGATTTAGGGGACACTTACAATGATGGATGGCAATATACAAAACCACATCAGGAGTGCTTCTAAGAATAGTTATGCTGGAAAAAGAAGACTGAGAAGGATGAAGTAGAGAAGAACAGGCTACCTGGATAGAGTAGACAGAAAAGAGAACTATCTGGTAGCAGAAGTTTCATTCCTGGAACCCCAAGAAGAAAATTCACAAGCCCCTTTTCCACGTTATCGGCAAAGACACAGCTATTCAGGAAGGCAAACCCTGTTCCTCCGGTGGGCCCCTGGAAGTAGGCGACTTTGGGACGCATTTGTGCCTCCTTCTGGCACCTCTGCCTGTGGCAACCTCCTCCCAGAAGCGCCCTGAGCCACTCACTTTCTTTTTAATCTCTGCAATAGCATTTTCATGCTTTGGGCTTAGTTTCCCAAAGAGCTTGTTAGTTGTTTAAGGAAAAGTTCCGTGTTTTATGTTTGTTTTATTACCCTGAATGTACTCAGTATGTTGGGGAACCTTGAATTAGGGATCGAATACTTGCTGATGCCAGCCAAAAGCTGAATTTCAGCAGCCAGACAGGTAATTTTGTCTAGTATCTACGTGACAAAGCATTACAGCCAGCTCTCTTGATGATGCTAAAGCTTAATTGACCCTTCACATCATGAAATAACAGGCGCTGACCAGTCGGCTGTGCTGGAAAGCTGACCTTTCTCCACATCTTACATTTTAAAATCCATGTTAAGTCTCCATGTTGGAGCAAAGCTAAGCTTCTGCCTGGGCACACCCGCCCCCGGGGGCCAGGCGCTCACCATTGCCCACCATGGGGGTTTCTTTGGCTTCGCACCTTCTCTGTCTTTGTTTACTTGGCTACTCACAGCACGCCAGTGTCATCACGATAGCACACGGTGTCTGCTCTAGCCAGCGACTTAGCATTCTGTGGTACAGCAGTGGTCTAGGCAATGGAAATCCCACAAAAGGAGTTGGCTCCAATAAGCAAGTGCAGGGTTACACGTTCGTAAATGAGTTGTCGCGTATTTAGAGCCTGTCAACGATACAAAAGTGCTTCCGGGGTAACGAGGCCTGACTCTCCCTGAGCCTCCTGTGCAGCAGAGACAGCAGGGTGGAGGGGCAAAGTTAGTCAGCACAGGGCTGAGATCACGGAATTCGGGAGCTCGTTCCCAGGCTGCCACCCGCCCACTGAGTGGCCGCGTCACCTCGCACAGCCCAGGGGCCTGGCCCGGAGTGGAGCAGGTGACACACTTCTCTGCGAAGTGGCTGCAGGGTCTCCACTGGCCACCTGGCGGGCGTGCAGAGGTGCAAAGAGCTCAAACATGGACAGCAGGCTCCCGTCCTTAGGATCGGTTGGGAACCACAGAGACTTCGCCTTCCCGGTGGCGGAGGCCCAGCCTGTCCACGCAGGCACAGAGAGGCTCCGAGGAGTCTGGAGGCCAATGGCCGGGTGGCCCCTGCCAGGCGTGGCAGATCGTGGGTTCTGAGCTCCTACTGTTTGACAATGGATGTTAGAGGACCCCAGTTTACACACAGATCGGGAGACTCGCTGACTTTCGCTTGCCAGCTTGACCCAGACTTAAGCAGGGCTGGGTCCTAGGCTGTGCACAGGGCGGTGTACGCAAAGGACACTTTCTGTAAATCTACAACAGACGCCAGCACACATATTTGTCCTCATTACACGGACCCAGACTCTCCAAGTACCCCACAGGGGAGGGCTCGGTCACGCTGTTTTTTGTCTCTGGGCTTCCGACTCAATGCCGTCAACAGGAATAAGTGTTTCAGAAGGCTAAGTTCTGTCAGTCCAAAATAAATTCATCAGCTTTATTTATTTCCACAGTATACGCTAAATGACCCAAGAGGGATAATAAAATACCGTGTCTGTCTGTCTGATGAAGAGCTTAGCGGCAGAGCAGAATCGCTGGGAGGCTGCTGGCTCTGCAGGAGACCATGAAGCAACAGCCGCGCAACACACAAGCAGCCCACACAGGCACTACTGATGTTTAGGCACCTACAGGGCTCAGGATGGCGAAGGAACCCGCGGCTGGCTCACAACCCACAGGGACGAGTCGAAAGGTCTCGCCATCTGCTCCTTGTTTTCAGTCCCAGGGGGATTTGGTGGTTTGCCACAGAACCAGCATGCTTCAGAGAACATGGCCTAGAACCTCTCACTTGACCAAGAAGAAGACTGAGGCTCAGAGGGGTTAGAGTGTCTGGTTCAAAGGGATTAGGCACTTTCCAGCTGAGCCAGAATCTTCCAGGAGCCCACCTGCCATTCCAGACCCTGGTGGTGGCAGGAGTCCCGGGTGCCTGAGCAGTGGGCACGGGGCGCGGGGGCTTGGCAGGCCTTAGCGACATGACCTTGAGCAAGTCCCTTAACCCTGTGAGCGTTGCTTTCCCTTCTCTGCAACCCGAGAGGTAAAGCATGTGGTCTGTTTACCTCAGAGATCATAACAAGTCAGGTGTAATGATGCGTGAAAACTCTTCAAAACCCCATAAGACTGGGGTAAAAGGACTCCAGATAAAGGCAATGTTTTATGGCAAGGATGCATGGAGAGAGAGCAGGAGGAGAGGAGGAGGGCACACTTTATTTTCTGGGGAGGTCTAGAGCTCTCCTCAGCTTCCCAAGTGTGTCTCTGGGAACACCCGCCCCCCCCAACCCCCGACTAGTAAAGGAGAAACCTATGTGTTGGGGCTCAGCGTAATTGTGATGGATAAAAAGGCTGGTGTTTAAAAAATGCAACAACTTCCTTAGATTTAATATATGATGGAGAGCCTTCTGCTTTCCTTACTGATTCGACAATTCGTTTTGGGGGAATAAATCTATTCGATGAAAAGAAATATGGCCTCACATTTTGCTCTGTCAAGGGCAACCTTTTTTGATATATAAAATGATGCCTTGGAATTTCAAATTACAAGTAAGCTCGGCCTTTTTTTTTGGATGTGTATAATTCCCTGGTAATATATCTTAGTTCTTTAGAAAGATTATTCTTTAAAATCATATTTAACAAGAAGACTGTGCACTGATTATTTACGGAGTTCCTACTGAGTTCTCAGCAGTTTGGTTTCAATGTTTTCCCACAAAACATCAGACAAAAGACGCAAATCACAGCCTTGTGGAGTGGTTCTGGAAGGTGGAGAGGTGCGGAGGAAAACAAATGTGGAAGTAGTATTCACCACCAGTTGCTCAGTTAGTCTGCTCTTCAGTAAAAATATAAAAGGCCAGAACCAACTTAGCAAATGGCAGTGTTAGAAACGCATAAAACATCATTAATGTTGGGCATTCTTTTTCTCATTTATTTTTAATTCTCTTTAAGAAATGACTCTTGTGGGCTTTCTGAAAGGGCAGTTGAAGGTGTGGACAGAGAGCCCGGGACTCTGCAGTGTTAATGCGGGTAGGGTCCAGGAGCCAGCTAAGACCTTTTCCATGGAGAGCCAAAGACCAGCTGAGGGAATATCTGAATGCCTCGGGTAACCAAGCAGGAAGTTACCCACCAACCAGAGTCATCCATTGGCCCAAGGAGAAAGCAACCAGCTCCATCATAAACCTGACAGAGGCAAAAGCCCTTGGCGTACAGGACAGTGAAAACTAAGAAGGCTTCCCCCCTTTGACTATATCCAAATGTCATCTCCCGCCCCTGGGCTTCAAGGTCTCATAACTCTCTTTTTGTATTATTCCTTTCCATTTCTTCTCTTCCTGCTCTTTCGTTGTTCTACATTTTCCAGTTTCTGGTATTATCTTTCTGTCTAAAGTTACTTACACACAGCCTTAAGCTATCTCATTGCAATAAGCAGACTCATCTATGCTTTAGAGAGAGCTATTATTCAGATGAATGACACCTAAAGAATATTTCAGTAGCTATGCTCAGCTTTTCAATAACTTTAAAGCCCGGGGATGGAAAGAGATGAGGGGTCAGCCTACTGCTTCCTGGTCATGATCGTCTGTGCCACTTCTCACTATACCTGCCAGTGCGCAGAAAGAATGCTTTGGAGTCAGACTGCTGGGCTGTCTTGGCTCCAGCATATACTATTTAAGTGACCATGTGCAAGGACCTGACCACTCAGAGCGCGCCTTCCTCCTTTGTGAAAGAAGGACCAGGGAGCATGTAACGAGTCTACCTTGCTCTGTTAGACCCAAGTGTAACGGGTCTACCTTGCTCTGTTTGACCCAAATGTTACTTCCCGTAGCACGTGACAGCTGTGCTTGGCAAAGAATAATGGACGTCGGGATAGGACTTAGATGTGTAGAAATTATTGAACCTTCAAAACAATCTGATGAGATAGGTGCCGTTATCCCTTGCACGTTATCGCTTAAGAAATAAAAGCGCAGAAAGACTAACTTGTCCCAGTTGCCTGGAGCTTCACTGGAGGATTCGATTCAAACCCAGACTCAGCACTGGTGCAAGTACTTGGTAAAGGTGACCTGTTGCTGCCATGCTATTGTTGTCTTTACCTGAGCTTAACGAGTAAGTCCTTGCTGTTGCCGTCGTGACGAACTGCTGTCTAGCCCTTCTCTGCTGTACGTTAAATCTGTGTCTGTCTCCCCACGGGTAGTTGATTTAGGCAAAGAGGACCACCTAAAGCCAATGGGTGAGAGTTGACGGGGGTCCCAAGTGTCACCCCCTCGGGCTATGAGCTCATGGCACCAGGGAAATTAGGCCTTTACAGGGGGCACTCCCGGGAGCCGTGGTCACGCTTGGCACGGCAGAGGGCTGTCTGACGTGCGTCCCTGCAGTCGGGAGGGCCTGTGAAAACTGCAGTTGAAATCTAGTCGCACCCTTAGGTTCTAACCTGGAGTTTACAGAAAATGAAAGGGCAGAGGGACAAGTTAAATGCCACAGCGAGGCCCCAGCAAAGCCTGAACATGGGCTATTCTGCGGGGTAACCAGACTAAGCTGCTCAAAAACCCAATGGCCAATAGAAACATAAAACCCAAGTGCAAAAAGATGTGCATTTTTCTTTTTAAACATTAGATCCTAGTTTGTTTGTTTGTTTAAAGGGGGAACAAATAGGGAGGACTAGATAAGGACTCGATGTTAGGTGATATTAAGGGTCTACAGTTCACCTTCTAGGGGTAATGACATTGCAGTTATATTGGAGAATGTCCTTCAAGTCCACGTCAACTCATTTATTCTTACAGTCTTCCTACAGGGTACACACTGAACACCTGAACTTAAAAATCAAACGATTTTCCCCTGGGCCGAATGCATACTAGATGACTTAGGTATCACATATCATTTTGTCAGTCACTTGCAAGGAGAAATACAGAAATACGTATGTGTTGCATCAGCACAGCAACACACCTGGAAAGAAGTTAATGGCTGTTGAACTTGGAGAGATTCATTGTTCTGATATTTTAACTTTAGCTTTGCGCATTTTCTCCATTTCATAAGACTTTCATCTTTGTGGATTTTGTAATGGTTCCTTTGAATTCGCTAAAGCATTTGTCAACGAGTGCATATATTTTTAAAAAATGATTTCAACATGATTTTATTTTAAAAAGTATTTACTCAAGTTTAAAGAGACCTAATATTAACATGGTTGAAGATAACTTGCTGTGTAACACAGTGCCTGACGCACAGCAGATGTTCAATAAATGGGGTAAGAGATGTTTATTTGTGAGACGAAGCTCTGCTGTCCTGGCAACTATAAAGTGGAGGGCCGGGGGTGGAGAAGGGGAGGGGGCCCCGGGCTGAGCTGTGTCTTTGTGGAGGATCAAGGTATCAAGAAAGCTGGGCCAATCCTGCAGATGGCCGAAATCCCTAACCTTTCCTGCAAACAACTGAGGCCGTGAAAATTCCCGACCAACTTTTGAGCTTGTTTTAAGAGAGCACAGAAAAAATAATTTGTCTTTGAGGCCAACTCAGCAGCAACTGTTACTTGTTTTGGAATTCCTGATGGAATCAGCCTTTATGACACATTTTGGAACAACTGTAGATTTCTCTTGCCGCAGTGATACTAAACGCTCCTTTGGGTTTGACCCTACCCCTGCCAACCCCAGCGGTGCTGTTCTCTTGGGAGCCAGTAAATGACTGGGAGCTGGGATTGTTTTCAGCTAGGATTGTTGCGAGGGCAACGCCTTGCAAAGAAAGGGTTTCGGGCAGTAAGTAAATGTATTTTGTGTAAGAGATGGGAGGAAAATTATCAAGATTCAAAGAGATAATTAACGGCGAGATCACACAGTATCTTTTTCTTCAGGCACATCCTATCTGTGTTAACTCATTTATTCTTACAATATCCCTCTGAGGTAGACGGAGAACAATTGAAATAAAAAAGTAAAAGGATTTTCATCATGGCCTAAGACATGGAAGGTATTCAAAAGGATATTATATTAGCAATAGAGATATTTCTTCATCTGAACAAATCGATCACCTCCTTCCCTTCCGCTTCAGTAAAGTCATTTTAAAAAGATAAAATCGATTACAATTTAGGAGAATAAGATTACAGTTTACTACCTGAGAGACACTCCAAGTTCAATCTCAAAGTAGTTTTATTTAATGACATAGTAATGACTCTACCAGGAAAAAAAAAAAAAGTCCTTGAAAGGGTACAAATCGGAATATTAAAAACTTGAAATTTAAGTGTATTTCAATAGTTCTCCAGCTACACAGTATTTTCTAGTTAATAACAGATCCTTTTGTAAGGAGGATCACTTTAAACTTATTTTACAAATGTGAAGTTTTATAAACAATACTGAGTTGTTAAAGCAGAGTGTACTTATACTAAATGTTCTCTCTGAAACCAAAAATAAGAAGGAAAAAGGAGGTTTGGGGGGACCCACTTAAGAATGAAATAGTCGACGATAATGTATTTGGGTAGAACGAAAGGTTCAACTTGAGGTTCCCAAGCTGCACAATAAACCTTGCACGCGAGCAATCTGTTCCCCGGGACTATGGATCCCAAACATTTTGTCTGTCTGGGGATGTGTATTTTCATTCATGTGCAAATTAAGCTACATATACTTTATTAACAAAGTCTAATTCTAGCTATGTAAATAAGGTGTTTTTACGTGAGTGAAATCTCTGGTGGGTGTAGTCAAGCCTTATGTTCTGAACAGGTGGGATGAAGAGCATAAAGATGCTGAAAGTTGTCTATAGACCTGACGCCTGAGCTAGCGACCGTCTCAGACTTTAACTCTTAACAGAAACAACAAGAAATACTGCCCTCTTGACTCTTGCCCCACAGAACGCAAACTGATGTTTTTGTAAAGGTAAGGTAAGTGATAACAGAAGCAGAGATGCAGGCCTGAGAGAAACCCTGACCTTAGAGGATGAGCGTCCTTCCGGGGATCGCTGCCAGCCCTCACGCTGGTAACGGTGAAGTGGAATTTGACCTCTGTGTTCCTACTGTCTCAAGTCTTTCCCCAGATGGCATGGAAGTCAGCTAGTGAGGTTTTGGTGTGTGTAACGGCCTGGAAAAGGGACGCGTCTTCTGGGTCATTTGCTAGAAGTCCGATCCTATCACCATAAACAGATTTACAGACCTTAACTGACGGGCCAACATATTAAAAGTAATATTTAGAGGGCCCATGGGATTCATTTTAATTCGACTTGGCTCATAAAGAACATTCTACAAATTACAAGGCTGTTCAAGGTCTCTTACATGTGGATTGAACTGTCTGACATACCTTTCAGAAGAGTAGAGTTGATCTGATCTCCTGACTCAGGCGTGGAGTTATTCGGATCCTCTCTTGCAAGAAGGAAGATGATGTCAAACACAAAAATTATTGCATTTCGGAGGACAGATGTGCCTCGTGCTGCTCCCTAGTACCACGCTAGGCAGTAGCTCACAGATTCATTAATAGTCCTCCTCCTCGCTACCTTCTACTCCCTCCTCCAAGCCCCCCACCCCCATCAGCACTGCTCTCTGTAGGCAAACCACACAGGAACTAGCAGACACAGAGTTTCTGCGAGTTGGGCGTGAGCCTCAGATTATGCGGTTTTGCTTTCTTGCCGCCAGAGTTGAACTAAAATGCAGGAGGTTCATGAAACACTTTTGCTTCTTTCTGCTTGCTTTCAGTTTTAACAATTTTCCCCATGAGCGATGATGTTCACATAAGAAAAATTCGAATCCTAGAGATAGCCTATCAGCAGCTGCATATGCTTTTAAGGAAGAGGCTCCTAGGAATTCCTTAGGAGAACTTGCTTAACACATCCTAGGTCACTTGGCCATGTTGCAATCCCAAAGAAAATGCTTTCTTAGCACATTCAGTTCATCATCTAGTTATTAGCCATAACATTAAGTCTTAGAAAAAAAGAAAATTTAAAACAGAGAACAACTCTCAGCCAGGATGAGTTCACCTCCATTTTGCCACAGTCAGGCACGAGCTGGGCCTCACTGCTTTGATTTTAGGGATTTTGCTTTCTCTTGACTAGGCTGACCTAAAGGATTTCTGTTTTTTCCCCTGACTACCATCTTTGTGACTTAGCTCTTACCTTCCAACTTAGAGCTCTGTGTCACACTAAGTCTCTTCCTCCGGTAGCAAGCTCGACCCTGAAGGCCTCTTCCTCTCTCATTGTCCTTGCCAGAAAACGGATTGCCAATGAAGCGCCTTTTGCACAAAATGCGAGATAATGCTACTTGCCAAGGGGCACGACTCAGAGGCTGGGGACCAGACCCAAGATGAAAATGGACCCTGTGGGGTCAGCCCCTTGAAGGCTATGAAGGAGGGTGTCACGTGAAGCTCAACTGGGGTTCTAACGGTTAAACTTCGTCTACACTGTGAAGGGGTGTCGCTGTCTGTCTCTGTTTTTTGATACACGAATCTTGCTCAAGGTTTACTTTTACAAATAGCCTTTTGCTATAATTGCTCCAAGTTTTTATTGAAACAGAAAAGCAAAGTCTGGTGTGGTGTCCACAGAGCACCTCGGTCACCACAGGTGCTCAGGAAACAGTCGTTGAAGGAGTCAAGAGAAGAGAACTTTCTTTTCAAGCTCTCTAAAGAGCTTTAAAAAGTTAAAGCAAGTTTGTCCAATTTTCTTCAATCCAAATTGCATCTGAACAGCTATCCCTTATAAAGGTAGAACTTGCAAGACTAGGTTAACGAATGAAAATGAGTCCATGTGGGCCTCAGCTCTCCTGTTTCCTCTGTCCTCACGGCCGGAGGACTTTGCCACCCCGTGTCACACCCAGTTCTGTGGTCAGGTCTCGGAGCCCTGAAGTTCTGGCACTGAGTTAGTGATTTTGAATTGGCGGGCCTTGGAGTCCCTAAGCATGCGTGACTGAGGAGTGCAGAGGATGGGGAGAGGGGACACCCTGTGGGGGGATGTCTCGAGAGCTTTCAGCTTGCCCCACTGAGGAAGCTGCTTTCCTGCAGGGCCCTGCCCTCAGGACACAGGGTATACCCCACCTCTTATCAGCAGAGAGTGGTACAGGCAAGTGGCATGGAGAAATTATTTTGGCAGAAGGTCATGACGGGCAGATGTGAGCTAGAGCAGATGGGCGGTGAGCAGAGCTGCCTGAGGGGCTCATTTCTTGGCAGCTCTGTAAGAGCAGGAGCGCAAAGGTGAGGCTACAGGGCACGAGAGGCAGCATCTCAGGCCCCGTCGGAAAAATAGCAGCCGAAATCGGAGGATTCTGGAATATGTGAAGGCTTAGCTTATCCATAATGGACACCTTGGCCTTAAAACCATCCATTACTTCCTTAAAAATTTCCAGCAACTTCTGAGAAATCATTGCTAATACCAGACATTTATACATAAGCACTTTGTGGTCAAGTGTGTACTTCTCATTCAACTATGTGACTTGAGACATTCTCTCTTCATTCCCTCGATAGCTCAGCTTTGGACACTTGCCCTGTGTTAGGTCTGTTCTAGGTGTGGGAATGTATCAGAGAACACAGCCAGTGTCCCTCTCTGAGGTGGAGAGTAGTGAGGGTGGAGATTGGAGAGGGAACGGGGGCCAGAGCTCGCAAGACCTGGCCTGCTGAGGCCAGGTCTTGGGATTTACTTCTGAGTGAGTTGGGAACCAGTGCAAGATTTTGCAGCGAGGGGTGACATGTTTTAAAAAGATCACTCTGATGTTGTGTAGAGATAGGTTCTTACAGGGCAAGAGAAAAAGCAGTGTTCTGCCAAGAGATAATGGCAACTTAGCCCAGCTGGTAGGAAGTAGCTGAATTCTAAATACATAGGAGGACCCTACAGCTTGGAAACACAGAGGTCATTTCATTGCGTTTTGGAAGATGGCGGTAATTAACCGCTTATTACCCACTGACCCAGACTTGGTAGCCACCCTGGATTCTAAGATAAGCTGATGGTTATGACGTGTGGTGTCAGCGACCAGAAACAAGTCCATGGTAACCCCAGGGCTCACGGTCTGAGAAACTAGAAGCTGGGGTGTGGCGTTTACTGTGATAGAGGAGACCGAGGGAGTGGGTTGGGAGAGAAGAGGAGTTGGGTTTTGGACAGATTACATTTGAGATGTCCGTGAGACACGCCAGCTGGGGCAGATAGATGAATCAGGAGAGCAGCAGAGGTTAGGGCTGAGGGTGCCGTGAGAGTTGTTGAGAGAGAGAAGAAAGGGGTTTAAAGCTATCTGACTAGATAAAAACCACCTAGGAGCACAGAGAGAACGGAGCCCTCACAGCTGAGAGGTCAGATGGATGGAAGCAACACAACCAGTCAGCGAGACAGACAAAGAAACGATGTCCTGAAGTCAAGTGAAGAAAAAGTTGTTGCCTTTTATAAAAACGTGTGGTTCATGGGGGAAAAACACATACCCAATGATTACTGTGAAGAATGTCTGTCTTTGATGACAGCGTTGTAACTAAATTATGGTGCCCCCAAATGGAGGACAGAGATAAGAAGGCCTCTCACAGACCGCCACATTACCAGCTCATTCCACCTGCCGGAGCTGATCAGTCCACGGCTGCTGGCCCCCCATCCTTACTGGGGCTCCCTCTTAGACCTTGTTCCATTCTCCTATTTCCCTTTCAATCCCTTTCAATATGCTGACTAATCTAAATCTTTGAACCTAGTCTCGAACCTTCCTTTGCTCTAGCTTTTGCTACTCAACTGACTCCTGGACAGCGTTACCTTGTTGCCTCCCAGGCTCCTCACATTCAAAACATCCAAAGAAGAACTCTGCACCCTGCTGTCCACCCTGCTCCCTGCCCCTGCCCCTCATGACAGTGGACTAGCAACCACCCAGAAAGAAACACCACTGCTGACTCTTCCTTCAGTCACACAGACACTCGGAGGCCAGTAACCTCGACGCCTCAACTTTATGCAACAGTCCATGCAAGCAAAGGAGGGCGCAGAGGGGAGCACAGCTCCATGCTCGCTACTCGCGCCTCGCCCGTGGCCTTCAGCCCTTATTGCTGGCCTAGTATTCTATTCTTTTTCCTGTCCTTTGATTTTTCTTTCAATCTGTTTTTCAAATGCAAGAGGTTCATTTTAAAAGGAGAAAAGGGGGGGAAAATTGGGAGCACTGACCTTCTCAAAACATAACAGGTGGACATGTGAGTGAGGCTGTCATTGGGGTCAATAGCAGGGACCAGATCCGGGGCCTTAGGGTAGGGGAAAGAGACGGGCGTGTACACCGGAGCCTGGGGTCAAGTTCCGTCTCAGGTACTTGCTGGTTGACTATTTCTGGGCAATTTGTGAAACTTATTTGTTTCTGCAAACTCAGTTCGAGATCCTCTCCTCCAGGAAGGCTTCCCTTTCGGCATGGCCACCTTCACTGTGGTAATTATTGTCTTCGCTGACTTGTGCCTGTGTCCTCTACCAGACTCTAACTAACTTGTATTCTGGCCGATAGCGGGGGCCAATAATGTATAATTAATGTATATTCTCCAAATTTAGCTTCTTCATTTATAAAATGGGGTAATTATCAATTTTTCGGAGTTCTTTTGAAATTTATATAAAATACGCATGTTAGAAATTTTCATAAGCTCAATATACAAAATTCTTATCTTTTACTTCCTACTACTTTTTAAACTCCAAACACCTGATTGTGGCTTCAAAGGGCCTGAACAATTCATTTCTAAGCCAGTTTTCAATTTCCCTCTAGTTCTACCCTTCATCCTCTCTATTATAGCCTGCTAAGTTTCTTTCACATGTCCCATCATTTTGCATTATACTTACCTATATATTTAGTATCAATAAAGTGGGCTGTTGCTATAATAACTAGAACTGAAGTAGTGGGAACTAAATGTAAATGTTACTTTCATCTTCTAAACCTAAGTCTTCCCCCTCCATTCTAGTCAATATTCCACTCAGCCACCAAATGTGTTTTAAAACATGGGTTTGATCATATTTTCAATGCCTGCTGGATAAAATCACCTAGTAATTCGGTCAAGGTTCTTCATGACTCAACTCTCCTCTGCCACTTCATCTTCTGTTGTTCCGCTAATAGCCTTCTAGGCAGCATAGTAACTACGGTCCTTGCAGCTTTACCAAGCTAATAGGCTCTCTCAGCTTTCAAGCCTGTACACACCATGTGTCCACTGCCTCTAATGGTGTCCTCTGCTTTGTCTAGTGAACTCCCTGTCATCTTTTAAGACTCAATTCAGATGTAAACTCTTCTGCGAAACCTACCCTTTAAGTATTCCTTGGCAAAGCTATATGGTCACGCCTCTCTCATTACATTATCTCTTGTCACAATCTTCAGTGAAGCTGTCACTGTCACCGCCATTAGCTTGTAAAATCACCCAGAACGGGACTTCTGTTAGTCCTCTGGTCCTTGTGCTCAGCTGGGTGCCTCGATGGGCACTCACTGAACGTCAACTGACTGTTTTAACTGCCCTCTTTGGCTCCTGAGGGCAACATTGAAGGACCCCGTCCCGCCCATTCACATGCTGCTCCTTCATCTCTAGGGACTGCTATAACATTCTTTTCATTCTTTGTCCTCTTGAGGCAGATTCCGCCAGGGGTGGTAGTAACACACGTTGCAAAACTTGTTCTTTGGAAGGAGGCCTGGAGCAGAGACCGTCCAATAGATGGTGACATGCAGACATCCCCGTTTGTCCCACTCGACAACCTCACGTGCGGGCAGGCGTGCCTGAACCCAGACACCGGAAGCGAGGCGCCGGAAGTGATGAAGCGGAAGTGGGCCAGGGCGTGGCGCTTGTCCTAGTTGGCGAAGTCGCGGGGCCTAGTGACTGACGAAGAGGCTTGAGCTTGAGCGGGAAGAGGCCGGATGCCTGGGCCTTTCCCTCAGGTACTTCACTTGTGTTTGGGGGTGTGGGGAGGCCTGCCCAGATGCAGGCGGGAGGGTGACGACGCCATCTCAGTCTGTGTGCGTGAGGGAAGGTCCCTGCTGCGTGACGCCACCACGCCACCCCTCACTTCTAGAAGCGTCTCTGTGGCCGAGCCTCCCTCTGAGTAAACACGGGGTCTCTCAGGGCAGTCAGGCCTTGGTCTGAGTCAGCGTGTGAGCTGGTGCCCGGCGTCAGTCCCCCCTGGCACGCGGAGGACGTTGAGGTGGAGAGAATGGAGGCGTGGAAGCTGACAAAGGCAAACCCCCGCTATGGAAGCTGACTCACGCCAGCAGCCCCCACCTTTGTTTTCAGGGGTCTTTCCCAACGGTTCTCATTTCGTCCTCTCGACATGCCTCCCTACGTGACTCCCTACGTGACGGTGACTACTTATCCTGGGATGAGGGCCTCGAGGCCCAAAGAAATTGCTCATTAGGAAATGGCAAAGCAGGACGTTAAATGCGTGTCTTTGGAACCCCAGTCATGAGGCGAGGTTCTTGAATGCCCAGGGTGAGCACATTGTGAGCGTTCAAGAAAAAGGACCATTTATCCCAGAATAATGTGTCTCATCTTTTTCCATATCCTGAGCCTGCTACATGGTAAACTCCGAAAACAACATTTGTGTCAGTGAACACGAGGGGACTCAAAAAACGTCCACTGCCACTTGCAGTGTTTTTCCATCAAACAGTAACACCCCCTAATGTCTCGGTGTTCTCTGTAGTCATTCTGCCGTAACAGTCGTGGCTAGAACTTACTTCCTCCTGAGTAGAAGGCGTGTCTATGGCAGACTGGACAAATTGTACCCACAGGGGAGCTGCTCCCTCCTCACGTGGCTTCCCTAAAGCCGCCTTCCAGATTTGCCTGCCAGCACTTCCTCTCTTAGAGGCTGTTGTCATTATTGTCCTAAGTCTTTGCATGAAGTCAGGTCAGCTCTCAGTCCATTCAGAATCTTGAAATTCAGCAGGCTTTGAAAACCAATTTTCTGCCCTGAGCTCACTTGGTGGCAGGACCTAAAACATGTGTTTTTACTCCATATGTGAACAAGTTTTTGTTTAGTCGTGTTAATGTGTCTGACGACTGTTTAGACTGGTCTCACATCGAAGTGTGGTCCTCTGCAATATATGGTGTAGAACCGGTGTTACCTTTCCAAAAAAATAGAGTTTGAGTCCAGAACTCATCTGGCCACAGGGGATCCTGGAAGAGATTGTGCACCGGGAGTTTAATGCTGTAAACTTTTGGTTGTTTTAGGTAAAGTTGGGTGAAGAAATAGCCTTTGCCAAAGCATGTGGCAGTGGGTCAATCTCAAAAGAAAACCAAGAGACCTTCTCCAGCTCATCATCTGTTTATTTTGGTATTATCTAGAAGAGAAAGCTACTTAACTAAACAATATTGTTTGAATATAGGGGTCATACATTTCTTGTATCCTTCACAAATCTGTGTAAACGGTTTCATTTGTTGATTGATTAGAAAATATTTGCACAAAACTGTAGGACTTGACTTGGCAATTGCAAGAGCTGGATTATACACACACACACACACATTTATAACCCAAAACTATAAATCAGTGCAGGCTTCTCCCAGAACAGTAACTCCACCATTTGGTCGTTTATTCAACACCTGTTTCTTGAGTCCCCACTCTCAGCTAGGTGATAAGTGTTCTCTGGTAAATCAGACCAAGGGCCTGCCTCAGGGACCTCTCAGCCTGCTGGTGTAGAAAGCCCAAGGGTGGGTGACTCATAGAGAAGCACAGTCTTGATACTGCCTTGAAGGTAATAACTAGGTGGTGAAAGAGGATGATGGGAAGACCCAAGTATTTACTGAGGTGGGTTACCTCTCAGAGGACGTGACTCAGGTTTGTGACTTGAAATATCTCACTTTTCTCCTTTCGAAGTCTTAATAGGGACTTGGGTAGCCAGACAAACATGATTCAGAATGAACGTTTATACGCATGGACACTAAATTTGCTCTCAGCTGTCACATCGCTTTTATAACAATCTCAGGTTCTTGGTGATATGAAGAAAGTGTTGCAGGCAGGCAGCAGTCTGGACACCGCAAACCAACATATAATGCGCAACATGCCGACCTGACTCCTTGTGAGCGTGGGAAGAATCAAAGTGGGAATGGGGTCTTATGTATTCTGTGTTCTTGGCATGAAGTGATGTATGTTTGTTAGTGATAATTCACTTATCCAGACCTTTTTCCTTCTTGGCTCTAATGTAACTACATTAGCAATGTGTTTAATTTGGGTTTGATGTACAGCACATCTGTCTAAGGTTATTGCTTAGGTATTTGTCTGGGCAGAGAATTTGTTTAAGGGAACATTTTTTAAATCTAAAAAGACAGGTTAGAGAATATAGGAAAATCTAAAAATTAGGACTTTGTGCACACCCAAAATTAGATTGGTAGCTATTCAAAAGAGAGAAAAAAAAAGAGTTTAATGACCATTGTTCAGTTCCTGCAGGTTATGATTCTAACAGGGTTTTTTTTTTTTTTTTAATAGGCTTGTGAGGAAACAGATCAATATTTGTTGCTCTAAGCCAGTGTCATAGAGCATCTCTGCATTCACTGAGCTTGGGGGCGGAGGGGGGAGGAAGGACAATAGAAAAAGAAAACCCTCATGGTTGAAAATTTTAATAACTTATTGAAGCAAGTCATAAATTGGTTTTTCACTGTAGGAGTGAGTCAGATGAAAATGCCTGTATTTGAGGTGCAAACCAGAGAGAAAAGCAGAAAAAAGTAAAAACATGCAAGTTCTCTTTTTTCCTAGAGCTGATGATAGTTTCTTTTTGAGAAAGCTTAATTAAACGGGTACATTTTCTGTTTTCCTTATTTGAGAATGCATTGGACTTAAAAAAAAAAAAGTTAATTATCCCCTTCTCTTATTTTTTAAGAGGGAAGTGATAGTTCATTAGGGTACTTCTGCAAATTTATATCTTCCTTAAATGCACACAGAGAAATTAATCAAGCCTTAGCTAGGACTTGAGAAGGTCAAAGAAGAGAAACAAAACTAAAAATAACAAAACATATTTGTTATGGATTTTAATGATTTTCTTTTGTCATGTGGGCAGTTTCTCTAGTACAATCTGATTATAGATTGTTGAGGCGTCATTGGATCTGGATGCTCATCAGGCTTAAAATCAATTTAAGACACTATCGAGTGGCTAGCAGAAGTGAGTAGTTGCTACGGCAACTGCCAGCCCACTGGTCTACCTTACAGCAAAGTAATGGAAAAGAAGGGAGGGATGACTTAATAAACTACAAATTGATACTCACAGACATTATTTAAAATGTTGGGGCTCAAGCTTTAATGTATTTTCCATCTTTATCTGCCCTTGGTTTGAGATTGCAGAGATAATTGCTGACCCTTTCAGGTTTTTAGAAAGGCCTTACACTATTTGAATCATATTGTTGACATTGTTTAATCCTAAACTCATACTGTTTTTTCCAAATATTTATTTATTTATGCAGCTCTGGGTATAGGCCAGAGGTGTTGGGAGTGTGTGAGAGGATTTACCGGAGACAGAGTAGAGAGCAGAATAGCAGATCTATTGAAATAAACTGCTGAGGGGAGCAGTGGGGAGACAGGAGAGGCTTGCTGTGCCCTGTGGGTCACTTCCCTGATTGGGGCTCAAAATCTTGCTGCAGTGGCTTCCAACAGCTTCATAGTGCTGCAGTTTAACCCTTTGCACCACCAGGGAGGCCAGACTCATTTTTCTATTCTAAAATGGAGTAGAGAGTCATTTAACCTTTCCATCGAATTACTAGCCTGACCAGGACTAAAATACTGGTCTAGGATACTGTGAATTGGATGTCACTGAGGTGCAGTTACTTGTCCTAATGACCGTTCCTCCTTTTAATAAGGTAGGACTAGTAGATCCAGTCTAGTGACTTGTAGTTCTAACAAGGATACTTGGTGACTCTTAGGCTGAATTTTTAGCTTCTTAATTGCTTGCAGGACATAATTTTTTCATACATGACAGAAAATCTGTAGGGTGAAATGTCAGTGAAAGTTGTTTTCTTCTACTAACTTATCCACCGCCCTAGTCACACTCCTAATGACAACTGAACGATATTTTCTGTGGAAACATTCAAGATTAAAAGGAACACCTTCTGGTGGCACAACGGGTTAAAGTGCAGCACTGTGAAGCTGTCTGCAGCCACTGCAGCATGAGTTCAATCCCTGGTCAGGGAACTGACCCACATGGCTCCCAGACCTCTCCCGTCTTCCCACTGCTCCCCTCCACAGTATAATTCAGTCGATCTGCCTGTTCTGCTCCCCGCCCTGTCTCTGGTGAATCCTCTAACCCCCAGCACCTCTGGCCTGTACCCCAGTTCTTGTGTGTATACATAAGTAAATCCTAAAAAAAAAAAAAAAAAAAGGCCACTTGTGTTTCTTGAGATACTGTCGGCCAACCCTTATGAGAGATTGCCCTGTACTGCTCCCGAGGAAGGTCTGTGGGATATGCCACCCTCAGTTTTGACTGACATAAGTCACGGCTGATTTGGAAACAAAAATCGCGATTTTTCAGGTGGATTTGGTCATTTACAGATGTTTTTAAAATCTTTAACCCTCTTTTGTGCTTTCCTTTGTAGGAAATTGATACCTTATCCAATGGAGACGAGTCACTTGATTTGGGAAGCAGCAGAACTGGGGACCAGTGACGTCCCCAGGCTTCTGTAAACCAAGCACATCAACTCCTCTTCCATTACTCTCACCCGAATCTCATCTTCCAATTTCTCTGACTTATGGCATTCAGGAGGCAAGTGAAAAACTTCATGAAAAATTACTCAGATGCTGAAGTAAAAGTCAGGGAAGCAACTTCTAATGACCCTTGGGGTCCTTCCAGCTCTCTGATGTTAGATATCAGTGACCTGACTTTCAACACAATTTCTCTCTCAGAGATTATGAATATGCTGTGGCAGAGACTCAGTGACCAGGGGAAGAACTGGCGCCACGTGTATAAGTCCCTGACGCTGATGGATTATCTCATCAAGAACGGATCAAAGAAAGTTATCCAGCACTGCAGAGAGGGTTTCTGTAACCTCCAGACACTGAAAGACTTTCAGCACGTCGATGAAGCTGGGAAAGACCAAGGTAACAGTTAAGGGTGTTTATACAGTGGGCCAGCAGCCGTTTAGAGTTTGGGAAGGGGGTCATTTTAAACCAGGAGGTGGAGAAAAGTTGTTCTGGGTGCTGCCTTGCCTCTGGGACAGTTTTGGCTTCCAGCTTCATCCTTTATGTTGGTTCTCGAGTGTAGAGAAAACCTTCCTTTTTTCCCAGAAGGATGTGTAAGACACACATATAGGTTCCTCATCAGATGATACTTCATAGAAAACGAACAAAGTGAATAAAACAGGAGGCATGGCAATTTGGTATAATAATATCACTGAAATTCATAATTATAATTAGACTGGAATCTAGTCATAAATGTAAGAAAGTGTTTTCAAAGACTATGAGATCTTCAAAAATTATCTCGATGGAGGTAGTTACATGAATACCAAAATTTAGGTCATAAGATAATTTTGTCGGGGGTGGAGGAGCAGGTGAAGTAGGGGAAGGAGGTAGAACTCTGCAGCAGGGTGATTCAGTGCTGCCGAGATGCTGTGCTGGGAGAAGAATCGGCGCTTCCTCCCCATCCAATGCGAAATTAGAAGTTGTGTTCAAAGTGAATAGTCTTATGAATCATGAGAAGAGGATAAAATTCAGTGCAGTCTCTGTGTTAAGTGTACGTGTTTAAAATAGACTGTTTTTTAGAGCAGTTTTAGGTCTACAGAAAAATTATGCAGAAAGTCGAGTTCCCGCATGCCCTTCCCGCCTGCACACAGGTTCCCCGTTAGCACCCTACAGGGGTAGGGAACCTTGCAGCTGACAAACCAGTATTGACACGTTACTTTTAACTAAAGCCCTTGATCTGCAAGAGCCTTGCTCTTTTGTGTCCTGCAGTCCTGTGGATTTGAGAACGTGCATCCCCGGAGCCGCGGGTCTGCCTCCCAGGGTCACAGGACCCGCGACTGCGACAAGGCCTGTGTCCCACCTGCCCTCCTCCTCGTCCTGAACCCCTGGCACCCTCTCATCTTTTCATTGTCTCTCTAGTTTGGCCTTTTCCAGAGTGTCGTTGAGTTGGATCAGACAGTGTGTAGCTTTTCCAAACTGGTTTCTTTCCCTTAGCGATAGGCATGGAAGTTTCTTCCATGTCTTTTTATAGCTTGAGAACTCATTCCTTTTTCCCCCTTTTACGTTAAAAAAAAAAAAGCTAACTTGATAATTACCATACAATTCCCCATTTGAGCATATAGTCCTGTGGGTTTTGGAGTGTGTGTGTGTGTGTTTCATTGTGATAAATAGATAACAAAATTTGCCATTTTAAGTATAAAATTCAGCGGCATTTACATTCACAATATTGTGCAATCATCGCTACTATTTTTAAAAGCTCCTCAGTGCCCCAAACAGAAACTCTGACCATTAAGTACTCACTGTCCTTTAGTCTACTTTCTGTTTCTATAAAATTCTGGGCAGTTCATGTAAATGGAATCATAAAGTATTTGTCCTTTTCCAGAATGTCATGCAGTAGGTAGCTTTTTTCAGACTGGTTTCTTCCGCTTACCAGTAAACATTGAAGAGTCTTAAGTGTCTGATTTATTTCACTTGTGATAGTGACCTCCAGATTCATCCTCATTAGGGGGCATGTCAGAACTTCATTCCCTTCAGAGCTGAATAATTCTCTCTTGAATGTCTATGCTCCATTTTATTTACTTATCTGTTGGTGAAGTCTTGGATTGTGTCAACCTTTGGCTGTTGTGAGTAACACTGCCATGAAATTAGTGTACAAGTATCATTTCAAGTGTATACTTAGAAGTGCAGACTGGGTCATATGGGTAATTCAATGTTTAGCTTTTTGAGGAATCCCGAAACTCAGCAGCTGCTCCATTTGCATTCTCACCGGTGATGTGAGGGTTTCTGTTTCTTCTTGCCAGAACTTGGCGTGGTTCGGCCTTGGATTACAGTGATCTTACTGGATGTGAGTTGTATTTCAGTATGGTTTTTATTTTCACATCCCTCACAATGGGCATGAGCATCTTTTCATGTCCCAGTTGACCAGTTATCGTCTTTGGAGAAATGTCTATTCAGATCATTTTTCCTTTTATAACTGAGTTGTTTGTTGAATTCTAAGAGTTCTTTATATATCCTGGATATTAACCTTGTATCCTACTGTTCTACTCACTCATTTATTAGCTATAATAGTTTTTTCTCCTTTGCAGTCTCCTTAAGCTTTCCTCCACAAGCGCTCGTGTCATCTGACATGGGGAATATATGATTTTATTAGTTATTTATTGTCTGTTGTTTTGAAAAATAAGTTTTCATGAGGACCAGGGCATTCTGTTTCTGCTTTGCCTTTGCCCATCTCCACATGACAGAACTGCCTGCCACCTGCTCACTACTGAAAAACACTAATATTACAGGAGAGAAAAGTTGGGAAAACAGAAAAGTTTCGGAAAACTTATTTTTAAATAATATGTTAACATTTTCAAGTAATGTTCTCAGTGCTTTTCTTCAGCCACCGTCTTTCAGAAGATGTATGTCTAAATTTAAAACATTGAGTCTCATTGTTCCTCTGAAAAAATATACAGTAAATAATTTTCCTGTGTCTCTTGACTTTATTGAATTTTTTAGATTATTTGGACACATCGCTTTACATTTAGAGTTACTTCACCTGAAAATGACTAGAATTTATAGAAAAATATGTTTAAAACATTTTTAGATGAATTAGCGTTGTTTAAAAATAACTTTATTCTTCATTGACCGCCTTTTTTAGCCCCCTGTATGGGCAAACAAAGTAAATAGAGCTGAACAGTGTGGCAGGCACTATTCCAAACACACTGTATTCGCTAGCTCAGTCTTTACAGTAACCCTTGGAATTAGGTTGTGGTGTTGGCCCTGTTTTACTGAGGAGACTGAGAGTCGGCGCTAGTTCGTGACCAAGCCAAGCTGACTGTTGAGGTGTTTGGGCTCCAGCACCGCATCATCGCTGGGCTGTGGCTGAGGCAGTGGGACTGCCGCTGTCCTGACCGTGCTCTTCCTCCTCCTGCCTCTCAACCTGCCATGTCCGCACACTTGACCAGCACTGAACTAGCTATGTGTAGAAGACCGGGATGGTAGGAAGGGTCTGAGGAACCGGCCCTGCGCACTCCTCTGGGGCAGGAATGGAAAGTTTAGCCTTTTTTGCAACTATTTTAAAGCTATTTAGGTTAAAAAACAAACAAACAAACAAAAACCTAGACACAGTTGGCATGGCCAGGCCATTTCTTTTACCGTAGGTTTAGGGCCTGTTAAGGTTAGGCTCAGCCTCACCAGCCGGTGTTATGTTCCACAGAGCGCACAGGGCCTCCAGCTGCTAGTCCTGTGCCTCCGGGATGGTCTTAGGTAAAGGCCCGACACCCACTCCTGTGTATCCTCTTGGAAGTGTAACTGATGTCGTTCTGGAGTTAGTACGGGGTCCTCGGGTTCACTCTGGAAAAGGTTTCCCCAGAGCGCCCCTTTCAGGGATACACGGCAAGTTTCTCCGTGAGACAGACTCAGCTATATTTCAAGAGCCGGTTTGTTAGGGAAAAGGACGGGAGTAAAGGATTCTTGCACAGGCACCGGCGGGCAGGAAGAGCTGCCCCAAAGGGACAGGTTTGCTGAGAGAGGTCTGTGTGGTCACAGGCCTTAGGAGAGTGGCCTCCACTGAAGGAGGTCAGTGCTGAGAAGCCCGGCAGGTGCAGGCCATGGGCAGGCAGGAGGCTGCTGCCCTGTGGAGGGAGGGAGCAGGTGGGAAGAAGCACCTGCATGGGCACAGGTGGGCAGAGGACGGCTGCTCGGAGCCAGTGCAGAGACTGACTGACAGAGTCCTTAATTCTTGTGGGGGGGCTCACTCCTTTGTGGCGTGGCCTGTTTGCTGCTGATTTTGGATAACTATGTGGAACCTTAGAGGGGCCAGAGATTTCACAGTGGGCCCCATCTCTGATTCTTTGCCCTCAGGTCTGTGTTTCTAACATTCCCTACAGCAGTCTGACACCTGCTTGGGCCTACGCCTTGTGATAAGGCACTAAGGGTCTTGGTTTCTATGGCTGGGTTAATGGTCATGCTAGTCCCTTCTGCCCCACCTCCTTGCGTGAGTCAGGTTTTAACCTTGTGATGTCTCCTTCAGGTTTTCTATTCTATTCCTCCATCATAACACGTCACCCATATTAAAATAAAGAGCATTTCTGTCATCCCCAAAAGTTCCTCATGTGAATTAATCTTAATCTTTTTGCTTCTCTGTGCTGTACTTTGGAGAATTCCTTGGTAGTATTCTTTTCTTACTACTTCTCTCTCCAACTGTTAGATTCTAAAGTTTATCTTGGATGTTGAGGCTTTTTTTGTAATCCCAGTGACTGTTGTTTTCATTTCTAGGATTTTTAATTGGCTCTTTTCGTAGTCATCTGTTCTTGTTTTATTTCTGCCTGTTTTTTTTTTTAAATACATAATTTTATATTCCTTGCCGTGGATATAATTCCAGTTAATCCTGTTTATTTAAAAATCTTTGTTACAGGATTATGTAGCTATGGATGTAGAATTAGATTTTTAAAAAATCAACTTTACAATTTCAGTTTTCAGGCTTATTTGAGGGAGCGGCTCTCCCCACACCCCCTTGCTCACTTTCCCCTGCCCCCGGTCTTTGCACTTCTCCCACTCCGGGCCAAGGTTGGGCCTGAGGACACCAGGGCTCCTGTCCCCAGCCAGCAGGGGGTTTCATCTAGCCCCAGGCCTGAGGGCTGCGTGTGTCCTCTGGTTTCTAGACCCGCAGCTGCAGCTGCAAATAAGTTGGGGGGGGGCAGTAATGCTGGGGTTCTTTTTCCTTTCTCTTTTCTTCTCTCACAAATACGGTGCCCCCAGCATCAAAGAGGAACTACGGCTCTGGCTGACACCCAGGAGCCCCACTCCTGCCGCAGGGCCGCGAGCACAGCGCCTTGGCCCCGCTCACTGCTGGCGGCTTCTCTTGTGTTTCTGAAGGTCTTTGTCTTGTCTTCAGAGCTCCGACGTCCATTGTTGCTGTGTTTTCGGAGCAGAGCAGAGGGGGACTTTGAAGCATGGACTGATTGTGCCAACTTGACAGAGGTTTTTCAGTGTGAAAATAGCTTGTTCAGATACACACAGTTTGGGGCTCCTCTCACCACCCCCATTCTCGCCCCTGAAGGCATTGTGGAGAGTAGACTGGCAGGGACATCAAGGGTAAGTAAATAATTTAGAGCACTGCAGGCAATAAATGAGCAGGCCTGGGCGGGAGGGAGAGGGAGGCCGGACACTTCCCAAGGCGCAGTCCACCGAGCTGGCTGCGGCGGACCTGGGGAGGCCAGCGCTCTCATTTGCAGCTTAGCATGAGTGAAATTCATTGAGCAATTGAGCAAAGAATAAAAGAGGACATTATGCTAGGTCAGTAGGTCTAGAGGCGAGAGAGGGGTATCCAGATGCTTCCTAACTGCCGTTTGAACCCGAACTCTGTTCTAGGTGTCTGGTGTCTTTCCTGTGGGCACAAGGCGGGCCCAGGATCTTTGACTCTCTGCAGGAGGCTCCATAGTGACGTCATAGAGACCCCACCCCACCCCACCCGCCACACCTGGGTTGTTTTCCTCATTGTATGTATTCATTTATTTAGCAAACAATTCTTCCTAAGCATCTCTCAGGCTTTCAAGTGTAGTTCTGGCTTTCATGGGTATCGCACTCTGAGGAGAAAGACACTTCCCAAATAAAAAGGCAGTTAGGAACCGGAAGTACTGTCAAGACCAGTGTGGGTGCTCTCAGAGTGTGAATTGGGGCTGGGGTATGTGGAGGCCAAGAGGGCGCTAGCCATCTGGAGGCTTCCCTGCAGGCTGAAGGCTGAGGGGCTCCCCCTGCCTGGCGCTCTGCGGCTCCACGGGACTGGCCTTTCCTTGCTGCTCAAGACTCAGGTGATGTTTTACTCCGTCACTAAGACCTTCTTTGCCCGCACCCCAAGTTGATTAGCACATCCTCTTTATTTCCTTGATTTTTACCAGGAGTCACCTGGTGTAGGGACCGCGAGCTCACCGGTGCCTCTGCTGCTGAGAACTTTCCTGAAACCTGAGTGTTCCAGAAAAGAGCTGGTGACCGCAGAGGCAGGTCCTCGGCTCCTGCTCTTGCACAGTTGTCCGGGGAGTGTGTGACCTCATCCTCAGCCTCATGTGGGCTGGCGTCCATGTCTGTCCTGTTGGCTTTTTCCCTCTGTGTCCTACTTCTGGGGGCGCCCGCTGCAGCCTCCCCTGTAGCCATAGTGATGGCTCTGTGACGCTCAAGCTGGGCCACTCAGAGACAGTCTCCTGGACTTCTCGGTGAAGGAAAAGGAGACTATTTAGGTGGCAGAGGGGTGAACCTGGAGCTGTCTGAGGCCCTAGCCATGGCCACATGGAAGGAGACAGTTTGCAAAGAAATAAAATAAAGGCACAGACTGGGCAGCAGCAGGTTTGCTAGAGAGGCCTGCATGGTCACAGGCCGGCGGCCTCAGGAGAGCGGCCTCTGCTGAGGGAGGTCAGTGCAGAGAAGTCCCGGCAGGTGCAGGTCGCCAGCAGGCAGCAGGCTGCTGCCCCGCAGAAGGAGAGTAGGTGGGAACGGGCACGCAGGTGGGCAGGGCTGCTGGTGCAGAGACTGCCAGTACACACATCTCCTTGGGAGGCGCCTGTGGGCCCGGGGTTGTTGACTTTGAATGCGAGCTGAAAGGGACAGGAGACCCCACAGTGGGCCCACCTCCATGTCTTTATCTTTCACCTTTCAGGTGTGTGACAGACACGCCTACCACAGTCTGCTGCCTGCTTTGATTTTATGCTTTGTAACCCAGGCCTTGGCGCCTGCGGGTCTTGGTTCTTCAGCTGGGTCAGTGCTGTGCTCACCCCTTGCCCCCGACTCCTCGTGTGAGTCAGTCTTGTGCCTCCTTACGATTGCTTGCTCCGTTGGCGGCAGGTGCTTCTTCCTTCCTTTCTAGAAACATGTTTGTTGGAATGAGTAGTCTCTGTGGTGTTCTCACTGTTGTCATCATTGACAACGTCCCTGTTGGCCTGGGTTTGTCTCAGAGTGGTTTCGCTTTCCTCTCTGATGCTTCAGGGCAGCCAGGTTCGGTGCCCCGGATCTTGACGGTGACAGGTCGCCACAGCCTTGATTGGGACCTTCCTTTCTGGGTGGTTTCTGCACCCTTTTCGGTCACTGCTGTGCCCTGGCCGTCCTGAAGGCAGCCTGCTCCCCGGCAGGCCCCCATGTGTCGGGAGAGTCCTCCTCCACTCAGCTGCCTTTGTCCCTGGTGCGCTCGCTTCGCCCTCGAACTCTCGGCTGCCTGCAGCGCCCGCCCATCCTCGCAGACTCCGAATAGCAGACTCCACGTGTGTCCCCTCACTTCCATTTCTGTCCTTTCCCAATGAGGTGTTGCAGGAAATGATCTCACGCCAAGCGGTTTTCCCAGGTCGCCAAGTTGTGAACAGGCGCTCACGTCTTTCACCCTTCGGATTCCCTGTGCACACGTCGAGGAAGATCCTGGGCCTCTGTCAGTTTATGCACCTGGTAAATGTTTACTAACTGCTATGTGCCAGTCATTTTTATAGACGATGAAGATACTGGGTGAATGACTCTCTGGCAGTAAACAAGAATACAAATGCACCTCCCATCCGCTAGTGGGTGGTGATAATGCTGAGGCGAGAGCAGACTGACGGGATGGGATGAGGGCACGGGGCCATCTTACTCACATGTTGCTCTGTTAGTTCTGGAAGAAAATAAAAGCCCCACCACCATCCCTTCACCATCTTCACCCTTCCCTACACCTCCCCCATCCTTGGTAAGCTCAGTCGCCCCAGTGACCTCAGTTTACCTTGTCCATGGGTTTATGTTTGTTTTGCTTTCTCGGCTCATCTGCTTTGACTCCTTATATTCCCCACGTATGTGAAATCATCCAGTGTTTTTCTGGTTCATTTTCTTTCGCATAATCATTCTCAGATCCCTCCCATTTTGCCGCATATGGCAGAATTTCCTTTTTCCTTACAGCTGAAGCGGGCCGTAGTGCGTGTCCGGATAACAGCTTCTTACCCAGTCACCTGTCAGAGGCACCAAGTGATCGTGATGTTGCTGCAGCGAATGTTGCCGCACGTATGATTTGTTACGTTCGTGGTTCCATGGTTCTCAGAGAGGGTCCAGCTGCTGGCTCATGTGGGGCTTCTGCTTAGAGCTTTTGAAATAGTCCAACCACTTCCCAAAATGGCTGCATCTGTTTTCGTTCCCACCGACCGTGCCGAGGGCTCCTGTGCGCCTCATTCTGTGTTGTGGGTCGTTGACGTGCGCCATTCTCGCAGCTGTGAGGCAGTGCCCGAGGGTGGTGTTGATTGGCATCGCCCGTCCTAGAAGCCACGATGACATGTTTTTGTGTCTGTTGGCCATCTGTGTGTCCTCTTTGGAAATGTGTCTATTAGGATTTTCTGCCCACGTTTTAATTTCAATTTTTGTTAAGTTAGAGGATTTCTTTGTGTGCTTGAATATTAACCCCTGTTGGTTGTGTGTAAATATCTTCTCCTATTCTGTAGATTGTCTTTTTAGTCTATTATTTTTTGTCCTGTATGTGATTTTTAATTTCATATAATCCCAAAGGTTTATTCTGATTTTCATTTCCTTTCTTTGCCACAGGGCTTGATTTCTACCCCCCCCCAACTTTGTCATTAATGTCATGGAACGTATTTCCTTGTTTTCTTCTATATTTATGGTTTCAGTTCTTATATATTCAAGTCTTCAGTCTATTTCTGATTGTGTGTGTGTGTGTGGAGTTAGGGCCCCAACTTCCTTCTTTTACTTGTCTCACTGTGCAGTTTTCCCAGCACACTGGCTAAAGAGATTTCCTTTGCTTCTACATATGGTCATGGCTCTTTTCCCATAGATTTGGTGTGGGTATCTGCCTGGATTTATCTCTGTGCATTTGGTTCTATTCCATTGATCCGTGTATCTATCTATATTGCAAGTATCCTCTTCAAATTACTGTTGATTTATAATATAGTTTAAAGTTAGGGGATATAACACTTCCATTTTTCTTTTCTTTCAAGACTGCTTTAGCTATTCACATTGGGGGTGGGGCTGTTTTAGAGAGGTGGGCAGAAGGAGGCATCACTGAGGAGGAGACATTTGAGTGGAAACCGGAATGAGCCAGGAATCTTGCCACACGGAAACAACAGCTAGCACGATGCTGTAAGGCAACACGAGTGGTCTGGGACAGTAGAAGAGGCAGCTAGAGAGACTAGAAGAGAGGGAGTGAGGGGACAGTGGAAAGACGAATTTGTGAAGTTAAGAATGGAAAATGAATTTTATGCACACATGCCCCAAAACCGAGCCTTGCCAATCGGGAGGCGAAGGTAAGGTCGGGTGTGTCGTCCCTGACAGCCAACAGTCAAGGTTGACCTCTACCATGGACGACACAGAGTGGTAACCCTAAACACGCTGTGTTTTGAGAGTGGCTTATGGATAACAAGCTAATTAAAGGAAATTATGAGTGTTCAGAATGATGAGATTTGAAGCAATTATGAAGGAAGTTTAGAAGTAAGAATGATAAGGAGTGAGGTTAGATAAAATGATCGTGGGAAAGATGGGAATGTGAGGAAAGGCTGACTGTTGGTACCAACCTGGAAGTGGCTGGCAGGTGGAGACCCTCGCTGGCCCCATCATCTGAAGATACCCTGAGTTTGACGGCTTCTCATGACCTCTGTTACCAGTAAATTGTAGTTGGGAACATTACCTTTTAATTTATCACACATGGAGTTAAGTGAAAGTGGTCCTGGATCATTAGGGACTTTTCAGTTTACTCCTTGAAGATGACTTGGGGAGAAATGAGATGTTCATATGAGAGGTAAGCGATTCCTTTTGTTATTTGTCCTGGAGAGGGTGAGGTGAATAAAACCATATATTTGAATGAATATAATTTCCTTCCTGTGAGTTAGACCAATCAGATGCTTATACAATGTGCCTAGACAGGTGTTCAGATAGGAAACTCAGGCCCAGCAGACCTCTCGGCTGGCTCCGAGTGGCACAGATGGGGAGGGCAGTGCTGTAGCTGGCACTCTGCTCTTGGCTTGTCCTGGTGCTCAGTGGATGGTGTCTGGCATAAGCCAAAGAGAAGCCTGTTGCCTCCTCTCTCGCGCCCTTCCCCAGTGGTGTCTCTCCAGGCAGTGGGTTCTGGGTAATGTGGAAGCACAGCTGTGTCTTCACCAGCCCTCCATCCACTCATCCATCCATCTACCTGTCCAGCTGTCCACTCACTTTTCTTTATCTGCTTCTTCCTTGTGTGTACGTACTTAGTGGCTTAGTTCACGTGCGCTTTACCTAGTGAATCATATTATACCTACGGTTTCCATCTTTAGCTAGATGTCACAGTTTACATGTCTAGGTTTAATGCATTCCTCTTCCTTGTTGGTCTGAGTATCTGATTTATTGCACAGTAGGTGTTACTTTTAAAAGGAAAATAGAATAACTTATTTAAAGTGGAAAATGTATCGTCGATGTATGACATGACTTTATATTTGTATTTGTTTCTTGAAGTATTAGGAAAGCAGATATTGATCATTTAATTGAAATTTACATTTTCCCCTTATTTGCTACAAGATACTGAGTTTTCTCATCTTCTCCTAATTTTCCTCAGAATAAAAACTAACTGTCTCACCTGATATTTTCTTTTCTAAGCAAATTCACTGTATCTTTCAGGTTATTATATCCGGGAAAAATCCAAGCAAGTCATAACACTGCTGATGGATGAACAGTTGCTGTATAAAGAGAGAGAAGTCGCATGTCGCACAAGACGGCGGACCTCCTATTCTATGTCATTCCCTAAAAGACCTCCTGGCACAGGGAGTTCACCCACAGCATGCGCTTCTGCCACCACGCCAGACCTTCCTGCTTCAGAGAAGAAGTATAAGCTCCTTAAGGTTGCGAGGCTGCGTAGTAAAAGTACGTATAATGAACTTGGCCTAAAATGCAGTAGATGTAGATGTTAAACATCAGGTTTTAGTACTAACATGTTCACACTGTGCTGTTCTGCACTTACTATCAGACTCGATACCACAGACAGCAAAGCGGAGACTGTTATTCAGTAGAAAACGTAAGACTTCTCTGAATGTGATGACTGGGGTTCCGCTGAAATGTTTTGGAGTTTAAAAGGCATCAAGCTAGTGACTACTCCACGGCACATGGTGATTCATTTGGGAGATTTTACTAGTAGCTAGGATGTGAAGGGAAACTACTTTCCAGGACCGCGGACCTGGTATGTGTGCCCTACACCGGAGTTTTGAAAATCAGGAAGGGACATTTTCTGCAACGTGCTCCGAATTCTGACAGTGTTCTGAATCTCTTCCAGGACAGTGCCCGTGTGACATGACCCATTCCCAAAGCTTTATGTCTGAACAGCTGAGCTTTTGCAGTAGGGGGACTTATTATAATAGAAATCAGTAGGAGAAAGAAAGTAATTTTTCTGCCATATTTGCTAAAACACTAAGGAATGTCACTGTGCCCTAACTTCTCTGGTACAAAACTTGCTGAAAAGCTTTGAAAAGGCACTGCATTAATTTTAAGTTGTATGTTCATGAAATGTGACTTCTCTGAACTCTGCGCCGTAAGTAGTGAAGGTCTTATTGGCACAACACACTTGCAGGAGTTTTCAAAGGTTCACCTCCCAGCTGTATCGCAAACATGTATTAAGCAAGATTCTACAGGTGTGGTAGTCCCCACTCAGTTTTGCTTTCTGTGGTTTTAGTTAACCTGTGGTCAACCAGAGTCCAAAAATACGTACAACGAGATATTTTGAGAGCAAGAAAGACCACATTTACATAACTTTTATTAAAGCACATTGGTGTAGTTGTTCCATTTTATTATCAGCGGCTACTGTTCATCTATTAGCACGCGTAATTTAAAAACAAAACGTTATCTTAGGTGCGTACAGGAAAAAATACATGTAAGGGATGGTGTGATCTGCTGCTCTCCAAAGGGTGGCTGCTGTATACAATATGAATAGATAGTCCAAATGTTACTTGAGTATGGACATTTGAAAAATCTCCATTTTTTAACGGAGCAAACTTCTGCTATTCACTACTTGCCTGAGTCAGTTTACACTTAGTTTACACTTGGAAGGACTGGTACATAAAAAGATGGACGGGGTAGCCTTTGTCATTCTAATGAAAACACTGCTCCGTGCTTCTAGAAAGACTGCAACCCCTTCCCTTCGGCTGGCTCCCTGTACCTTTTGAACTACGTCTCCAAAAGAGAGACCCATGCTGAAATTTTCCCATGGAAGCCTTGATTCAAACTGACATGAAAAAGGAATACCAGTGAAATAACCAATTATGACTCATCCAGCGTCTCCTTACCCCTTTGGTACATCTCTGCTGCATCTCTTGCTATTCCTTTCTCCATCCCCCCTCTTCATTATAAATGTATAGTTATCACATTTATTATTTGAAGTCTGGCTGCCTAGCAGAAATTTGGAGCCCACAGTAAATAAATCAAAATCTCTTTCATGTTGGAGCAAATATTCCAGTGACAGAGACAGACGGGCATAAACACATAAGCAAAGTTGACATATTCTAAAACATTATGTCAAATAGTGGCAAGTCCTCGGAAGAGAAGGAAAGTGGGGTCAGGAGACAGAGAGTGATCAGGGGTTTACTTTCGGAGGGGTAGTGATGGAAGGCTGCCTGGAGGGAGGTGAAGATTCAAATCGGGACCTGAATGAAGTGGGGGAGCAAGGCGTGTTTGTCAGGGGTGTTTCAGGCAGAGGAATAACAGGTGCAAGTGTTCTGAAGCGGAGTGAGCTTGTCATGCTTAGCTGAAAGCATGGAAAATGAGTTCTTAAATTGGTACAAGAGTAGCTCAACTCTGAGCCATTTTTATGATTCATACAAGGAAATCTAGTTTATTGCTTTTTAAAATTATCCAAATGATATTCTCTAGCTTTGTAACGTATCTTACTAGAGTGAGCTCTGAATGACTTTTGACTACTTAAAAAAAATCCACTTTCAAATGAAAATTTACTACAATGTTTTAATACTACAAACATGTATTGCACACCAGCTGACGATGTGCCAACACCATTCTAAGCAAATGGAATGTGTTTCTGTTTTCGTGAAGGTTATATCTAGCGATGAGCTCGCACGTCCGTTTCAAGAAAAGATGTTAAAGAGAGTTTTGGTCAGTGATCTTATCACTCAAGTGAATCTACAGTAAGAGTACTATTTAAAGTGAATGTAAGTTTGTTAAAAATCTGTTACATTACTTTAAAATGTCATTTACCCATTACCATTTATGCACATTTATACTAGATCTGTAAAGGTGTGTGTGTGTATTCCAGAGTAAGTGAGTTAGGCAGGCTTAGTAATACTAACTCCACATAGCATTGGAATCTGAAGCTGTATTTTAAAGGAAGAGAGGAAATTGACAATGTGGGGGTGTGTGTGTGAGAGAACTGTAGGAAAACATACTGGGTCATCTTCAGTGAGACAGGAGAAGCAGCAAAGGAGAACTTGGAGATGGGTGGATCACTTAGAAACTGGCACACCCCTAAGTGATAAAGGCCACAAAAATAGTGATGGCTTAAACATTATAGGACTTTTCTAAAGTAATACAGAGCTAGGCATTCTTAGACTGTCATCACTCTTCATGTATTGAGGAACCAGGGCTCTTTCTGTCTTTTCACACCATCAAATACGTGATTCCGTTTCATGATCCAAGCTACTGCCTGAGCGCCCGCCACCACATCTGCGTTCTCACCAGTACCAAAGAGGTTGAGCACATGAGTTTCCTCCTTTTTAAGGACACTTATTGACATTGCTCATAACATTTTGACTTACATATTGCTTCCACTTAGTCACATGGAGTCTTCTAGCCACAAGGGAGGCTAATGAAGGTAGGCTTTCTAAGGGACAGCCACGTATCCGATGAAGAGTCTATTATTAAGAAAGATGGGGAGAGTAAGTAGAAAGGACAGCAAATAGCCCCTACCATAGTGGGAAGAAATGAAAATAAGAACTGAATTCATCATGGTAATACATGGTTACTTACTAAATGGAATAAAGAATATGAGCTGGAATATGTAGAAAATGTGGGCAGATCGTTGAGGTACTAGCACAGTTTATAGGGGACATCATAATCAGTATTTGGGAATTACAATTGTGATGACTAGCAACTAAGAACCATTGTAGACCTTAGAGAACAGAAGGGATGTTTAGCTTAGTCACAGACTTTAGCTTTCTTATTACTGACAACAGCTGTTGGGGGAAGATAATTCTTATTGCTTTGTATAGAAATGAAGAAGATAGGAATTGGAGGGAAGATTGGTAAGAGACAGTTGTTTCAACCAGGTATCTAGGACCTGCTCCAGGGTTATTAAAGTGAGGGAAAGGTAATGTTTAAAGAGAGGATGGAAAGAAGAAATGGGGTGATAGACTGGGGAAGAAAGAGAAATGGAAATGGCTCTAACATTTGAATTAGGGAAATGGAGGCCGCTGATGATGGCATCTTACAGGTAAATTTCCATTGGAAGGAATTTGAAGATGTCTGTCAATTGTTTAGTTATAATGAAATGTAAAACTGAATGCAGTGCTAGAAATCTGATTCCTGGGCTTGAGGATCTAGAGCAGAAACAGCTGTGCCAAGCTTCTTTGTAGTAAATTAGCGAGGGAGAGGAGGTAGTTTAGAGGACGCGTTCCTCACACTTCACTACTCCGTTTTTTCTATTCCTGATGTTTCCCCAAGCTTTAATT
Source organism: Condylura cristata (assembly GCF_000260355.1). Classification (NCBI taxonomy): domain Eukaryota; kingdom Metazoa; phylum Chordata; class Mammalia; order Eulipotyphla; family Talpidae; genus Condylura; species Condylura cristata. The sequence continues at coordinate 3,475,081 of NW_004567105.1, forward strand.
CTAGTAGATAGCTTGGGTGGGTTTTGGTTACGTGGTTTTGATGTTTGAAGGGAAAGAGGAGCGGAGGATATTGATGCTCGCTGGCACAACAGCAGACAGTTATAACTCAGCTTTCCTGAGTTGTAAGCATAGTTAGGTTCTTTCTTTCCTTAGAAGTAGTGGGCATAAAAACTACCCCCGGGCCAGCAAAGCATCCCTCCCTTGGTCATCTGGTCTTCCCAAAGAACTCTTTAGTAGTTTTCCTGGCGAAAGAACTTTCCCTCGGAGCAGGAACCTGTGGTCTGTGGTAACATTCTCTAGGGTGGAAGAATTTCACATGAATCCTACATGATTATTGTTGGACAGAAAGTGACGTCGCAAAGTAGTTGTCATGTTTTCGTGATGCTACTTCCTCAGACATTTTGTGTCTGGCTGAGAGTCGATGTGGAGTCACACTTGTTGCCTTCTCACGTCCAGGCTAGACAGCAGGGCTAACGCTGCACGTGGTGGTTGCTGCTAACACGTTTTCATTGATGAATGCCAAGCAGTTGTTGTTGTTGTTTAATTTAAAAATAATTACACACAAAAAATCAATGACAACACATCCCTATGACTCCAAACCAAACACTGTTAACATCTTAGAATATTTCCTTCCTGTCTTACTTTTCTTCTTTTGTTGTTGTTTCAGAAAATAATATAGGCTCACTATCAAGAGTCAATCACTCCCTATTCCATTACTGAGAAACGGTCATCGGTAATATCAGAACACAAACACTAGGCATCTTTCCATAAGTACATAGAAAAATATGTATGAATAACTGGAGGCATTATTTTTATTAACATGGAATTATATTAGGGTTTTTCTTAAGTAAACATTTCAGGTCAACTTCTTGCAATAAGACCATTAGGAGTGCCGAAAATACCTTTTTTGCACAAAAATCAAAAGTGAGCATGGCATTATTTGGAACCCTTCTGACTTCACAAAAGGTTCAGGAAGTCTCCAAGGAGCGTTCTGTGCAAGTGTTTAAATAAATAAAATAAAATAAATTTTAAAAGGGCGTCGCATGTGCTTGGGGTCATCACACAGTGCGCCTGTGTGATGTGGCCGGTCACAGCAGGGTGGACTCGCGCAAGGACGTTGTCAGCAGTTAGGAAAATGGGGCTGGGGCCTGCCTTGAGCCTTCGGGAGGAAAGCTTGGGATTACCATCCTGACTCCAATATTTAGGGCACTGAGTGGCACTGGGCAGCCCTCTCTGCTAACAGAAAGCTCACTCAGTTCACTAGATAGGTGCATTGGGCTCCTGCCAGTTAAAATTAGAAATGGATTGCAGAGAATATATTTAGTCCCCCGAAAGAGGTAGATATTGGAAAGGTCAGACATGATGTGAAGCAGCAATGAATTTAAATATTTAAATAATGCAATTATGGTACTTAGGAGGAAATTTATAGCATTCAAATGCATATATTAGAAAAAAGAAAACTCTGAATAACTTTCCACCTTAGGAAACTAGAAAACGAAGACTAAATAAAATCCAAAGTAAACAGACGAAAAGAAATAATAGGAATTAGAGGCCAAATCAAGGGAGATGAAAACAGGAAAGCAAGAAAACCAAAAACTGGTTCTTTGAAAATTTCAATAAAATTGATAAAGCTTTAACAACTGACTATGAAAAAAATGGAAGCGGCTACAACTTAGTAATACCAGGAATGAAAGTGGGGACATCACTACAGGTCTAAAGGACATTAAAGTGATAAGCATTTTATTGTGAAAAACTCTGTGCCCACAAATTCTATAACCTGGATGAGTGGGCCAGTTCCTTGAAAGACAACTTGCCAAAACTCACAAATGAAATAATCTAGATAGACCTCTGATAAAGAAATTGAATCAATAGTAAAGTAACCTTTGAAAACAGAAAGTACCGGGCCCAGATGGCTTCACTGGTGAACTCTACCAGACATTTAAGGAAGAAATGATACCGACTCTCACTGCTGCGGCTGCTCTGGGATGGCATTATTTTGAGGCAGTGGAGACTCGGAGCAACCAGGTTCCATAGCTTTCCTTCTTGAATTTGAATTCTGAGCTGATTGTGCGATCTCTGACACTTGAAACATTGTATTGTGATTTTGTCTTCTGTAAAATGCAGCTAACACAGTCCCTACTGCAGAGTTGTTGGAAGAAGCAAATGGGTCAATATAGATCCTGATACTGTGGAATAAACATGACTGTTACTTGCTCGGATCTCTTTAGTGATTTCATGACACCCCTTCTCTGGCACTCATTTGTTACGGAGTTGTTCTTTGTGGGCTGTTTCTTGCTTTGCCCATTTTCCTGCAGCACTGAAGAATGGGAGAGCTCAGGTCAGGCCGTGTGCAGTCTCCTTTCGAACCCTGGAATCTGCTCATCTTCTGAGTTGTACAAAACCCAGCTCATTCTAGTTGGGAAATGGATCCTATGCCCTTTGGGTGGGCGATACCCCTGAGTCTCTGGTCACCCCCCTAATTCAGTGTGAAACTGCGGCTTTCACTTCCACTGACGTGTCAGCATCTTTATTGACTCACTGTTAGGCCAATTTTTTTCTTTAGCTATTTGCTTTGTTTCAGGCGTAAAAGTGGAAGAAAGTGTCCACGGTTCCCTTTTTTTCCCCAGATGTGGATGACAGACTCAGAATCTTATCAAAGCTTCTCAGTATCCTATTTGAGGGTGACATTTCCTCTAGTGATAGCTGTTTCCATGTTAGGCTGATGTTGTACATCTTTTCTTAGTTTTGCCTCCCCCAGCATCGCCCAAGCAATGGGTGATGAAAATCCTGCTGCAGCCTTCTGCTGGGCAGCCCAGGCCGGCGCCGGAGGACTTGCCCCTGAGCTGGTGGTGAGTGTTGCTTTCTTCTTACCTCTGTTGTGACTAATACAGTCCGTGAGCGTGACTGTTGGCCATTCTTCTTAAGATCTCTGGCAGTGTCTCAAGTTTTGTATTTTGACATAAAATGGCCTTAAGTCCCTTTTTAAGATATTCTGAAACAAAAGTGGTCTTACTATTTCAAATTTAAAAAAGTGGTCTCACTATTTCAAATTTAATTCTTCAAAACTGTTTTAAAATCTCTGCTTTCTTGTTCTTTGTCCTCTTTATGTTTTCATTTTTTAACAAGTCTTTCCCCAGCTCCTCTCAGCACACGTTGGACATCGCTCACTGGTCACGCGCCCGGTGTCTGTGGTCGATGCTCTGGTGTTTCCCAGACCCCTGGCTCAGGATCATGCTCTTGGCTGCTGGGAGGGCGGGCAACTCAGGGACCTTCTCTTTGTCCTTTTCTGGAATTCCAGCAGCTGCAGAGAGCCCTCTAGCCCAAGTGACACCCCAGAGAGCCCTCTGACTGGTGGGTGTGCTGCTGACTTCCAGGCAGGACAGCTCAGGCTGCGGCTTTTCTCTTGGCCCCGTCCTGCCACTCTCCCTCCTCAGGCCTGTTTCTGAGAGCAGCCCTGTGCCACACACACGTCCGAATCTGTTTTCTGGAGGGCCCAATCTATGACAGCGTCTTTTCCTCTACATTTAAAGTACAGGGCGGCCGTGATATGTGTGCAGATAAAGAATTATAAAGCAAGTGGGGCAAAATGTAACAGTGAAGTTGGAAGAAGGGGTTATGGGAGTTCTTTGCACTATTTTTGCAAGTTTTCTGTAAGTCTGAAATCACCATAAAATGGAAGTTTTAAAAAGAGGACAAAGTTTTGAACAAATTCTTTCAATAATTTGAGCGATTATTTGAAGATGCTGAAATATAACTGCTCCCAACCAGTGATATTTTAAACACTTCCAAACTCATGATTCTTCAAAAAATGAGACACAAACTTCATCATGATGAGACTTTTTATATCTTATCACTTCATTAGCCCACTGAATGTTTTCTATGATGGATACATTTGTTTATCTTTAAAAATTAATTTTGTCAAGCAAATGACTTCGTTTACTTGAACTACAGCTGCAGTGACACCGTAGGATACCACAGCGTTGTCCTTCAGATGCTCGACAGTAGGTGGTCCAGTTCAATTTGTTCAATTTACAGAGATCTTTAGCTCCAAAATACGCGCGTGCACTTTTCAGTGTGTGAGGGTTTGGGTGTCAGTGTGATATCTCATCTAAGAACTATCACAGCGCTCACCAGTTCTGCTTTGTGGTATTATCAGAGGGGCACAGACTCCGTGAGTTCCACAGCTTCTCTCTAGATGGTTTCTCCGCAGTACCTGCAGTCTTGGTATCGAAGCATTTATCTTCGAATGACTCAGTAGCATCATTTCCTGTAGCATCTTCACTTTTTCCTTTGAGGTTTTCATTCACATACTAGTCCTTCCTTGTGACTTCACAGCCTCAACTGATAAATAGCTAATGATACCAGAGGGACTTAGTTTCCACTAGAGAACTAACCCCTTGAACTTGCTGGTAAGACCCAGAAATAAACATTGTGTAACCACCTAATTTAATTAAGCACACCTCACTTCTGGTTCTGTGCTGCTACTAAAAAGTGTCTCAATGAATTTCCAGAGGCTCACTATATTCTAACTGCCTTCCTGCGTGCCCCGATAAGGTTATTTAATGGAGGTTTGTAACATTTTACTTCTAAGTGAAAATGAATCTCTAGATATGGAACATATTTTTTTTCACAATTCTCATTATTCAAAGTTATTTGAGTTATTCTCATTATTCTCCGTGTTTTGAATTCCTGAAGTTTTTGTTTGTGTGTGTTAAAAATCTAAGGCCTTGCGATTCTGAGGATAATTTATTGCATAATGTTAAAAGAATGAGCAGATAGTCCCTGATTAAATCACATGAAAGTACACAGATGATCTAATCCTCAAACCATTATTATTTACCAGCATTAATTATAAAATCTCTAAGCCCCAAGTAAGCTCATTTTCATGAATCATTTTCATGTGAAGTTACAAGAAATGAACAGAAAAGTAAAGTTCTTCAATAGGCTTGGAAAAGACCACACCTGTTCCTTTTACCTCTGTAGTTCCTTCTGCTTGGAATAATCTCTCCCTCCAAGTGTACGGAGATCCTCACCATCCTTCAAAACTTTGTTCAGATTTTAATTCCTATTTGAACTCTTTATGATTCCTTAACACTGATTTTTGTCTTCCTGAGAGTTCTATTCCTAAAGTTAATGAAATTTAATTTGTGTGTGTGTGTGTGTGTGTGTGTAGAAGAACTGGAGTGTAGGTCACAGGTGCGGGCAGTGAGTGGACTCCCCAGAGACAGAGTGGGGAGCAGAACAGGCGGATCCACTGAAACACACTGCGGAGGGGAGCTGGGGAGACAGGAGAGGGCTGCCGCGCCCGTGGGTCCCTCCCTGGCTGGTGAGTGAACCAGGCCGCAGAGGTGCCAACATGATCCATGTGCTGAGACTTAACCCCTAGGTCACCAGGGAGGCCCTACTGTTAGTGAATTTAAGGGTTTCTGGCATGTAATTATTCTCTGATTGTTTCCTTTAAGGCTGTCTGTTGGACTTCCCTCCCTAGCTTAGCTGAAATCTTTTTGAACCTGTTTTCTTGCATAACCACATGATTTTGGAAATCACATGCACATTGTAGGGTCACATTGTAAATCCTTAGATATCTTGAAGCTAACATGAAATTTATCATAAATAGTTGCACAGGATATCGTTTGAACTACTGACGTTAAAGAAAACAAAACTGTTAGAAAAGTCTAAATAAGTATATGTAGAAGACTAAAAAATTTTTATAATTTATGCTTACATAATTCATTTGGAAAAAATACATTGCTGTCTCTAAAGGTTGGAAACTTTATACCCTTCCTTTTCCTTGAATTCACATTTCTATTTCATATCACTTCCAGAACTTTATCCTAAGAGTATTTTTTTTTTTGCTTGGAAGTCTTCTCTACATCAAATGCATATATAAATTGAAGTTATTATTCTAATTATTCTGTGACCAGAGGCTTTCAGTGGTAAAATATTCCTTCTAGAGTGACTTATCCTTGCAGTCTCTTAGTACACAATTGATCAACACCACACAAATGTGTGTTATATGTTTATAAATGTGTATGAAGCACGAGGAATACAGTTTTATTAGAAATACATACTTTTTGTTGAACTGTTCATTAGCCCACATGTGAATATTACTTATTGCTAGAAATAATCAGCATTCAGCATAAGGGCTGTTTCTGTTTTACATTTTCTAGATGTAAACGCTCAGACGACTTGTTCACATAAAATTGTAGGTGGGAGGAAAAAGTGCTTTATTATAGCAATGTCAGTCAAGGCTATGAATTCCCTCCAAGTAATATGCCAAAAATTATATGGTGATTTATTATAAAAATGTTTTTTCATCTCTTGTCAACTGTTAACTTGATTAGGTCTTTTCTTCAGTGTTGTTGAAAGCCAAGGGTTGGAAACACCCCACTTAGAAAAAGATCTGTTAAACAGTCATTAGTAGTAATTTGCTTTCTCAATTTCTGGGAATAATACCAAAAAACCTTTACTAAAATTTATCAGATTGTTTGTAAAAGTTATACCTGTTATACTTCAATTTAATTTAACATACTCAAAAAGTGTGGGAGAAATAAAAACATTAAAGTACATTTGTCAAAACAATAATTTTTAGAGAAAATGATTTCATTGAATTGTATACTTTAAATTTATTTTTATCAACTTTTCAGAACTACACATTTAGTTCTTTAGATTTTTGGAAAATATTTACCACATAAAACCTAGTTGACAAAAACCAACCCTCATTGTCAAAAGAGCCAGCCAAATTAGATTGAAACATTTTTTCTCTGCATAGAAGAACTGGGGTACAAGCCAGAGGTGCAGAGGGGTGAGAGGATTCCCCAGAGACAGAGTGGGAGCGGAACAGGTGATCTACGGAAGCACACTGCTGAGGGGACGGGAGACAAGAGTGGCCTGCTGCGCCCTGTGGCTCACTCCCTGGCAGGGATCAAACTTGGGCTGTAGTGGTAATCAAGAGGCTGAGACTTAACCCAGAGTGAAACTTTCTTAAAAAAAATAAACAACTGGGCCCTCCCTGGTGGCTCAACAGGTTAGGCACAGCACTGCAAGCTGACTGCAGCCGCTTCAGTGTGAGTTTGATCCCCACTGGAGGTGACCCCCATGTTGCGGCAGACCTCTCCTGTCTCCCCGCCTCTCCCCTCAGCAGTGTACTTCATGGATCTGCCTGTTGTGCTCCCCACTGTCTCTGGTCTGTCTCTTACCACCCCTGCACCTCTGGCCTGTACCCCAGTTCTGTATGCATCAATAAATAAACCTTAAAAAACAAAACAAGACAAAAAAGTTTTCCGTTATTCAAACAGTGTAAACAGTGATGTCAACAGACATCACTGGGCAGAGTCAGCTCCGCCAAGCTGGAGAGCCCAGACAGCCTGGTGGTGCGCTTGTTGTGTTGACGAAACAAGGTGCCCCTGCTCGGTGCTTGCCTTGCTTCCCCTCAGGGGACTCTTGCTTGGAAATTCTTTGACAAGTTAGGGGGTCAGAGGCATATGACATTAAATGAAACTTGTCCATGGCCCTGCTCTCCCCCCCAACCCCCCCCCAATGCTGTACTACATGTTAGACGCCCCCGACACCCCTGCGGGAATGAAAACACCCCGTTCGTTGTGCTGGGCTTTTCCAGGAAAAGAGATGGGTGTATGACAGGAGTTTTGAAGCTGTACTCTGGGATTTTGAAGCCTTGACTTCCCCATTCCAACCTGCTTTTGTTTTGCCCTCTGTTCTCACCTATGCACAGCGGGGATTCTTACGCATGAGGCCTACCAAGGTGGGTAAAGAAATGTCTCTTGTCTTAGAAAGTGGGAGAAAACTAGGAAAGGGAAGCAGGTAAGGACTAGCCTGATGTTTCTACACACTGGCTTTCTCACGTGTGTGGCTAAGGCGTAGAGCCTTGCCGTAAGCTTGTGCACATCTGCTTTTTGAAAGAAAACAGGTTGTGGGTCGAGCCGTCGATTCCTTTAAAACTGTCTAACTGCAGCTAGCCCTTGGAAGGCCTTTAAAATATCTGTAGTGGATGCCTATACCAGTTTGAAATAGTTTTCTTTACTCTTTATTGTATCCAGCAATACACTAACATATCAGTAAGACTCATACTTTTGTTTCTAGTATTTAATGTAGGAAGGAAAGTGCATTAAGACAATAAAAACACTAAGTAAAAATACAGGCAGAAGTAGCTTCTTTTCATTGATATATTTTTATGTTATTTTTTTTAAAAGATTTATTTATTTATTCATACAGAACTGGGGTACAGGCCAGAGATGCAGAGGGTGAGAGGATTCACCAGAGACAGCGGGGAGAACAGGCAGATTGACAAAGTACACTGCTGAGGGGAGCAGCGGGCGGGTCAGGAGAGGTCTGCCGCGCCATGTGGATCTCCTCCGGGGCAGGCGGGAATCGAACTCATGCAGAAATGGCTTTAGCTTCTTAGTGCTGCGCCACCAGGGAGGGCCGTAATTTAAAAAAATTTTATTTAAAGATTTTTCCTAACCAAATCATCTCTGTGTATTTTGATTTTACTTAACAACTCAGGAGATGAATTCCCATTGTAGTAGTATGATTCTTTTAAATATTAATTAGAATAACTACAACTGTTATTTCTGCTTTGCTGAAATTTTAAGTTTCACATTTTCAAACTATTTTCTTCATTGTGTTTACCTTATTTTTATTTTTTTTAAGTTTCAGTTATAAAGCAGAAAGATAGAATGGTTGGTAAAATAAAGGACTAGAATTGAAGATATATTTTAAAACGCCTGAACTTGCCAATTACCAGGGGATGTATTTAAATAATCATTCATTGGTAACTACTGGCACATGATACATGTATTTTGTCTTTGTAGATAAAATGACTCATCCAAAGTGATTAACTTTAAAAAAAAGTGAACTAATGTAAAAACATCATTATTTTTGCCAAAGTAAAACTCTTAGTGTTATGTTGTTGGCAGAAAACGCTTCCAGGGCAGGGCTGAAGCAGGAGCAGTGCCCAGACACCCCGCCGCCCAGTGGAGCCGAGCCGTCCCCGGAAGCGCGACCGCTCAAGGTGAACGCCTGGAAGTCGACAGAGGTGAGTCCCTGGATACCCCGGCTGCTCCTCACGAACCACCACGGCATAGCCTCAGTCAGCACTAATGTCCTGTCGCAGAGCTCTTCAGGGTCAGGACCTCACAGGGCTTAGAAGCGCGGGGTCCCCAGGGCCGGAGGCCTGAGACCTTCTTGCCTTTTCCGGTTTCCCGTGTGGCTGCTCTTTTTGGGTATCTTTTGTCATACACGTTTTCAAATAATAAGGTTAAGTCATCAATTTCCCTTACAGTTTGTGTTTTTCGAAAATCTTCAGACTTTTATCCTTGTAAAATAAAGATCTCTGATGTTTTTCTTCGAAATGTTCCGCTCTACCCGCCCTGAAGTCGGGGGTGGAGTAAGATGGCGGCGGAGGGAAGCCGTTGGTGCCGCCACCAACCGGCTCACCGCTGGGTGCGGCCAGACAACGCGGGGGAGCACCGGCCGTGGGGAACCCCAATAGGCAGCAGAAAGGCTCAACAGATAGTCTGCCTAGACAGGTGGGGGGAGCCCGGCGGCCCAGTGGCTGGTGAGGCCAAAACTCGGGAGACAGCTGCCGGGGCCCCGAGGCAGACGTTGGCCGACACCATGCTTCCACTCTGTCATTTCTTTTCTCTATGAGCAAAAGTCTTACATTTTGCTAAAATGTCATTTATGCAGTGGAGTCATCTCTATCAACCCTTTGTCTAAAGAAGGCCGTGTGTTTTCCTCAAAGTTTCCACAGTTCTGTTTCACATTTAGGGCTAGAGCCTACTTTGAATTAATTTTTCTATTAAGGTGTGAAGTGTAAGTGGAGGCTCTTTTAAAAAGTTGCGTTTCCTGGCGTTTTCATGCCCGTGATGCCCAGTAGCTCCAGGGGCACTTGCTGAGAAGACCGACTGTCGCTGCATTTCCAGTGGGAGCGCACGCGCCCCTCCGGCCCCCCCGCCCCCCATTCTGAGAAAACGACTCTGGTTGTCTTACGATTTCCCTTCTGTTTATTTTAATTTTCTTTCGTTGGTGCTTTTTGTCTGGGTATTAGTAGTACCCTTTACATATTTTTTCTGTTTCTTTGGGCTTTTTTCCCTCCGGACGCCCCGTTTGGTCTTGCAGCTTGATCATTGTCCTCAGTTGTACCCATCCGCGGCTGCCCAGCCCACCTGTGTGCTCTACTTTGACTATTCTGTTTTTACAGTTAATATTTCCGTTTTAGTCTTTTCATTGTGTGTGTTCTTGTTTGGTAGTGCTTATATGTTTCCTTATCTCTTTTACTATGTTTATTAAGCTTTGAAATGTTTTGGCCCATTTTTTCTGTAATTCAGTTTTTTATTTTTACTTTGAATTAATTTTGCTCCTCAAATGGTATCCAGGAGTATGACTGCTCTGTCTGCGATTGCTAGAGAGGTTTTTCTCCTCAAGCCTTTCAATTACATGTGGAAAGAGGGAGGCCGAACTCCAGTGTGGAGAACCCTCCCATAAAAACACCAGAGGTCATTCCCCATTCTAATGATCAATTCCTCATTCCTCATTCTAATGATCAGTGCCCCAAGTTATCCTCACCCTTAGCTCCCTGAGAAGAGGTAGATTTAGGGAGAGACTCTGTGAACACATCTGTACTCCTTGTGACACATCTGTCCTGGGGATTGGAAAAGGGTGGAGAAGCTTCTTCCCAAGTGTGGTCAGCGCCCATGGATGGCTGTGGCCTCCTTCCCCCTCAAGGCCTTTGCCCTGACCTTGCACTGGGTCCTGGTGGTGCTCCGGCAGCTCCCAAGTGGCAGCTGGGAAATTCTGCCCGCCTCCTCCTCCTAGCCTGCTGGGACACAGGCTCCCTTCTGCCCCGCTCACGCTCATGCCTGCACCAATACCTCTCCCTCAGCCCCTTTTCCCCCAACATACACCATTCAGAAGCTTCTCCGTCTCCTCAGCAGCCTCTCACGATTTTCTCCTCATTTTGATGTTGTCCCTTTCTAGTGTCTCCAGGGAGGGCACCACCAGGACCCAAACCAGACCCAGCACTTGCTCATCCCCACGTCATTCCCAGCTCTCCTCAGACACACACACACACACACACACACACACACACCCGGCTCTCCTCAGACACACACACACACACACACACACACACACGCGGGCAGCCTACTGTGGTTTTGGCGTCTGTCGCTCTTGAATGGCACGCAGGCGCTGCTCCCTTGGGAATTGTCTCTGCTTAATTTTTACTAGGTCTCTTAGGGGGTACTTCATCTCTCATTTTGCATGTCTTTCAGTTACTTAAAATATTTTTTGTTTCATTCTATTTCCATGCTGCATTTTAAGTAATTAATCAGCACCATCTCCCAGTTCATTTTTTCTCCCTTCATCTGTGCTCACTCTACAACTTTTCCTTTCCACTGAGTGTTTAATTTCAGTAAACACTTCCAGGACTCCCATTGCTTATTTATGCCCACTTGTATGTATTTTGTCTCTGCCTGTTTTTGTTTCTTGCTTTATTATTCTTTAAATTAACATTAAATTGATGTTATCGATTTCAGTACCTTTTGGAGGCCTGTAAACATGCTCAGTTTTAAATACGTCTTAGATTTCTGAGTTTCACTCTGTCAGCAGTAAATTCAGTTTTCTTCCTGTGTTTTGGAATATTGGTTTTCAGTTCCTCTTGAGAGACCCACATTTTTTGTTTTTGTTTTTAATCTTTCTCTTTCTGTGCTCTTCCTCATTCTTCAGTCCTGCCGCCCAGGACTACGAATCCGCTTTTAGGGTTTCCTCAGGCAGCTTGAGGCTCCTTCCTTGTGGGTATCACATCAGAGATCCTGCCCCTCCGCGCCCTCCTTGCTCCTTGGGCTTCAGTTCGCGTCCTCTCTCTCCCTGGACACAGTGCTTTTAGGAGCCATCTGCACGGGCTGTGATTGATGGCAGGTCCCTTTGGCTACCTTCATAAGAAGGCGCCCCAGGGCCACACCCCATTTGAAGAGGGGAGCCCCCGCTGGCTCCTCCTCTGGAGGGGGGGGAATCGCCTGCAGCCAGGACTTACTTGCCAGGGGTTGAGTTGCTCCTGGTTTCCTCTGCATATTTTGGCATCAAAACCCCAAATGTCCAAGTCCCAACCTTCTCACCCTATTTTCAAAAGTTCAAGCAAGCTCTTGCCAGGAAGGGGTTCTTGTTTTTGAACATGACTGTGTCTTGTTCATTTTCACCTTCGTATTTCCTCTCTTTGCTGTGTATATGGAGGGAGGGAACCATCTATCGCCAGTCTGACCCTAGAACCATCCTCAGTGGAAATCTGTTCCACTCCAGACGTGATCTTATCCAGTCATTTGTTTTTCGATTTGGTGTGTATTTCTCCTACTAGAAGGGAACGCTCCTTGAGAGCGTCACCGACTGTTACTGGGTCTTATCTGTTCCTGACTCTTCAGTTGCCACAGTTTCATCAGTGAAGAAATGATGAGTAGTAGGCACTCGACACTAACTTCCTTCTCCATTTCCTGTTCAAAAAGCTTGTTTGGGGTCCTGCTCATTTTTCTGTTGAGTGCTCCTGCACTGTTCCTAGGAAGGAGGTTGGAGTTACTCCTGGACCTTCTGTTCCCATCCCCTTTTTCCACCCCCATTACATACTGGATTTACCTGATTTTCTAGCAGCTCAGAGAAGTACATAAAAGTTCCTGTTCCTTAATTACATAATAACTCACTGATTGAAAATATGTAGATCATTTTAAAAGAGATGACATTAAATCAAAATGATTTTTAAATTTGAGATCAGTTTCTTTGCTGCTGGTGACTTGAAAGGGGAAAATAGACAAATACTCTGATATGATTTGGAGCCTAATAAAGGCATAAAATGCCACCTAGATATAAACACACACACACTTTTATATACATATACTTTGGAAGAACTGTGATTTACATCGGTCCACGTCTTATATCAGTGAGCAAAAAAAAAAGGTGCTCTTTCCTCAAGAGAAATGTAGTGCTGTATTTTCCTCTCAGAGCATCACTACATCCCAACACTATTCCATCATAGCACTGACAAGCGTCTCCTCTTGTTACCGTCCGGATGGTTAGATACAATCCAATGTGACTTCTTCAGCAATCTGCTTTCGTAGCAGAAGGCAAACCTCACTGAGCTGAAGAGTAAATCTAATTGCTGTTGCCAAACGTACTACATCTACATTAAAATTCTCATGTTCTTAACATGGAATGAGAAAGAGATATTGTCGATTGCTTAGGCAGAATGAGGAGTGCTTTAAAATACCTTTTAAAATGTTAAAATAGAAATTTCTTTAATTGTTCTCTTTCTACAAATGAAAGAATTGTCTGAAAGCAGTAAATAAAAGTCTTCATAGAATAGGGCTTTCAGAAGGAGATGAGTGCTTGCCTGTGATGAAATTCAGAAAACCTTTAAATTTATGACACTTAGCAAGAATGTGTTTTCTCTCCGCACCTTGTCCAGAATTTTTATTATTAAATTTGCTAATTAATAAGGCTATTTGTAGCTTTTCATCACCTCAAAAGACCTTCTTTGCCTATTTGAGGAGATTCAACAATGAAGTTATGATTTTTTCCATCACAGTTGTTGCCATAGCAACAGATAGGGATGCTATGAATTGGCGCACACAAATTAAAGCTGACCAAAACCTTCAGTCTAGTTCAGTTACTAAATTGCTAGTGATGGAAGATAAATGTTTATTTCCTACTGGCTCCGTTTGTTATTTTGCTAGATGAGGAGTAAATCATTTTTATCCTTGGGTTTATTATTGGCATATCACTTATTATATTTGCAAAAATTTGAGCTCATCAAAGTTGGTAGAGAAATGGAAATTACACTTACTCTAATTATGTTCACTCATCATCCCTCTTTTCTGCATCATTTACTTTAGGCTTTAAAGTCCTTTTTTATTTTCAAGATTGTACTTTCATCCTTTTTAAATTAGAAAATACTTATTGAAAAAGGTTTCACAATATGAAATAGTAAAGAGTGAAACACAAAGTTTCCTTACTTCGTTATAGTCTTTCAGTTCCTTTTCTCAGAGGCAAAATTACTAACAGGTTTTTATGAAATTTTGGGGGGGAAATTTTCTGCGCCCACATATCTCTTTTCTCTAAATGTTTAATGTCTCCCACATGCTTTGAACAAAAGCATCTTTCTGTTTAATTCTTGCATCATTCAGCATACCTTGTTCAAAAAAATAATTTTTTTTTCTAACTTCACATCATGGACACATTTCTCTATCAGTGCGTATGTCGTGCTGTGTTCTTGGCTTGTAAATGAATCTGAATTTCTCTAACCGTTCCCTATTGCTATCACTTAGTGATGCTTCGTGTTTTTGTCTATTAAGAGCAGTGTTGCCACAGTGACCCTTGTATATGCATTTTTATGATGCTGGTCCCAGAAGTGGAATTGCTAAAAGGTTGGTTTATTTTTAGTTTTGAAAAGTCCTGCCAAACTGTCCTCCCTGAAGCTGTTCCAGTTTCGACCCATCCACAGCGTGTCCCCAGTCAGTCTCCAGGCCTCAACCTCTGCAAACCTGAGCACTGTCAGGTTTTTACATTGTTTTCCAGTCCAAGAGCCAGAATTTCAGTTTTCTGCTGTACACATATGTAAGATTACAGCACTTTCCCCTGCTTGTCAGGCATTTATATTTTTTAACCATTATCCATTCTTGTTCTGGTTATCTTTGTTTGGTCTCTCATCTTTTTCTTATTTTCTAAGAGCTATTTGTTAACTAACTGGCCTCTTTACCTGGGTCTGTATCGATGCGTGTTAGCTTTCCATTTGACTTTCTCTCTGTTCGGGGTTTATTTTATTTATATGTATTTTGCTTCTGTCAAAGAGCAGCAGGTCACTCCCGCCTTTCTTCTTTACTCCCACGCTGCTGCTGCCACAGCCGGGTTCTGACGCTGCGCCATGGGCTCCATGCATGGTGTAGGCCAGAGGTTTGGGGTGAAGGGAGAGTGGGGCGGGGGGGGGGGGAGAAGATTCACCAGAGATGGAGTGGGGAGCAGGTACACCGAAATCCCCTGCTGAGGGGATCAGTTGATGAGACGGGGGAGGTCTGCCTTGCCATATGTGGGTTTTAACTCCCTGGCTGGGGATCAAACTCAGGCTGTAGCAGTGATAGCTCTGAGACTTAACCCCTAGGCCACCAGGGAGGTCCCAACAGACTAGGTCTTAAAAGTTTTAGGTTGGCAGCAAAATTGAGTGAAAGCTACAGAGATTTCCCCATCTACCCACTGCATCACCCCCATGAGTGTCTTTTACTGTCAGCCTCCTACATCAGAGCCGTCATTTATTTTAATGAATGAGCCTCCATGCAGACTTTATTAACACTCAAAGACTCTAGCTGACATAGAGGTCATTCCTATGTATAGTTTACATAAAGGTCATGGTGTATATTCTAAGGGTTTTCACAAACAAATAATGGTATATATCATTATAATTTCATAGAGAAAAGCATCATTGTACTCAAAGTTCTCTGTGCTCCACCTGTCTTCCTCTCCCCGATCACCCCAGCAACCCCGGATCCTCTGAATGTCGCCATAGTTTTGCTTTGTCCAAAAGGTCATATAGTCGGAGTCATACAGGACAGTGTTTCTCAACAGGCTCCTCACACTGAGTAGTGTGCATTTAAGACTTCCCCGTGTCCTCTCATGACTGACAGCTCATTTCATCCTAGCTCGAATACCATGCCTGGGTCCTGTGCTCATCCAACAGGTTTACTAATCCATCTGCCTACCGAGGGACAGCTTCATTGCTGCCAGCATTTAGAAACTATAAATAAAGCTGCTATAAACAACTCTGTGTAGGTGTTTCTGTGGACATAACGTTTTCAGCATCTTTAGGTAAATACCAAAGGGTGCAGTTGCTAGGTGAGGGTAGATGGTGAGAGAGTGTTTCACTTTGTGAGAAACTACCTTAGGGTTTTGTGTTTTAATTTTTTAAGTATATATTTAAATTTTATCCATCAAAAATTTGTGTTAATGTATGGAGAGTAGTAGAGAGTCTCCTTACAATGTTATTTTTACAAAGTGATACTTAGTTCTCTCCATTTAATTGTTGAATTATCCACCTTTCCTTAGTGATTTGAATTGTGGTTTCTATCACATAATAAAATCCCATTTTATATTTGAGTCCATTCCTGGACTTTCTGTTTATTTATACTAAAGGACATCTAAAGATAAACAACAACATTTCTGTCCCACAGGGGACAGAAAGAAAAAAATAGAAACTGGATTTCTTTGCCTAAACCACATGTCCAGGATAAAGAACTCAACAGTTAAAACTCACCAGTCCAATTAGGAAATGGTCAGATGACAAGAAGTCGCTTCAGCAAATACAGATGGCAAATAAGCAGATGAAATGACTTCAGCATCCTCAGCAATATCTCATTTAAACAGACCTCAGAGTGGTTAAAGTGAAAGAGTGGGAACATCACGTGCTGATAAGCTCGTGCCAGTTCTGGCCCCTCCTGGTCTGCAGGGAATGGAGGCTGGTCCAGCGCTCTAGAAACACGGCGCAGGTCCTCACAACACTGGACGTGTAACTACCATCTGATCCAGCAGTCACACTCGTCTCTCCCAGAGCTCTGGAAGCGTATTTTCATACATATCTGTGTTCACAGCAGTTTTATTCGCAATAGATAAAAACTGAAAACAACTCAGATTTTTTTATGGGTTAAATATGCTTACTCTGAGCATCTATACCATGGATACTACTTGGCAGTTAAAAAAGGAGCAAGTTATTGATGCACAGAACAACTTGGATGAATCTCCAGGAATTATGCCAGTTGAAAAAAGTCAGTTTCCAAAGGCTACATCCTGTATGATTCCATTTGTATAGCATTCTTCAGATATCAGAATTACAGAAGTAGGGAACACATGGGTAGTCACGGGGGGCCACAGGAAGGATCCTGACTGGCGATAGACATATCCTGTATCTTGACGATATCAATGTCAGGGTTCCAGGTGTCACGTGGTACCGTCATCTGGTGAGCTGTTTACCTGTAGGGGTGCACTGTGAACTCCCAGAATTGGTTTTTCTTTTTGTGATTGAAGTTCCTGTTTGAAGCGTAGTGTCCAGGGAGCCCCGTCAAAGGCTTCCTTTCAAAGAGAGCTAATGCCGACACCCCAACGGCATTCCTTGTGTTTTGCAGACCCTTGTTGATTTAGGTAACAGTTTATTTGGGACTGACTGTTGTCTCCCGGTTTTTCCTTCTGTTTCTTTTTCTGCGCTTTAAATCCCCACTCTCAGAATTTGAAAGCACCGGTAAAGGTTAAGTCCCAAACTCAAAACCCCCCATCCTCAGCCAATACAAGCAGGTCTCTCCTTCCCCCCACCTCACTGTGGCTCAGGTGTGCTGTGTAATTTCCAGGTCCTCTAAGTACCAAACCTCCATTTTCCCCAAAGTCCTGCTAGTTATTGCTCTGGAGGGCATGTTGTAATCATAATTACCCTCAGGGTTGAACTAGAGGTAATGTGAGCAAGGGAAAGCTTAGAAGAATTTGACCGGATTCAGGTGAGAGCCCAAAACATCTACTCTTTAAAATTTTATCACTAGCCATGACTGACAGTTCGGGAAACCGGGTACAGGAAACACAGGCCTTCTGTGCACTACTTCTTACAACTGAATGTGGACCTACAGTGATTTTGAAGTGAAAGTTGAATGATAAAGAGGGGCAGACCACTTGGGAAATGGTTTGGTAGTTTCTGACGAAATCCTGGTGAAGTTAAAACCTGTTCGAAGCTCTTGCCATTCTCTGCCCTGCAGCAGTGGCCCATAAAAAGATGTGAACAAGAGTGTTCATATCAACTTCTTTCATCATAGCTGAAATCTGGAAGCAACTCAGATGTCGATATGCAGGAGCTGGCTAGATGCGGCGTGACCTACCCACGCAATGGTCTCCTTCTTACCAGGAAGGCGGGATAATGGCCCCTGGCATGGGCAGCAGTTAATGCCCCAAGCAAAACTATTGCTTGTGTGCACAAGATGTCTTCAGCAAGGAAGGGAACTCCCAAGGGTAGATAGTTGCCTACACGTGGGGAGCACCCAAGAGCACCACGATCGTGTGCGAGTTCTTCAGTCAGTCACCGTGTATGTGTGTGCTGGCGCTCACGTTGTATCTTCATAAACTGTCCATCCGTCTGTTGCAGCAAAGGAGGCAGTGAAATTAACTTCGCCCGACTTTCATTTCTCCTCTCATTTTCTGTAGGACCTGATAGTGTTTTATGAGGATGAACCCAAGCCACTTCTGCTGACAGTTCCGCCTTCCATTATCTCATCAACTACACAGTTGTCGGAAGGGGAAGCAGACGTCTGTAACCTCTGGGATGCAGGTAAATTGGTTAAAACTAGGAAGTTTACTCAGAAACATGGATAAGAAAGACTGCACAAGAATTGTTTCTTGTCAGGTTTTATTTTGTGAAATATAGCAACAATAGCTTTAGCCTTGATCATGAGGAACAGGACTAGCAAGGAGAAATTCAACCTACATTTTATTGTATTTTTTCAGGTTTCATGTTTTTTTCTTTATTTTGCTCGCCCGTTATTCTCTTTCAGCAGTTAACTGTAAACCTTAGATCGTTTCCAAATTGGTAAAAAAGGAGAAAAATAATTTTAGTTCCTTTTCTGGTTTTTATGGACTTCGTCGACATTTTCCAGAAGGAAACACTGGACAGAAGGTGTGTGGTATCCACAGGTGGGTTCGTCACGTCTTGAGTAGTTGGTACTGGAGAAAGGCACCAGACAACAGATCCAGAACTTACCTCCAGTAAATCACACTATCAGGGCCAGTCCAGCAGATCGGCTCTTGAGCCACCCCTGTCTGTTCTCCATGAACCTTAATTTTCAATACATTTTTCCTCTCAGTTTTCTCAGAAAAAAGGATGAAAGCACTTTTGCCAAGATGAGACCGAAGTATGCTTTTTAGTATCATTCATGCCCTTATATACCTTGGCTTTTATGTTTACCCAGAGAGCCTTTCCCTGGCCGCAGTAGGGGTCCCAGTGTGCTAAGCTTCATTTCTCTTCCAGTTTGGACCATGGGTGTCAGTTTCCCTCTTACCTAGATCCCCAATATCTAAAATATAAAATTGTAGTTTTCTAGTATAGATCTGTTTTACTAGTTCATGTTTATAGTTCATAGTTTTCCTGTAAAGCCCGTCATGAGAAAACCAAGTTGTGGGTTACAGTGATATTTGTAGCACAGTGCAGCTCTGGTCACATGGATAATGAGTTAGAAGTGGTTACGTGTTTTCAGACCGCTTGCTTTGTTTTAGAACAAAAGTCACGTAAACGGAGCCAATCCAGAAGTTTGAAACAATTTCTTGAAGCTCCTGAGTGCCCCTCCCCCCCAAACAATTTTTAAATAGGCTTTATTTTCTAGAGAGGTTTTAGGTTTACAGAAAAATTGAGCGGAAGGCATAGAGATACCCCATGGGACCCCCAGGGCTCAGCTTTCCCACTGTCTGCACCCCGCAGCTGCTGCAATCAGCCGGTCTACACAACACGTCTTTGTAACCCAAGACCATAGCCGCGTGAGGGGTCGCTGAGTGTGGTGCACTCCACGGCTCTGGGCAGATGCCTCGTGACACACGCGTGCCACGGCGTGGAGCTGCTGGATGTGCCGCTCTGCATGCTTGCCCCCTCCCCAGTTGCTGGCGGCCCCTGATATTTTAACTGTCGCCATAGTTTTGCCCTTTCCAGAAGGTCGTGTGGCAGTCTGCAGCCTTTTCAGATTGGCTTTTTCACTCAGCCATATCATTTAAGCTTTCTTGTGGCTTCTCATAGCCTGACTGCTCATTTCTTTAGTACTGAATAGGATACAAGGGTTACTGGCCACTCGCTAAATAGACAGCTCGGTTGTGTCCAAGTCCGGGCAATTATAATTAAAGCTGCTATAAATATCCATGTGGAGGTAATGCGTGGGCATGACCTGCCCCTGCCGGCGTGTTAACACACGTGAGACAGCATAAACGGGCAGCAGAGGCCGCCCGTAAGGCAGAACAGGCAACGCGTCTCCTAACCATCCGCTGGGTTAGGGTTCATCTCAATTGAAGAAGCGCGTCTTCTTCACGCCAGTCACAGATCTTGCTAAATTGCAGTTCTTAGCACATTTCACATCCCAATTTTAAAACTTGCAGCAGTTCTGCCAATGGGTTAGGTCTAATTTTTAAAACACTGTTGTTAGATTTTTCATAGTCTGGCCTCACCAGCCTCCTCGGCCTCTCCGCCCTGTCCCGCCCGTACTCACGGCGCTCGGTGACCCTCCGCGGTACGTTCTTCTCCTCAGAAGGTCTTTGCTCTGGCTGCTTGGCTGCATAACACGTTTCTCTAAAACTGTGGCATGAGATAGCCATTTATTCTCCTCGTGGATTCTCTGGGTTGGAACTAGGACTGCACACAGTGGGGATGGCTTGTCTCTGCCCCTGAGGTGTGACAGGGCTACAGCCCCAGAGCACAAAGGCTGAGGCCCAAGTCAGCTGAAGCCTCCTAACTCGCGTGTCTGAGGGCTGTTGCCGCTCTTGGCAGGGACCTCTGCTTCTCTCAGCGGGAGCTCTCGGTGGGGCCTCTACCTGGGAGCCAGTTTGGGCTTTCTCACACTGTGAATCTGGGTTCCACGCATAAGCACCCCATGAAAAAACCCAAATTTATAGTTTCCCCTCGTTTGCTGCAGATTTTTTTGAGTGGTAAGTCATGTTTGTAGCATAAGCATTTGTAATGAGATCAGGACAAACCTCCAGCGGATCATCTGTGGCCTGGCTACGTGTGTAGACACACTTATGTTTTAGCAACTGTTGAATTTGTAGAGGACCTTCCTGGGAAGCTGTGGGCCAAGCTAGGTTAGGAAGTGGCCTGAGTAACAGGAGCAACATCGGCAGCCCGAGCTCGGTCTCAGGCCCCGAGTGCTCAGAGTGACTCTGGCTGGTAGAAGAAACACGGGAAGATAACGAGGCCTCTGTTTGACCTTGGGGATTTACTTGAGCGATTAATCAATTGGAGCTATTAGCAAAACAGGAAGGGGAGGGAGGCTTATGAGAGTGACGGGCCTGTCAGGCCTGGGGTGTCAGCATTTGCATTAAGAGAAGTCCTTGGGCCATTTTCTAGATGGTGTTGACAAAGATTCCAGATTTCTTCTCTTTTCATTAGAGACGCTGGTTACACATGATGGTCAGGATGACATGTACCCTTGAGGTAGACCCTCGTGGACAGGTGTCAGAACAGTTGCTCTTTAGAACCCCCAAAACCCTGTTCTTTGGTTGATGGATTTGTGCTCCAACAGCAATGCTCCAGTCTGCTGGGAGCAGATTCTTACATGCACTTCTCGGAATTTCTGTTGGTAAATTCTGGCCAGTTCACTCATTGATCCTGCTTCTAATGATTTTGGCAACTTTTGCCCAAACAAAAATGAAGTGGGCACATCACCTGGCACAATGTCATGGTCCACCTCCTCTTCCGCTCCTGGGGCTGCCGCATTCTCCCCGGCCTGCAGTGACGGGAGCCCTGCCCCGCACGGCCTGACCCGCATGGCCCTGCCCCACTCAGCCCGCCTTTTGGGTTTGCTTCTCGTGACTCCCACCCCTTTCCTTCACTGTGCATGGCCACGCTCTTGAATTTCATGCTTCTCGCTCCTTGATTGTCGTTATAGTTTTATTCCATATGTTAATGCGACCCTAAGCAATGTAGTATTTCGTTTTAGGCTTTAAAAGGAAGTGAATTCATTCTGACTGTATTTTTCTGTGACTTTCAGTTGTTACTCAGTAATGTCCTTAGGCTCATCGCTGTATATTGAAGGCTGTTGTTTATTTTCACAGCTGTATGATACCTCATGCCAACATGTTGTGGAATGTACTTACTTGCTCTACTCTAGACTACCATCATCAGCAGTGTGTCAGGTTTTTGTATCACAGACAGGGCTGTTCATGAACACAGGTGTTCAGGACTCTTGGTTCTTGCAGACATGGCTCATATCCAGGAGTGAAAATGCTGACGTTCAATATGAACATGTCAAACTAACCAGATAATGCCAGATTGTTCTCCAACGTTCTAGTTGCTCTGTGTCCCCACCAACCCTTGACATTTTCGTTTTTAAAAAGGAAATCCAATCATGTACTTTGTGTTTTGTTGTCCCACCTTGGCATACTGGGTAGCCAAGTCAGCGCCTCCAGTCAGTGCTGAGTGGAATTATGGTCAGGTATTCTCTGTGCTTGGCCCATATTTATCGCAAAGATAATGATTGCGCTTTAAGACACAATCACCATGTAACAGGCTTACTTAGATGCATTTTCACAGGTCTCCACTGCTAACTTATTAGCAGTTCATCCTGAATACACATTGTATTTTCTCTATTTTTAGCCTCTATATTAATGGATATAGATTTTCTTCTTTGAGCTGTTAATTTTGTAAATTAATTGATTTCCAAATATTAAAACAACCTTGAATTCCTAAAATAAACTCAGTTAGACTGTTGCTGGTTTTGATTGATCGATGTTTTGTTTAGCAGTTTTACATCTACAACCAGGAGAGACATTAGCCAGAATTGCCTTTTCTCATGGTCTCTGTCATGTTTTGAAACTGAGATTTTGCTGGGCCCATAAGAAGAGCTGGCAACTCTGTTCTCTGGAGTGGGCTGTGTGTGGCTGTCTGGGAGGGGAGGTGCAAACTGATGGGGCATCTGTAGCACTCATGGTGCTGGCAGAGGGCAGCAGTCGGGCAGGCAGACTGCGCGCCTCCCTGTGGAAGCAAAAGATTTCTCTGCAGCGGAAAGGCCCGAGAGAATCAACCCACTTTCCCTGGAGAAGGTTGCCAGGCTCGGGGTGCGGCACAGGCACCTGCTCTCGGCAGCCTGGGCATTCAGCCGTGGCCCACCGTCTTGGCGGAGGAGAGTTCATGTTGTGGAGCCGTGTGGAGCCTCCACCCTGCCACCAGACCAGAGCCCAGAACTCGGTGACTTGGAGAAGGGGACCTGGATGCCATCACACAGAGACCATCTTGCCCGTGGGTTTGAGAGTCCCTCCCAGTGACATGGCCCCTGGCAGGCATGTATCTGATGTGCCGCTCACCCACAAGCATCCTGACAGGTCCTCCTCTTGTTTTTTTGTCACAGCCTGTCACTTTTGCTCTTTCCAGATCCCAGAGCAGCACCTGCCTGCGACTAGCCATGCGTGGCCTCTGGCCTTCCGCATCAAGCACACAGCCGAGCGTGGCTGCGTCTCCGTCCCCCCGAAGGACTTTCTCCTCCTGCCACAGGGGCACCGACGAGTGGGAAGGTGGTTTAGCTGTTACCCACGTGGCAGGCGTGCGGGCATACCTTACGGGCTCACCTGTCAGGCAAGCCTGTACGTCGGCTCTTAACTGGCTCTTTCCGTGGAGTTGTGGGCATAGATTGAAGGGAAGTGGCGAGAGGGGAGCAGGTTCCATGGCACGTGACATTGACGTGGCTTCTGGACTGGTAGTTCTGGTCTCGCGAGTGCCATCTTGCTTGTTACTGTGGAAGACCGCTGCGCGTGTCCAGTTTTGTGTTCCGTGAATTAGTAACGCCCATTATGACAGGCACTTGGGCATTTGATATCTAGTGGTGCAGGCCAGAGAAGGCAGGGTCTGACTCCTGCGCCCCACCGGTCTGCTTTGGGATTGTCCCGTGGGGCTCCCAGGAGGCTCCATTTGGTGTCTTCCTCTGCCTCGGGTGGCGCCAGGTGCAGCTGTCAGGACACCTTACACGGAGCCTTCTCACTTGGATCTCCACTCAACACACAGGAAATGGCCAGAGCAGCACACCCCAAATTCCAGGGGGCTCAAGATAGGTGGGTTTCGTTCTTTTGTTGTGTCGGGAAGTTCAAGTTGCATTGACTTGTCTCTCACCCAGGGGGTTTACCCTGCTGTGCCCCCAGCCATGGATACTCCAGAAACGGTGCAGAAGCAGGCCTTACACTTCCCCAGACCTCCTCTGCCACCTTCTGCACACAGGTAGCACCAGGAGCACTTGCTGCTCCCGCCTTAGCCAATGCCGTCAGTGTCAGCTCACGGAATGGACCAGCGCGGTGGTCGTGGAATACCAAGACAATCCAGGTCTCTCTGGTGTCTGTTTAAAGAGACACAGCGGAATGACAGCTGTAGGCGGGACGGGATAGGCATGCTGCTGTTCCCACCTATTAGGCTACTGCTAAGAGTCTCAGTTAACAGGGATTTAAAAACTCACGTGAACATCAGTGCCTGTGCGCTGGCTGCCAGGTCCCGTGTTCACTTGCTCTGCTGAAGCTGCCACAGCTGGGCCCACAGCAATGACCGGCATCACCACCGCCAGCGGGTGTCTCATGCATCTGCCATCCACAAAGCACTGGCCTCAGGTTCTGCTCTTTGGCCGCTGCTAGGCAATACCCTGCTTTCCAAGCAGATGGCTAAAAGTTTTGTCTGTCGGCTCGGAATTGGGCATGTCGCAACGGGTCTTCTAGGCCAAGGGCAGTGGCTGTGTGGCTTCCCAGTTCTCAGAAAGGTCTTCGCCTCGGTTGTCAGAGCACTGTAGAGCCCGTGCAAATGAGAGAGCTGGCTGTGGAAATTTTAGAGCTTACCACAGTACTGTGTGATGTGGCTGGCACTAAGAAATCCAATTAAACCTTTTTAAACTTAATCGCTCCCTTTTTTTTTAACTTCCCAAGTACAAGAAAATATGATTCATGCGTGAAAAACAGATATAAATGAAACTACTATAGACTTTCATTGAAATTATTCAGTAGAGCAAAGCCATGATCATTGCAGTAGAAGCCAATTAAATCAAATCATGAAAAGACTAGAGGGATGATAACTTCACTTAAGATGCCACCTTTTATTTGTCATGCGGTAGCCAACTTTTCATCCTGGTGGTCATCAAAGAGGTATTAGGAGACTCTGACTTGAATTTTTTATGAATTTTAGGTTAAGCAACCATTCAACCTAAGTCCTTGCCTACATCCCTAATGAGTGTGTGTACGTTAAGTATGTCATACACCCTCAACATTTCAAATTAGGAGAATCAAGTTTAATCTAAGCTAAAGTGACAGGTTCTATATCAAAGTGACCGGGACCTCTCAGGGGGATGAGTCTCCAGCTGACTTCATCTGTGTGAAACCTGTTTCCCAGAGCAAGACCATTATTCATCCTCTAAAACTGTACCAGAGCCTGCACGTGCCCAGTGCTGTGGAAGCGCCAGAGGCAGCAATGAGCAAGACCCTGCCTTTGTGTCTAGTGTGCTCAACAGGCCTGATGGGTCTAGTCGGACAGATGCCTCCCCTGCAGAGAGCCAGACCTAGGCGTGACGAGGAACGCACTTTAGAGTGGGCAGCGAGAGACCAAGGGGCAGGGGCAGAGGAAGCCTGGCCGGCCTGAGGAATTGGGGGACATTGAGCGAGGCCTTAGGACTAACTGATGGTGGGACAGGCGAGAAAGGTAAGCAGAATCTACCAGGAAAGGTGATCATGTGATTTATTGTCCAAACCAGGACATTTCTGAGCTGAAAGAGGCACAAAGAATACACCAGGTTAACAGATGGTCCCGGGCAAAGTGACTGTGGTCTGAATGTTTGCTCCCCCACAATCGCTGTGTTGAAAACCTAATTCCCAAGGTGATGATATTAGGAGGTAAGGCCTGGCAGGTGGGATTAGGGGCTCATAAAAGAGGCCCGTCATGCGCCCCACCTCTTTCACCACAGGTGCACATGGTGAGAGAGCCAGGGTCTACTTGGGTCAGAGGTCTTACAGGAACCAGCTGAGCCAGGGCCAGATCCCAGATTCAGCCCCCAGGACTGGGAAATAGCTCCTGCTGTTCGTTGCGACTACAGCAGCTTTCATAGACTCAGGCAGGCAGTGGCGCCCAGCTCCTGATCAGCCGCCTTCGGGAGTTGCAGGTGTGTCTGCTAATGACGGGGCCTTTGGCATGTCTGGGGCAAGGGTGTGACATAGCCAGGTCTTTGCTTTAGGATGTTGCCCGTGGACACAGTGTCAAAAGGAAGAGGGAGAGTTGGGAAGAGCCGGCAGGGGTCACAGCAGACAGACAGACTTAGGAGAAGGCCTTCCTCTCCTGCCTGCCTGTCCCTGCCTCCTCGCACCTGCACTGGCTCTCTGGGCACTGAAACCCATCCGCAAAGCCATGTTTTCTTACACTCCGCTTGTCACTTCCTCACCGGCAGGCTCTTCCCTTGCTCAGTCCTCCACACTGACTCACCTGGTTCTGTGCGTTCTCGGCACCCCCTGAGATGCTGCGGCTCCCAGGAAGCCTTTCCCCACACACCTACCGCAGGGTTACTGCTCGCCCGGGCCGCCAACGTGCTGCACCTGCTCCAGCCCTGCAGATTCTGATGCACCTCACGCTGGTTCTCTCCCCCGGGGGCTGGGCTGTCGTTCTGTGGGAGAAGGTCTCTGGCTCTCATTGTACTCTGCCTCGGATGAGGCTTGGGGCATACTAAGAGCTCCTTTGAATATTCGAAATGCCCTGGATTGAATAGAGTCATCCTCATGGGGCTCTTTCTGTGTTTTTTGCATACACTGCAAGTGTCTCCAGAGACAATTCATCAGGTGTTTAAAAGAACAGCATGAGCAGCACTCTGGGGGTGCCCGGGTTCAAGACGAGGCTCGCTGCCAGCAGAGTCTTAGTTTGAAATTCTGTAGAATTTTCCTCATCCCCAGTTGACACGATTGTTATACTAGCTGAAGAGAGTCTGTTAAAAAGAAGGAATTTCTTGAAACGCACAGAATCTGGAGTAGCCACCATGCGGGGAGGGAGTGTGTGGGCCTCGGTGTCGCCTGTCACTTCAAGAAACCAGGCGCTGTCCCTGGTGACAGGGGCCCAGAGACACAGCATAGATGACACCCCAGTTTCTAGATGCATTCACTCAAGTTAGTGGGTTTGGAGAGAAGAAAGTCTGGGGGCAGAGGGAGGCTTGAGGCCTCTCGGGGGCTGGAAGAGGCAGGTGAAGAAAGCGTCTCGGAGAAGACCCTTAGGAGGGAGGCAGAGAGCGTCCCAGGCAGACTTGCGTTGCAGGTGAGGTGTTTCTAGTGTGTCCAAAGACGTAGCCGGTTTTCTATAATTCAAGATAATCTTAATGTCCTGATGAGAGAAAAAAAAAAAAAAACAGCCTTGCTTATTCTGCTTGCTCAGTCCTTCCTGGCATGAACTCCCGCAACTCAGGACTTCCCTCCCCCTCTCCTCCTGGAATGGCGTAGGAGTTGCAGGGACTGGCTTGACGTCTGGTTTGGGAACTGGGGGAGCCCCGGTTCCCCCCTCGCAGGGCATCCCTTCCCCTGACCTCTGCTGTCTGCTCTTCAGTGTCCCCATCTCTTCCCACCCGTGTCCACCGGCATCTTAGTCCTGCCTGATATTAAACTGTCAGGCCACAACCTGCCCCCTGCCCAGTCAGTGACGCCCTTCCCTTCTGCCGTTTCCCCCTGACTCTCGGGGTATGCCCCACACCCTCCTCATGTAGTGGGAGCCACAGGGCGGCTGACTCCCCTGCTCCCCAGCCCACCTGCTCCTGCTCTGTCCTGCTACGCCAGCCTCCCCTGTGAGGTGAGGAGAGCCGGGCCCTAACGTGACGCTTATTTCCAGCTGGGAAACTGGCTGTGTTCACTGTCTGTTCTGTGTTCGCTGCCGAAGGTGTTCTGCGTTCTGCGCCTGGCTGCCCAGGCTCCCGCCTAGGCCCCCCTCGCCAGAACCTATCTCTTGCTGCTTCTGTTCGTCTCCCTCCCCAGAGGGTGCTAATCTGAGGAAGATGCTTGGCCAACATTCCCAAGTCCCCTCAATGACAGGCTTATCTGGCCTTTGTCCATCTGCTTCTGGGTCTCTGGACTCATCATGAAACTTGCTGGCACAGGGCTTCCTGACGAGGGGCTGTGTCTGGGAGGGGAGTTTGGGACTCAGTGGCGTGGGGGGCGTGGAAAGGGCAACCTTCACGCCTTTCACCCTCAAGTTCTAGGTCCCTAGTACCAGGCCTGGCACACCGTTTGTCTTACTAGATACTGGATGAAGTCAGGGCTGTTAGGGTATGGAGAGAGACATGCGGAAGCCTGGGGGGTCCGCAGGGTGACGACAAGATAAAGAAGAAATGCTCAGTACCCCTGGCTCTTTGTTGAAATAGCAGTCTGTTGAGTGAAGACACAGGCTCGGTTACACACTGACGAGGAGCGTTGCTCTTGTGTGTTAGAGGTGCTCACTAGACCCCAGCTTCATAAAATAACTCTGGAACCAAACGCGGAGGCTGTTCATCCTTTTATAAACATAAATCAAAACATCTATCAACAACTAGCTATTTGCTGCTAAATAGTAGTAAAGCCTGGGCCTCCCTGGTGGCGCAGTGGGTTGAACCGCTGCACCGCAAAGCTAATCCCAACCATGGCCGCTTCAGTGCGAGTTTGATCCCCATCCCGGAGGTGACCCACAGGGCGCGGCAGACCTCTCCTGTCTCCTCGCTGCTCCCCTCAGCAGTGTACCTCGTTGATCTGCCTGCTCTGCTCCCCACTCTGTCTCTGGTGAAGCCTCTCGCCACCCCTGTACCTCTGGCCTGTACCCCAGTTCTATATGCATAAATAAAATCTTTTAAAAAACACAAGGTGATTGTTAAATTTAAAAAAATAGTAGTAAAGCTCTAGGAGGGCATATCGAGGCCTTTCTGTCACGCGTCGGCACAGTGGGTGGCGTGGAGAGGCGGTGAGCACGCCTGTTTGCTGCAGGTAGGAGGCGGTAAACAAAGGAGATGCCATGGATCGGAGCTTACACTGTAGAGGAAATGATAGAGAGCATGAGTAAAACGGGGAGGAGCGGTGTTGGCTTTAGTTGGGGTAGTCAGGACGCCTTTTGCAGACTGTTGTGAGGTGAGAAGGATGAAGAAGCCCGGGAAGGAACTCCAAGTGGCGGGAGAGCAAGGCCAAAGCCAAGGGGCTGCGCAGAGCTATTAGCGTGCGCCTATTTCAAGGAGAAGGAAAGACTGGGGGAGAGGGAAGCAGGAGGTCAGAGCAGGTAGCAGGGTTCAGGGCTGCTGCACCCGGCCTGCCCTGGTAGGGGCCGGGCCTCAGGTGAGTATAGAGGGAATGTTTGACGCAGAGGTCTGATCCGCATTTACTTAAACGTGAATGGAAAGGTGATTTGGGGGAAACCGAAGCGGAAGCTGCAAAGACGTTCTAAAATCGTGACCAGGGTGGCGGTGGCTGGGTCGGAAAAGGGAGCGTGAGGTGCGTTGTGGAGCTCGGTCCCCGGGATTTCCCGATGCTGATTGTCAGCTGGGGAAGAGGACAGAGCTGCCAGCACCTGTGGCTCAGCCTGGGAAGGGAGTGTGGTGCGTGCTGAGTGCTAAGGAGGCAAGGGTGGGTGAGAGCAGGGTGACAGCTCCATTTGGAAGCTGTATTTGAGGTGTCCAGGAAACATCCGCTTGAAGTTCTGTTTCCTGCAAATACTGAACACCAGTGCACGAAGGCAACTGAGTTGCCACTTCAATGACTGTTTTCCTATTTTTCGACCAGTTCTTTCCCTGAGACACAACTTGAAAAGAAGTTGTGCCGGGGATGGTTTCCGGAAGGCGTGGCTGTCTGCCGTGCTTTCCGGAGACCAGAGCGCCCGCTGCTGCGGGGAAGCACAGCAAGCCGTGAATGTCGGTCATCACCAGCGTGCCCAGTCCCTAAAACACTGAGAGAAATCTGCGGCTATTCTTCTGCCCTCATTGTTGACCATAGTCCAGTATGTTCAGACTAAGCTTCATTCTCCCTGAACTCACAGTTTTCACAAAACGTGACGATGGTCCTGCTTTCCCCTCCTCTTCCTCCGGCCCCTGCAGCGGCAGTGTGGCAGCACCCGCGGCCCGGGCAGAGCACACAATGAGTGACCTAGTTTCTGGGCGCCTGATTGGGCTCCTGCCGTGTGTTCTTCCCCTGTGTGGAGACGTTACAGCCGCTGTCCACGCGTGTGCATGCAGAGCGACGGCATGTTGGCTGAGGCGACTCTGCGCCTTGGGTCGCCCGCGGCGTGGCCTCCAGAGACGGTGAGCAAAGGGCTAGCGCAGGTGCAAAGCTTGAGAGCTCACGCTAGCAGCTGTTCTGACTGAATGTAGACTCCAGCAGTGTTAGCTTCCTTGGAAGCATCTGGCTAATTTAACCCAGCAAAGCAAAACCCGGAAAGAGTGCTTTCTGCTTCAGTAATAGTAATGACCTGTCTTTTGCTACCTAGAGACGGGGGGAAAGCTGCCCTTCAGACAGAGCTGTAGTAATCACACCTTAACTGTCATCTCCGTCCCTACTTTGTGGGCCTGTCATCTGTGGCCGCGCTCTGAGGAAGCTCGTCGCCGGCGCCCAGGCGCGCTCCTCTCCATCTGCCTCGTAATCTCCACGGTGACCTGCGTAACACGCAAATCTTCAAAACAACCTTTAATGGCTTTTCATTATCTGCAGGACAGAAACTATACTCTGACTTCTTAGGGTGTTGGCAGTGTGGTGGACTAGATATTCTGAAGGTCCCGCTGCTGTTTTCAAAAAAAAAAAAACCACCACTAGGTGCTGGATCAAAGATACCTTTTAATATATTGTTGAGTCCATGGAGCTACAGGAAATCTCTAAGGGCACAGCAGAGCAAAAACAGTTCAAACCAAATAAATCCAAGAGCTGAACCCTGATTAGAGCAGAGAGCTGTGAGCGTACAGGAATCAAAAGGCAGGCTTCCCTGATGAAGGCGGAAATCAGCACCCAGTCAGAAGACCAGCCTGAGCCAGCAGCAGGGGAGGGAGTGGGGCTCGGCCTGCACGCCTTGGCGCAGCCGAGGAGCCCAAGCTGGCGCTCTCGTCTGGAACACACAGATCCTTCCTGGGGGGAAGCAAGCCCAGCTCCGACCCCAGCATTATTACAGGCTAGCCTCGGCCAAACACGATGTCACAATCAGAGACTGCCAGAATCACAGGGAATAAGCTGTGACTGAGGGTGTGACTGAGGCAAGCCCCAGAGTCAGCCTCTGAGGGTGGGTTTGGTACAGAATACCAGCGTGATGATGGACGCAGGAAGGGCACAGATGACAGATTTGACAAAACCAAATAAAACTCTCAGAAAGGAAAATAAAATGACTTGAAAGTGAATGTGGGTGGGTTGAACCATTGATAATAGGTTAGATAAAAGTGAAGTGAAAATTAGTGGATTGGAGTGTGTATCAGAAGAAATTCCTCAGAATATAGCAAAGAGGCCAAGGAGGGAGAAAACATGAACGAAAAGTTAAGAGACACGTGTGATAAATGACATTTAGTATAGTCGGCGAGAGCCC
The DNA here is from genome assembly GCF_000260355.1 of Condylura cristata. Lineage (NCBI taxonomy): Eukaryota > Metazoa > Chordata > Mammalia > Eulipotyphla > Talpidae > Condylura > Condylura cristata. The sequence continues at coordinate 3,506,351 of NW_004567105.1, forward strand.
CAAGTGAGAGAGTCGCCGTGTAGACAACGCTCGATGAGATGATGGGGTAGAATTCTTCAGAATGGATGAAAGACGTGCCTCGAGAGATACAGGGGCCATACTGTATGCTAAGTGGGGCACAGAACTAAGCTGATGGGCAGGCTTCATCATCATGAACCTGGAAGAAACACCAGACGGTTTGTCTACAACAGAGTAACAGAGCAGGCTTCGCCACAGAAGCATTAGAAGCCAGAGCTAGGGAATATTTTCTTTGTTTTCAGAAAAAGTGTGTCAACCTGAAGTGTATAAACATTTAAGGAAAAGAGTGGAATGGACACTTTTTTAAAAAGACAGTTCAAATAATCACAGGAAGATTCCCGTTTTAGGACCTTACTGAGGAAGAAGGGAGAGGAGGTGATTCTACAGGGAAGAGCCGAGGCGCCAGAGGGAATGGTGAGTGAAGACATGGTGGCTGCGTAGGGCCGTGAAAATAGATGTTCTTACTTAAATAAATAAGAACAAAGAACTTGTGATTTTAGAGAAAGAACTAAAATGCTAGGTAACGACTATATATAACGGAGGAGGAATAAATTAAATTATGGGGTTCTAAAGTATCCGCGCAGTTCAGGAGGTTGGTAACTATATGTTAACTTTCACTCTGCCGGGCAACACTTGCTTGTGGGGTGTTAAAACGGGAATCTTCCTGATTCTCTTTAGCTTCGGGTATTGATAATAGAGTAGGTGTCAGTTATCAAGTCCACGTGTGGAGATTTTTAAAGAAAGTGGATGAAAGCCTGCCCTGTGGCTCTTGAGCCCGCCCTCACCATGTGGGGCTGGGGGGAGGGGTGGGCTTCTAACCGGGGGCAGTGTGGTGGAAGAGGGAGGGAGCTATTTCCTGCTATGAGCATCTCCCCCCAACCAGCGCCCTTGGTGCAGGGTGAAGGCTGCGCCTCCCTGGCCCCCACCCCAGTGAGAGACCCTGTGCTGTGTGTTCCCTGAATTGGAGAACCTGTGTCTGATTCGAGCCTGGAGCGTGTTCGGGGTCGGAGGCTTGGCCCGGGAACCGGAGAAGCAGCCACCGGGGCCTGGTGCAGGGGACTGGGCTGCAGCCCACACTTGATCAGAGCAGGGCCTGTGAGGGAGACCTGGTGGTCACCTTAGGCCTCATCCTAAGGGCTGCCTGGGGCAGGACAGGGCCGCCACAGCCCGCTGGAGAAGCGCCAGCCCAGGCCTGGAGTTGCTCCTGGCTTAGCTGTGTCTCTCACACCAGCAACACCTTCAGCACAGACTCACCTGCACCTCTGGTCCCACTTTTGTCGGCAACTGAGGCCTGTGTGGGTTACTGCGGTCGCCTCTGATGTGATCCTGCTCTCCCCTTGCCCCCAGAGCCTTTCTTCACATATAAACCAAATTATTTGATTAAAAAAAAAAAAAACAAAAATAGAACTCCCAACCATCCTTTGCTTAAAAAGCCATCCAGGGCTTCTCACAGAGGATACCTCTGACTCCCAGCCTCCTCTCTCGCTTCCCTCCCTCCCCTCCTTCCCTCCGGTGGTGTCCCGGGGCAGGCCCAGCGCCCTCCTGCCTCTGGGCCTCCACAGTCCACCCTGCCCCAGTCACAGGCCTTTCTGTCTCTCCTCCTTCCGTTTCCAGCTCACGGGTCACCTTGACAGGAGGGCCTGTCAGCCCTCGGCGGCACCGCGGCTCACGCCTCCTAGCGCTCCTCAACCCCTTAATGCCTCCTTGGTCCCCCAGAGAACGTATCCTCATCTGACTCGCTACAAGTCAGATACAAGTAATTACGTCTTTAATTGTGGGTTTCGCTTTTCCTTGCCATCCTGTGAGCTCCACGAGGGCAAAAGCTTTGCTTCTGTCCCATGTTGTATTTTTAGCATCTCGTGTGTGACACGCAACCTAATAAGTATCGCCCGAATGAATGAGAATAGGGACTGAAGGGCGCTGACAGGAGACTCATCAATCCTCATGCCACCAAGATGCCCTGTGGCATAGGTACTGAAACATTTCCACTGGGCTTAGCGGTTGAGAGGGCAGTGGGGGGGACAGGACAGCTCCAGTGAAGAGACAGGAGGGGCGGCCGATGATCGTGTTCTGAGGAGGAAATGAATTCAGGGAGGGAAAAAAGTATGTTTTTTCTGTGGTTTTGGACGGGGGAGGGAGCACAAGAGGAAGATTAAACAACAACCAGAGGGGCCCCAAGAAGAAATATTTAAAAGACCAGGCACCTCTGAGATCTGAGAGGAGAAAACTAAGAAAAGATAAGTTGAAGGCAGCGGTGCGGTGATGCAGCTGGCAGCCAGGCCTGAAGGAACTCGGGGCCTTCCGACCAGGGCATGGAAGAGCTGTGGGTGAAGTTCATTGCCGCAGGTGGAGGAGATGGCTGAGCAGGTCTGCTTAGAAGCCTGTCGCCTTCATGAACAGGGCGCCATCAACTGCGAGAGAAGGTCAAGTTGACAGTGTTGCGGAGGAGAGCAGGGCAGGCTGGGAGTTGTCTTTGAGAGACAGTGTGCCAGGCCAGACCAGCAGCCACAGCTGAGGGCCCAGTGGCCGGGAGACCCAGCTTGACACGTGAGCGCTCTCAGGCCAGGTCCCCCGAGAGGAGGGAGGGAGGGTGCTTCTGTGCCAGGCCCAAGGTGCTAGCTCCAAACTGGGCCGAGGCAGAGGGAGGGGTTGGAAGACATTGAACCGGAGCTGATGGGGGTGTGGGGGCGCTCCACCAGGGGCTGAGCTGGCACATTCGCCCACTGAAGAGCACATTCGGGTCCTCCATGCGGGCAAGGAGGGTCATATTAGCCAAGGACACGTGTGTCTCACGCCACTGCTCTGTTCCAGCAGCCCAGAAAAGCTGAGCCCAGAGGTGAGAGAGGGAAGGTTGTTCCCTAAGCAGGAAGGGGGAAAGCGGAAGAGCAGCCAGGCAGAGAGAGGCGGGTGTGGATGCAGAGGTGTGGGGGGCTCTGGCCCCTCGGAGCTGGGATTGAGCGATAGAGCCGCCTGGGCCTCCGCTCTCCCTGCGCCACAGTCCCTGCCGCCTTTCCCCTTCCGCTGAGCTGTTTTAAAGCAGTCTCTCTGTCCCTGTCGAACACTTCCCAGCCTTCTCTTCACCTGGTTCATCTGCGGTTTAAAGCCACCATTTTTAGAATTTGCAGTTATTCTTCATTTTTAGAAATTCTGTTTGGATCTTTGTCAAATCCACTTGGCTTTGTTTTTATGATCTTAGTCCTCATATTTTCAAGTTCTTATTTCTGGAGACGTATTAAATGTCTCTGTGATGATAGTGTCTTCGGTCCGCAGTCCTGTGAATTCCCCTGTCTAGAGGCCTTCGGGCCTTATCCTGCTGATTCTCTATTTTCAGGCCCAGCCCACAGTGTGGTCCACCCTCAGTATTTTTTCTGCATAAATGAGTGAATGAAAACACGTGGAGGGTGCTAGAATGCAAGCGAAACATTACGGATAATGTTTCATTGCGTGAACCACACAATGAAAGTGTAAGCCGAGAGCACGGAGCCACAGGGAGCGAAGTGTGGCCTTGCGCAGACTCGCCGCGGCGTGGGCCAAAGGGTCGCCGCTGGCATGTGGACGTGGGTCGCGTGCGTGCGTTTTGAATCAGCACATTCCTGCTTCATGAGCTACAGCACTTGGTCTGAGTTCGCACTTTAAGTAAGGTTTAAAGGTTTGCTGCAGTGTTAGACTTAGGCGTGATTTCCACTCCGTATTGAAGGCAAACAATTCTTTTTCATGCTCACTAGTGGGGACACGTTTGGGAACAGTGACCATGTCACCACCTCCCTCAGGGCACCGCTGCTCTTGTTCTCAGTCCCACAGGAGCCACAGAGGCAGGCTCGGTGCTTGGGGTCTGCAGACACAGGAAGTGGGGGGCAGGGCAGGGTGGGAGCTACCTGCTTCTGGTCAGGGACCCCCCTCCCCCCCCACACCCTCCTGAGCCCCCTCTGCACACGGTCCCTGAGACGACCCAGTGACCACACAGCGTCCTCTCTGCGATCGCTGCTTTTCATCATCGCCTATGTTCCTGTCAGAATGAAGCCCGCATCCAGCTTAGCTGCGGTGTTGACTCTTTTGGAAGCTTTTATTGTCATTGCAAGGATTGGTCTGACGGTCACAGCTCTGGCACCTCGGCTGTTTGGTCCCAGCCCACGCTGGGGAGCACCCAGCCTTTCACAGGACAGAGACCAGCTTCCATTTAACCCCAGCCCAGGAGTGGGAAACCATCGCCAGCCTTTCCAAGACATTCTCACCTTCAGTTTCCACAAAGATCATCTTTTGAGGGAAATGATAGATGTTTATTACTGGTGGCACCATACTGTGGTATAAAATGTAATAATGAGTGTCTTGACATATTTTACAACCCACTTATTGCCATTATGCTCCATTTCACGGCCTGTCCCACTTAAAGAGATTTCTAAAGAAAAGCACCCTCAAATGTGTCCGTATGCTTATTTCCTATGAGAAGTTAAGCCATTACCTCGGATTTATATTGAAAGAAGGAGTAAGCATACTTGCTGACATACTTCAAAGCCATATTTTCAAAACCTACTTTCTTGCTTTAATGCTTAGATATAATATACAGTACAGTAGATATTAAATATATATATAGTACCGTAGATATTAGATATATATTATAGTACCGTAGATATTAGATACGTAGCACAGTCAAGTATGATAGATGGCAAAATGAAATTCCCGGGGCCTCCCATTGCATACACACCCACACTTAACGCAGACCGTGGGGCGATTACCCCATTTGAAGTTACAGTGATGATTTGGGATTTCATGCGCATACTGTAAGAAAACTATATTGAGATTTTTATGTCAAATATGTTATTTAAGTTTCCCATTCAGTAGCCATTTTCAATTAGTGGCTTGTCAACTTTAAACCAACGTATTAATGAGCAATTCGAATCACCTCTCTGTACTAATAATTTATTACTGTGGCCTGTTAACAAAATGGCCTCATTATCCTCAGATCCTATTTCCTTTGATTAACGTAATTACTGAAGTAGAAGCGCCTTCATTTAAACTACAGAAAGACGCACTTTGGCAGCCGTCTTGTGTCATGCTTGCCAGCATCCGCCCTGTAGCTGAAAACGGTACTATGTGTTACACCAGCAGGAGAATTTATCACAGCAATAGCCCTGTTGGAGTAGAATACCCATTATTAGATTCACAATAGAATGGAATATAAAATAATATGCAGTGACTTCAGTACCTGAAACGGAGCAGTGGAATTAATGAAAAATGAAAGAGTTACCAGTATGGAATATTTCTATCTCTAGGCAAAGGCTCTTAACTCAGAATTCGATCAGAAGTTCTCTTTCAAGAATGATTTCATCACCTTCTCCAGATTAGCAAAACCACTCGCAGCTCCTTCAATAGCACAGCGCTTCTCTCTTGTCCTCAGGCACAAAGCAGAGAGGTGTGTTGATTTTTTCTCCTTTCTCCAGGCAGTTAATGATAGCCTGTATTGAAAACTGTAGTGCGATGTCTTACATAGGGAATCAGCTTCTTCCTAAAGATAACTATCAAGGATAATCGAGGCAGCTTAACATGAGCGACGTTTCTAGATCCTGCTCAGACTCAGCCCCGCGCGTCAGCGAGCGTACAGCACTGTCCGGTGGGGACGGCGGGCGGCAGTCGCGGCGCGTACCGCAGGCCTTCCCATCCAGGGCTCCGCTGGCTGGATACTTGAGAACGAAGCTCTCTGGCATTCAGGTTTAAATTGAAAGGAAACGAGAAGCCAGATAAAGCAAGCCAACGAAATTAATTTGCTCTGTACTCCTCTGCGTTTTCCATGAAATTCAGAGAAATCCTCTCCCAGAGAAAGAAGCGAAGCCTTCATGGAACAATTGATTTAATGTTTACAAAGGGTACATTTATGTGTTTCTTGCACAAGCAGAAAAAGACAATATTCATTGCTGTTCTCCATCAGATCCCCACAAGTTCTCATGTACCTCAGAAAATTTTCCATAAACACTCTTCATTCTTTACATGATTCCAAGAAAAGATCTACCCCAAAGCCCTCCCTGAGAGAAGATAAACAGGCACCGCATACCCGAGCCGCGTCCTCACTCTTCCTCCTCGGGCCCGGCCTCCCTGGGCCTGTGGCACAAGCATGCCTCAGAGGGCGGCGGCGCAGTGCCGAGGGCAGCTCAGGCGTGCCTTGCCGGCGGGCCGCCACCACCCTTGGTGACGAAGAGCTTGATAGAGCTGGTTCCACCAACCCTTTCATTCCCCTCATGAATAGCGCACAGGTGTAGAGCCCGGGCCTGGGCGTCCGGTCCTCCCCCGCCCTTTGGTGGTTGAGATCTCAGGGCAAGTCAAGTCACGCGATCTCTGGAGCTCTCAGGGTCCCGGGCATGTCACGAAGGGACCGAATCCGAATCTCCTCTCGGGCTTCTCTTTTCCTGCAGCAGGGATTACCTGAGGGAGTAGCTCCTTGAGCAGCACTGACCCGCACTTGGCTCACAGGTGAGCTCGTCTCCAGCGCACCCCCCGGCGCGTGTGCCTCTCCCGTTTGAGCCCCCCCTCACCTGTGCTCCTGGCTCACCGTCAAATCAGCGACATGCATTCGAGTCCTTCTGCTTAGGAGAACCCATTAAGACATGTTCTGCTTACCGCGTCGTGCAAATTATTTTTTTTGCCCTGAGAGGTCTATTCGCGCAAATCTTTTATGTTCTCTCATCTGTTGAGAAGCTTCAGTCATCTAGATGTTGCGAAATCAAGCTGGTCACTGTATGATTAGTATTGTCATGTGTTAATCACATACTTCCTGCGTGTACATATGTGCATGCAGGTACGTGTGTGCGTTCCTTCTTCTGCCCATCAGCCCACCTGTCTGTACAGAAGCCACCCTTGATCTTTACGGACAGCAGGAGCTGTGACTTCCTCTTCTTTATGTGGCTAGAGTCTACCACAGTGCTAACTGTAGGCGCTCAACGAGAGCTTCTTGATGACCATCTTTTAAGTATCACACACTGCATGCATCATTATGCACAAAATCAACATCTAAAATTGATGTTAGATAATTTGTCGATTAAGGAGTGATTAAATTGAACAAATACTTGCATACCTCCTTCATGCAAAAAAGCATGGTGAATTAATGGAAATTAATATAATGTCACCACATATAGTTAGGTGAAAAAACAAATTTACCAAAGTAAATATTATTTTAGAAAAGGGAAAGAGCTAGGTGGGATGAAAGACATAATTGGAAATTGTTTCCAGAAGTAGTAATTATTTGAGATGGGTCTTGAGGAATTGGTGGGATTTAAATAGAGCAGGAGGAGGGTGTTGTGGTGTTGGACCCAGAGTGAGAAATCAGCAGTAATGAATATCAAGAGACGAGAACCGATGCGGAGAGTGGAGATAAAGGGCCCAAATGAGCAAGTAAGTGAGGGGTGTATGCGTGAGGAAGACAGTGGCCTGACTGCGGGCGAGCCTCCTGTGCAGTAGCCATGGTACACGAGCACGGGAGGACTTGGAAACTCAGGAAGTTGGACTTGGTCTCCAAAACCAGAGGGGGTTTGAAGAATTTTTGGATATGACTATAACTGAAGTAGTAATTGAGTTGATGAGGAGTTATTTGGCACATTGTCCAGAAAGAGCAGGGTGGGGCAAGGCTGAGGGCAGGCGACCAGGATAATCTCCCTTCTAGAACCTTCCTATCTCTTAAGCATTCTGTTCCGGTAAATGTTTTCCTGTTTTCGATCATGCTATATTTAGGGGCATTGATTAATTTAGGAACCTTATTTATGATTTGGATTTTTTCTTCTGAAAAATGAAATTGTATTTTATTCATCAAGAAGTTTACCAGTTTACCAACACTGATGTCAGCCAATGAAAAATAAAATTAAAGCCGAAGCAATAAGAAGACTGAGCCAGCTCGGCCTGGTGTCGGGGCACGCGGACAGAGGCTGCTGTCTGCGTGTGTCTTGGCTCTGAAGGTCTGTTTCGATCGCTCTTTCGCATTTAAACTTCTAAACATTAAAGTGGTGAGTCTGCTCTGCCTTTACACATTTCTATTTTGAGACTTAGATGGTTATTTTGAATATTTTCATCAGAAAGTCATTGTTTTGGGTTACCTCATTGTACATCTGGCTAAATTTTAGGGTGATATTACTATAGAAAACCACTTTTTCTTTTAAAGCCAGCCCTTGAAAGTTGACTAGAGAGCTGAGTATCTGGTGAGAGCGAGGGAGGAGAAGAAAGGACAGCAGCGAACTACAGGTGATTCGGTGGTGGGCTCGCTATCGCAACGACACCAAAATACCAACAACGCTGTAAGCCAGTGGGGGAAAGTCATCATGAAAGTTCCTGTCTTCTAACTAAATAAATAAACAGACAAATCAATAAATGAAAGTCAACGGGAAAATATGTAACAAAATTTTCCTTTACTGAAGGCTTTCATGTAAACACAGAGACAGCACGCCGTGTGGGATACTGTGCCTGCCTCTGGATTCATTATTATATATATGTACTTTTTTTTTTTTAAGATTTATTTATTTGTGCATACAGAACTGGGGTACAGGCCAGAGGCTCAGGGGTGGCGAGAGGCTTCACCAGAGACAGAACAGGGAGTAGAACAGGCAGATGGACGAAGTACACTGCTGAGGGGAGCAGCGGGCGGGTCAGGAGAGGTCTGCTGTGCCATGTGGTCACCTCCGGGGCAGGTGGGGATCGAACTCATGTGGAAGTGGCTTTAGCTTCTCAGTGTTGTGCTTTAACCCGCTGCGCCACCAGGGAGGGCCCATTATTAGAATATATTTTTAACAGAACCTTTTACCAACTAGATGCAACTTGATAATACACCAACTAGAAATATTTTAGGAGTGATTTTCACCTACCAGTTTTGTTTCCTTTGGTCACTATGAAGTAATTAAACTGTATTCAACTTAGAAAGCAAAAGCATTACGTTTCCTTAATTCTTGCTCTTCAGTTTCTCCTTTCACTCAGTCACTCAACAAGCATTGGGGGCAGACATGCAGTGGGGGGAGGGGTCACTCACAGGGCTCCAGGCAGTGGGCAGCGTCTGAGTCACAGACATGGGCTCAGGGGAACAGAGGAAGGGCTGGCGAGTGTGATGGGGTAAGTGGCCCTTGCCTGGACTTTTACAGGCTGTTTCTTTGGGGTGAGTGGGTTGGACAAAGGGAATTCCTGGTGGAGTTAGTGAGAGAAGGTTCTTGAATTGTCTGCAGTACACTACTTTGGCAGTCCTTTAGTCCAGGCTCACCTCCAACCGCGAGGTGGAAAGGAGGTTTTTAGAGTCCAAGGAAATTTGGTTTTCTCTAATAACAGAATTTGAACGTGATGTCGTGGCCTGTCCACATATGTCATGAAGTTTGTCACACGTACCTCGTGATTAACACCTGACAGCGGATCCCACAGTGCCTTAGCAGCTTCTCTCTGGAGAGTTTCAAAATGATATGGTCAGCCTCAGGCCTGGCTCACCTACACACGTCTGATCTCACGCATTCTTTGTCTGCAGAATAATTGTCTCTCTTTCATCTCCAGCTTCTGATGAGACTTTTGAGAGCAAGGTCTCACTGTAGGTGCTGGTCACTAGTTGAGCAGGCCTGTCCCCCAGATTCCTACACCAGGCCCAATCAGCTCCCAACACCCCATCATCCTCTTGTTTGTAATAAATAAGCTCTGGCTGTTGTATTTCAGATACTTTGGTGATGTTAAAGAATAAAATGGGTAAGATACCTAAGCTGATGAAGCTTACATTTCAGTAATCATCATAGTGTCTCTGGAAGATTCTTTTCTTCCGTGTAGACAAAGGGTTTCTTCAGATTAGGTTGCTATCTTAATGTCATGATTTTCTTTGGCTTTCTATGGGCTTTGCAGAGATTTGGGGGCAAAAAGACTTTATTCCGGGGAGAGGACTGCAGTGTAATCGGGGGTTCTGCCAGGATAGACCAGCATGATGAGATACATTTTTCCTAGTATATCTCATAAAAGATGGAAGTTTGAAGGTTCCCAAAATATAATGGTTTCAGAGACAGATTAGTGGGTGAAGGGAGAAATATTTAAAGACAAGTTATTTGCAGCATTCCTTCACTGTGCTTCTGTGAGGAGAGAGAGAGACAGTCACCAAATGACTAATGCGTCAATTATAGCTAGGTCTACTTTAAATAGGCAGAATAGAAGCATAGTAAGAAAGCAGAAACAACTAAATAGGAGAGTTCTGTTATGACATTTAAAAGAATCTGATTTATTAAAGTTGCAACAGATCTGAAATAGAGTATTTTCGGCTTTTTTTTTTTTTTTTATTACAGTGCTTATTTGTTATTTTATAGCTCCTGTGCCTACTGCCTCAGAAAAAAGCCTATCTCTGCAGACAAAAGTGAGTTCGGACAAGAAATCAGACATTCCTATTGCAAATTCTATAACAGAAGCTCCTTTGCAAACACCTCTAGGAAAGGAGTCAGCTGCAAAGTGCTTTGGAAACTTGCCAGTGTTGCCCACCTTGCCAGCTTTGCCAACATTGTGGTCATCCAGTAGAGAAGAACATGTCAGTCCTAACTTAAGGACATCAAGGTCAGAGTCCTCTTTCTATAACCAAAGCTCTGTGGAGACGCTGTATGTCTCACCCTCATTCAAAGTAGTTGGTCCGATGAATGATCTGGTAATCAATAAGGGTGACCGGAAGCCAGCAGAGCCCAGCGTCGTTCAGCTGGATGATGAAAACCTCAAAGCCATAGCCACACGGGGTAAGTCTACCAGACACACACACAGGCTCTCTGGAAGCTTCTTCTCAGCCTTTGATCTGTTTTATTTTTTTTTGTCTTCTATTGTGTTCCCTCCTTTCCCTTCCCACCAAGTGCTCCTTCCTTAGCTGGGCCTCTGTCCTGGAGGGCTCCTTTTGTTAAAGGCTGATCAGTAGCTTATCATGGCAGGTTACAAGTGCTTGATTGAAACCCAAGTTCTGAACAAATTTGATGTGGAATAAATTGGAAAGAACTCGTGTTAAAATAGAGCTTTCTGCTACACAGTTGGGCTGCTTACTAGTAGGTTACATAAAAAAGAATCACTGGTATTGATGTATGCACATGGATGTGTGAGTGTGTGTTTGTGCACACGCGCGCACGTGTATTTGTGGCCATTTTTATAAGGACCGTGGACTGATTGCAAAAAAAGAGGTAAGGGTTCTCCTTCCTTCTCTATCCTTACAAAAATCAATAGGGCTGCAATATTATTTATACTGGATGATAAAAGATAAAGCCAGTTGAGATTCCAGATTGTTGGCTATCTGCTATGAAATCCTTAAATCATGCTCTCTTCTTTACAGTTAATTAGAAAAAGAATGATTTGTTCATTTGTTTTCCAAGGCTAGCTTCCTTTATAGGCTCTTACATAATAGTGCCTATTAACGCCTATAAATAGAAAGCATGTAATATAAATCTTTGAAACTGCCCCAAAGTCAGATCAAAAGTACCGGAAGTATCATCTAAACACACCCGGGCGGAAGCAAGCGTGTGAGGTGAAAGAAGCTTACCTCAGTGCTGGTAAAGCCCACAGAATACAAAAGGCTCCTTCCGAGCCTGTCCAGAATGTTCTGGTGTTGAATAGCGTAAAAGTAAAACTGACTCTTGGCTTTGTCACCAAATTAACTTTTCTGCGGAAACTGCCGATGTGAAACCAATTAGTGCTGGCCCTGGCATCTGGAGTGGCCTGTGTGTTTGGCTCTCCCCAGGGAAACTGTGGTCTTTCCACAACTGCCACAACATGATCATTGAAAGTAGTGTTTAACCTCTGCCTGCTAGAGCCCAGCACTTGCAGAGATTAACAAGGAGGCTTTGCTTCTAATTATAATGAAGTGGGTAGGATTGGTCTAACCCTCCCCCAGAAATAACTACTAGAGCTGGACAAGTATTAAAAGCACATTCAAAGCCATTGTGAAACAATTGAGGCAGAAACCACATCAGGTCCTGATCCTCGGGAAAAGAGCTGTGGCGTGAGATACAGTAAGAAATAGATATTTGGGATCCTCCCAGGTGCCCAACTCTGATTTCCTAACACCCTCGGGATTAGCTGAGCAAGAGCAGTGGGAAGACTGATCTTTTGTTATTCATAATAAACCCCTCTCAGCCACACCCCAGTTTATGCTAATGTGACTCCTGGAGATGGGAGATCTGGTTGCCAAAGTAACCAGTCACGTGGTTAGGGGGTTGAACTAGCAGCCTCACCCTAGAGCTCAGGGGAGGAGAGAGGCCTGGAGGTTGAACTGATCAGGGGTGGCCAAGGACCTGAGTAATCTTGCCTATGTAATGGAATCTTCCATACAAAACCCTAAGGAGCGTGGTTCACAGAGAGCTCCCGGGTTGAGGGGTCCGTGATGGCTGTGGGCGACGCGCGCCCAGAGAAAGCAGGGATGCTCCCTGCCCTGCCCTGTGCAACTCTCCCGCTGGCAGTTCTGGCCGTGGCCTGTATACCACACCAGTACACGGAAGTGACGGAGTTTTCTGAGCCGATGCGCCATGCTGGGACACGTCCCACCCAAGGAAGGGCCTGTGAGAACTACAGGAAGCCTAGGCTTGCAGACGGCCCCTGAAATAAGGGCGGTCTTGTGGAACTTAGCACTTCGTCTCTGCCTCCACCACATCTGGGCTGTCGGTTCAGAATCAAATCAAAGTGTGGGACATCCAGTTGGTATCCAGAGAGCCGGAGAAGCCCTGGGGATGAAGAACCTACCCATGTAGAGCAGAAGTGATGTGAGGGGACACCAGCTGGTTTTCCGTGGCTGCCACACCTTGGAGCATTCGCCTGTCAGAGCTTGTGGCTTCCAAGGTGACAGAAAAGGTTTGTTGACTGCTGACTTGGGAATTAGTCGCAGCAAGGAGAAAACAGCGCAGTGAAGGGGCAGCCAGACAATGATGGTGAAAGGGCTCTAGACTGGGTCAGAAAGAGTCAGAGCCAGGAGGGCGATGCCAGAGTGAGAGAAGAGAACAAGGGTCATAGAGGCCAGAGCACAGAGGTGTCCCGAGGAGTGGGAGGACATGAAGCAATCAAGAAGGAAGTCATTCCTTCCAAACAAGATTTCCCAATCACACTGTTTCAAGTGATGGCGGCTTCTAGGGCGTACCGGGTTGGATGCTGAAGGCCATGTGGCTGAGGAATCCAGGAAATGACGGCGCTCGGCTGGATGGGCTGGCCCCAAGGGTACTGGCACCCTGGGGTGGTGGAGGATAGGAAAGATCGTGTCCATCTTGCAGTCTTGTTCTAAGAGGTATTTGCTTATATAAAGAGTCCAGGACTATATTACACACTCTTGGGGGATGACTTACTGGCAAGTTAAGAATACTTGCACGCTCATGTTTTAGTGGCTCTGAAGCGTTAGGAGGCTGTCGAAGGCGGCCACCTAGTACCCCCCAGTCTTTGTACTGAATGAGGTGGACATTTGCTGCAGTAGCCTCTCTTGACCCTTGGACACTAAATAATTGTGAGAGGGCCCATTCTTTCTCCTCCTTTTAATCATAAGTCATTTATCAGTAGCTGAAACTGTTCTCTTAGGTCACTGGCTATTTCCCATGCACACTATAAGAGAGTGTCAGTGGACGTTCGGGAGCCAGACCTGGCGGCAGCAGCCTTCATAAGCCACAGTTGTGTGTGCGGCAGCACCCAACTCGACCTTCTCCTTTGGGGAAGAAAAAACCCCTCTTCTGTGCTTTGCCACGTTGGAGTAGCAGAGAGCACGCCCTCCGGCGTCTTCCCTTGCCTCTGTCCTGTTTTGTTGCTCTGAACCTCAGGATAGCTGTTCCAGACAGTGTTTAGTCTGTGGGGCTCTTGGCTCAGAAAGAAAACACAAACACACACACACACACACACACACACACACACGATTCATTAAACCTGCCCCTTCCTTTTTAATCTCTAAGAGGCTTTAGAGCCAGAACAATTAGCAGTCTCCCTAGAAGAAATGGGAAAGATGATAGAAAACATCCTGTAAGTGTCTCTGCTCCCCCTGAGTTCCTGAGCGGGCTGGGTGGGGGTGAGGTGCAGAGACAGCTTTGAAGAAGCCTGATCACGCCAGTGGGGGCAGCAGGGCAGCCACGATCTGCACCCCAGACCTGGCCCAGCAGTTCCTCCGGCTCCATGGCTCTGCCTACTTTTGTGCAGACACACACACTGATTGGATTTTTTAAATTTAGTGAACCAGATTTGTGTTTCATAGGTAAGTAGGAAAACCTCACCTTCAATAACCCAATTTTCCCAGTAAAATTTAGAGGCAGACTTAGCATTTTTCTCTAGCTCTGCTATCCCCTAGGTCTTTTTCTTTTATTTAGCATGTTTGTAATAATGACACTAAAAATAAAATTTCAAATGTTACATAAAAAATAGGTCTAATTCACGTACTATAAAATGCTCCATTTAAAAGTGTAATATTTAGGGTTTTTTAAAACTATATTTTCAGAACTCTACAACCATCACCACTGATTCTAGAACATTTTCATCGCCCCCAAAAGTCCTGTGCCCTTTCACAGTTATTTCTCTCAGCTCCAGACAACCACTAATCCACTGTCTTTCCGAATCTGCCTGTCCTGGACATCTCATGACGGAATCCTGCGAACAGCGCTCATTGTGCCTGCCTTCTTCCACTGAGCAAATGCTTTGGAGGTGCTCCCATGTAACAGGTGTCCGTGATTCACTCCTCGTAACAGCTGTCAGTAATTCACTCCTCTGTAACAGGTGTCAGTAATTCACTCCTCCGTAACAGGTGTCAGTAATTCACTCCTCTTCGAGGCTGAATAGTTTTCCGTTGGCTGGATAAACATATTTATTTATCCATTCATCAACTGGTAGACATTTGAGTTGTTTCTGCTTTTAGTAACTGACTAATTCTGCTGTAAACATTTTTATAAAATACTACGTTCCTTAACCGCAAAGCAAAATCAGAATATTTTAATTCCCTGCATAGTTAGCAGCCATTTTGAGGCAGCAGGAAGATTGAAAGAGATAAATCGGAGAATGAGAAACAAATCCCTGTTTTATAATAATCCCTGCTTAAAGTGTTTACTTGACCAGGGATCTGCTCTTTACAGAAAAATTTACATTTACAGCTAAGGAGACATTTAAAGTATTTCCAGAAATGTATTTGCCACTTTATTTTTGCAGCACAGACCTCTCTTTTCTAAGTTTAAAGCGGTAATGTAATAATTAAGCAGTCCAGTGTTATTCATGCGTATAAAAAGCGGAAGATAACATGTCAGCATTTGGAGTAATTTTATCTCTGCTAGCCCTCAGGCAGTCGCCACATTAATCGGCAGGCATGTATCACCCCGTAAGATGTCAAAGTACAGCTACTCACTGCAGCTTATTCGCAGCGTTGGCTGCGTTGCTGCTCTGTACGAAGAGGATGAATGTTGATGTGATACCCGAATAACTTCTGTCGTGAGCCAGGGTGACCGAACGGGCCGGGAGGTGGCCCTGAAGTGCAGCTCCGAGCGTCTGGTACAGCTGTGGCATGTTTGGAAACAAAAGTAAATTGGTGCACAGCAATTAGTGATGAAGTGGCTTTTTATGAGTAAAAGCATCATGTTGCCTGTGAACCAAAGCTGCAAACTGTCAACAGTGAACCACTGTTAGTCAGTGGTGGGCCGCACAGCCAGAGGACGGCTGGCATAAACGGGCATAAACAGCAGTTTTCAAACTTCAGCACACATCAGAAACACCTGGCGCTTTGTTCAGACTCAGTTTTCTGAGTCCAGCCCCCCAGTTTCTGAACCACTTGTCCTAGGGAGCAAGCAGGGTGGTGTGAGTCCAACAAGTAGATTTCCAGCAAATTCTCGGGTGGTGCTGCTGCTGCGGGCGCAGGGGCCACCCTTGGAGAACCACACAGGTGTTTACACTCCCTTCCAGATGGGGCTGACCCACCTGTGTTGTCCTTAAAGCGTTAAGCTGGCACTCCAGAGAGCCGATCCACACAGTATTTGCCTTCTAGCCGACTGACATGTTTCTTATTAACCATTCTTTCTGACCAGAATAGTCTCCTACTGTGCTAACAAATATGTCTTGGCTCCTGGAATCTTTGCATCTCATCAGGGACACACAGGTCACCTGTGCTCTGGGCTCAGGTGGGTTTCAGGCCCAGAGCCTGAAGGGCTCTGGAGTGGCCCCACAGGCGTGCAAGGGGCCCCATGAACTGCCAGAACTCTCTGCTTCCCAAAGCAGCTTTCTGGAATGTCTGAATCCATTTCATGGGTGGAGAAGCATGACTGTTAGAAAGTTTTCTTTCTTTAATTGCACTAAATGCCGTTTTTGCCTGTAATTTTCATCTGTTGACTCCACTTCTAGCTGACACATGTTGTGAGGAAGGGAAGATGGAGACCACTGTTTGCAACTCTCTTCACTGTCACAAAGGGCCTCTCACCTTTTTCCCTACCAGCCCTCTGGGTAGAGACGGGCATACTCATCAGCCTGTCCTTATAGGCAAGATGCCAAATGTCCACACCATCCTGCGAGCCTGCCTTTTCAACTCTACACCTAGGATCTCACCCAGTCTCTCAGAGAAAGAAAACAATTTTCATGTAGCAGAATGTGTGGACTTATCACAACAGTGGTTTAGAGTCTATGTCTGGCATAAGAATCTTGAATTTTTGTGCCCTTTTCTGTGCCCTTTTTAGCCTTTAGATGTTGGGGAAAGTTTTTAGGTGCCATGAGATTCCTTGCCTCCCAAAAGTAGGTTAGAAACCTATTTCATGTGTTACTGTTGGGGTGGAGGGTGCTAAATAAAGAGAACCAAGGGGGTAGTTGCTTGAACAGCAGTTAAATCCTTAGACTTCTCCTTGTTGCCAAACATACGAACAGTGCCCTGAGTTCCCACCAGCTCTCACAACCTCTGCAGACAGCTGGAGAGTTGTTTTCTGGAGACGGTACATGGAGATATTAGGGAGAACAGGATGCAGCAATGGCCACTAAAGGCTAAGTGACCAACGCCAGATGCTTCAGACCGAGGACCTCAGCCCCTTTCCCTACAGACTTCCCGCACACTGGGAGACTGGTCTTTACCTCCTAGGCAGGAGTGAGGGAAACTAGTCTCACAAGACTCTAACCCCCTGAGAGGGAAAAGCTGAAGTTATTAACCCGAGTGGTTCCCCAACAAATGACTGACGCACTGAGGCCCAAAGCGGACAAACCCACCACTGTCATAGGCAGACAGCAGGACTACGAAATATCTGGAAGAAACACTTGTAACATGGAACATTGAAATGCAAGATCATATGTTGTATCCACGAAACAAGAACAGGTGATTAACAAGAATACTGGGAACAAAAAATGGCTCTGGAGAATGAAAGTCGTACTAGCAAAAGTTAACAACTCAGCGGTAATCCTAGAGGCTAAAGTTGACAAAAAGTTCCAAGGGGTAGGGCACAAAGATAGCGGAAGTGGGAGAGAGAAAGAGGAAGTCAGAGCTCTGGTCCAGAAGAGTGCCCAGAAAGACGAGAGAGAAAACACAGAGGAGAACAGGACTGACTGAAGCATTCAGGTGAACTTCCTGGCGTTGCAGATGTTCTAAAACGAGTTGCCTAATTAAAACTCAGCTGATCTCAGTGGAAAAATAAGGAAGTCTCAGAACCTGGGGACAACGGTGAAATCCTTTAAGACTTCAAAGATAGGACAGGTTCTGTACAATGACAAAGAATTAGAATGGTTCTCACTCCTGAGCAGCAATCCTGGAGTCAAGGAGAATTTCATCTTCAATCTTACGGAAGAAAAGGATTTCCAACCTAGAATTCTTTATCCAACCAACCTATCACTAAACATAAAAGTAGAATACACCACATTCCAGCTCTCCAAACATTGACTTTTCATGTATCCTTTTTCGAGAAACTGCTGGATACTGTGTTAGTCCAAAATGGGGGGAAAGCCAAGAAAGAACAAGACGGGGGAGACAGGAAGCAGGAGCGCCACCCACTCAAGTGGCAGTGCAGGGACAGCCATCTCAACGCGCAGCAGGTGCCTGGCACAAGCCCAGCCCGGCTCTGGCCAGCAGCCTGCACTGCCACCTCGGCCCAGGTCTGGGTCAGCTAGGCCGGACCTTGGTGTGCCTTGTCTTGTCCTGGACACATGCTGCTGGGTTTCCCGTTGTCCTTTTCATGCCCTGCTGCTGCACGAGCTGAGAACACTCATGTCAGCCCCCAAAAGTTCTGTGATTGGAATTTTTCCTGAGGACTGGACGCAGACCTTCAGCATTTTGAAGCAGAAAATAGAAGCCGCCTGCCGGCTCTGTACTTGGACAGGAAGTCCAAGTTAGTGTGGAAGGAATGTGTAGAACAAAACAGAATGGGAAGGAAACCAAGTCATGGGCACGAACGTGGAAAGCATTAGTCTCCCCGCCTGTGATTTATAGAGATTGTGTTCCAGTTGATGTTTTTATTCTGAGTAGCAGTCCAGAATAGTTGCAGAGACTTTAGAACTGGATTTCACCAGTTGGTACCACCTGATCCATAAATGAATAGAAATAAATGTTCAAGGAGAGAAGAAAAGGTTCTGCGTGCAAGGAAGTGTGGGGGAAACGTGAATAACTTGCCGTGAGTTGTCACGTGCCGGTGTCGTTCTCTCTTCAGGCACAGGCGCACCTGCCTGGCCTGATTTGACTCTCCAGCCCTGTGGTCACAGAACAACACTCTTCACATCTTAAGAAGACGCCAGTGCTCCCCAGAACATGGCTTGGGAAATAATGATTTAAAACAAAGCATGAAAGAAGAGGTTGAGCATGATTTTGCCCAAAAGGCAGCCAAATGGTATCGAGTAATTAATTTTAGGAAAAAATAAAGGTTTTGGTGAAAACTGCTGGATCGAGGATGGGTTGGATTTCAGTCTTGACTCTATTTGACCGTTGAGGGAGGGAGCAAACTTAGTCTCACAACTCTGCGGGATCCTTAGTTCTTCGTTTTGCCATAACAGTCTCTGTAGGAAAATAAAATAGAAAGAATCCAAGTTACAGGTTCCTGCGACTCCTCTTCTTTAAATGTCAAGTTAAAGTGCTGGCAGTCGGCGGAGCAGGGAGTGCTGCCTCGCTCCTGCTCTCACAGAGTAAAAATATGCCGGCGAGCTTGGAGAGTGCCGATGAATATTGATCATTCTATTTTAGTTTGATTTCCAGAGTATTGTTGCTGTCGTGCTGCATAAGCAGTATCCACCTTTGCGCTTCTCGGTTGCCTACCTGGGGTTTCCTGAGGCTCCCGGTGAAAATTTAACGTACAAAGTTCCAATGATTTATGCTGTGAGGACTTTCCATTGTGAGGTATTTTTTAGCTGTTGCTCGCATTTGCATGTTGCCTAATCTCTCCCTTATGCCTTTTAGTTTCAGCTGCCTCTGAGGGGACAGCCTCCTTTTCTACCTTATCTGTGTCATCTCCCGACTCCACCTCTCCGGAGAAGTCTGGTCACCTCTTGCCGCCCATTTTGGCCAGACCTTCCTTCTGGACGCTGCCCAAGTCTTCTAGTGCCTCCTTTAAAGGTAGAGATAAGACAGCCGGGGGGCACAGGTCCTGTGCTCCTGAGGCTCCCGCGTTGTCTGATGAAGAGGAGGACCTCAGCCTCCTGGACATTCTTCCAGATAACTCTGATTCTGCTACAAAGGCCAGGCAGGTGTCTGGCAGCA
The DNA here is from genome assembly GCF_000260355.1 of Condylura cristata. Taxonomy (NCBI): domain Eukaryota; kingdom Metazoa; phylum Chordata; class Mammalia; order Eulipotyphla; family Talpidae; genus Condylura; species Condylura cristata. The sequence continues at coordinate 3,525,969 of NW_004567105.1, forward strand.
GTTGGGTAGAGTTTCCCACCGAAAATGTAGATCACTTTACTTCCATGTCCTGTTCTAGTGTTCAGGGAACCCGAGGCCTGCCCCAGGTGCCTGAAGCAAACTACTCCACGAATGTTCTTCTTGGGGAGGTAAAAAACGCCATAGTCAAGTTACACGAAGATCTGAGCATGGTGATAAGAGAACTTAATGTCATCAATAGCCACCTGGTAAGCATGAGCGGGAACAACCCCCAGACAGGCCGAGCGCTGCAGTCTCCCCTGCCTGCTGAGGGGACTCAGGTGGAATGTAACCGTCTCCACAGCCATTTCTGACCAGACTCATGTGACGCCACGTCCCAAAGACAAGGCCGCTCGTCCTTCCCGGTTTCCCGTACTGTGGCACAAGTAGGGTGATGGTTTCATCTTTTCCGTGCCAGGGTTTGCACTGTCTTTCAAACCAGTACGTTCATTTGGGTGGCTTGTTTCCTTTTCATGAGGAAAGATACCATTTTTGACAATATTAGATATAGCTCATTAGAAACTGAAGAGAATTTCCTTCTTCCGTGATCAGTATTTTACCTCAAAACATACTAAACAATAGTGAATGTTGTGCTAAGGCCTCAAACAGCAACTGATTCTTCGAGAACTTTCAGCTAAGTATATGGCAGTGAGACGTCATGTGTCCTCAGCCATCTGATGCTCCCTTGTTAGAGCCTTTGTCTGGCTTAGGAAGGTTGAGGTAACGGTTTCACGTGTTTCAGGGCCAAGTTTCAGGTTCTGTAAGTCAAGGCCAGAAATCTTGTGGGCGCCACAGCTGGCTGGGGGTTGAGAGGGGCCGTGGGGTGGGGGCATGACACGGGACAGGCATTCCAGCCACTGTCACTGTCATTTTCATTGTTAGCATATATCGCCAAATGCACAAGATTGCATATTTTTTCTTGTTTTAGAAAACAAACTTGGTGTACTGTTCATCACATGTGTGTCTTTTTAATTCATTAAGACAGGCTCCACCTGTGTCTCATCTGTTGTTAAATCTCCGTTGGGTTTTTAATTCTCTGTGTTTAAAGATAGTTATTATATTTTGTATTTCTGTAATTACACTTGGTTCTTTAAAAATCTTCAATAGTTTCATTGATTAGTATTTCTTGCAAATCTTTTCCAGCATATCTTTTCAAGAAATAATAATAAGCAAACTAGAATAAACTTGCCACTACTAAGAACAATAAGTAAACCAGAGCATATTCTTCCTAGCTAGCTATTAAGAGCGGTTTAATATATGTATTTATGTTTGTAAATTTTCTTTTATATAGCTGCAACCCAAATTTTTAAAAACTGAGGTATCGTTCGCCTACAATAAATTTATCCCTATAAAGTATACAGTTCAGTGGTTTTGCTGTATTCATAAGGTTGTACAGTAATTGCAACTACCGAATTACAGAACATTTTCACCATCACAAAAAGACACTCCAGACAAGTGAGCAGTCACCCACCCGCCTTTCCTCCAAGCCCCAGCGACCCCTCCCTACTTCCTTTCTCCTCAACTTGGCCTGTTCTGTATATTTCATGTCACTGAGACCGTGCAACACGTGACTCTCGTGTGTAGCTTCTCTCACTTAGTATGTTTCCGAGGCTCATGCGTGTTGGAGCACATCCGTGCTCTATAATGCTGCATTGATGGCCATACCACTTTCTGCTTATCCAGTCATCAGTTGCTGGACATTTGGGCCATTTTCATTTCATTTTGTGACTACGTTGCTGTGAAGGTTGGTGTGAGCATATGTTTTCCATTTACCTTAGGTATACACCTTGGAGCATATGGGGACGCTTCACTTTTGGAGGAATCACGAAACTTTTCTGAAGTGGTGGCACTATTCTACCACCCATTTTGCTGTGTACTATTGTCACTGTGTGTGGGCCCCAGCCAGGTTGTCAGTCCCATCATGACAAAAGTCAGCCCACCCTTCCATATACATTACACTCGTGTTCTGGTAATTCCAGCGTCTAACATTTTTCCAAGTCTGTGTTTGCTTTTCATTGCAGCCTGTGCTCATGATGTTGTGGCTTGTGTACTTGACTGAAAGTGCTCCTATGACACTTGAAGATTTATTTGCACGAGTAATGCAAGAATTTATAGTTTCCTTCTGCAAGTGCCTCGTGCTGGGGCTAGGCTAGGGGGACCAAGGCACAGCTTGGTGTTTTCAAGACAGTTCAGATTAATCCTGAATTTAAGCTCCTCTTAAGGGAAGGCGCATTCCAGCCACTGTCACTGCACGGTTTTGGGTCCACCTTGGCGTAGCCGCGTCTCTTGTTAGACTCCCCACCTGCGAGGGGCTTCTGTTCCTACCACCTTCCAAGACCATCACAGTGAAAGATGGCATCTTTTTAAATCAGCAAATGTCCTTTGAGTAAGGTGGTTTATGTGCTTATTTACGTATCATGTCTCCATCTTTTTTGAGTACCTGTTCCTCACAAGACTCGGGGCCAGACCTGGGGGAAGTAGTGGTGATTAAAAGCATATCTAGTTCGCAACCTACCAGAGCTTGAACTCTAGAATTCTGGAGAAATTTGATAGGTTAATCAAGTTGTTACAAATGTAAAAGCCTAATGGTTCTGGGAAAGAACCATAGAATTGACTGGAGTCAGGGAAATTTTATCTAATTAGGGAACTAACTTTTGAGCTGAAATAGGAGTGCCTGGATGATTGAAATAAATGTCACTTAATGACATGTTGGGCAAAGTAGCCTTCTTTATGAAATGAAATAGAACATGAAATGTGGGTGAAATGTTAACTTCTCTTCAGTTGGCCGTCAGCCTTTACTTGGGAGCCACCAATGGTGGCTAAATACATCTTCATTGCACATTGCTGAGTTGAGCTAGAAAACTCTGGAGAGGCAGCACTGTGCCCTCTCCATCCCTGTCCTCAAAAGTGCTGCCTCAGGTGTCCTGCATCGACTCTGAGAGCCCCACAAATGACTGAAGCAACAAAGTCTACCTCTTGAGAAACTTACCTTCGGAGCACGTAGTAACTTCAGATTTTAACTAGGTTTTACATAGCTCATATATTTTAATTCAACCATTTGTTAATTAGTATAATTAGCAAGCACTCAGTTGAGTTTCTATTTAGCCAACTCCATTAAATGAATAGAACAAACTTGGCTTAAGTTAAGAGTGGGTATATTCTGATTGACTTTGTAATTATCTCAGATTAAAAATACTTCATTAGATGTTATTCTCTTAAGTATTTTATTTGGAACTGGGAGATCCTATTATAAGGCTATTATAAAAATATGTTACCATTTACTTACTGTCAAACCACTCGCGTTCATTCTTTAAATATTAATTGAGCTCCACTAGGAGCGGGTGCCCGGTCAGACCTGGGCACAGGGTGGTAGACAGGGAGATGTGCTTCCAGTTCGTGGCGATGCAGATCGAAAGAGGGTAACGGAGAGCCCTGGGACGTGGGAAGCAGCGTGGCTGCGGAGGGACTGGCAAGGAGCGAGCCAGTGCCGGGACGGGCTGCGGGATTGCTTCCTCAGGGCATCCGGTCCAGCAGGCAGCAGGGGGCGGAGCAGAGAGAGCGAGTCAGCAAGGGAAGGTTCGAGACAGAGAACAGCATGTAGGAGAGAAGCGGGGTGAGTTTGCGACAGGATGGACAAGCCGGCGGGTCAGGAACGTGAGCACTTTCTGCAGAGACACAGCCTGCGGCGGCGAGAGGTGTCTGCAGACTGCGTGACAGGAAAGACTGAATGACGAGTGGAATGGCCTGTTGAAAAGAAAGTGTCATCGAAAGGTGGGGGCGAAAGGATTTCCAAAATCCATGCCTGGACGGATATAAATAGGCTTTAGAAGGGGCTGGGGAGACCGTGGTGACTCACCGCCCTCCCACGAGCTCATGGCGACAGTGGCTGTCTCCTGGGTGGGCGTCGTCTGGGAAAGGGGCTGCGGGGCCGGCGGCGACAGTGCCTAGCACGCGCCTGCCTGTCCACGCTTCACTTTATTTTTAATAGAGCGGAGTCTGAGATGTGACAAAAAGGTTTAGCTCGGGGGAACGGAGAGGCTTTTACTCCTTGCAGAACACCGAGTGATGGGGGTGGGGGGCGGGGGGCAGGCACGTTATTGTCAAGCCAGGATACACGTGCCGGCTTCTGCCAGCAGCCCGGCTCTGGGAAGAAGCAGTTGGCTCAGAGAAACTAGGTTCTCAGATGATTTTGTTCAGTAATTTTGAATTCTGTTTCCCACTGATGGTGAGAAACTTCTCGAAGATATGGTAATTATTGCAGAATGATGGCTTCAGGCATCCGTAGCTACTCAAACAGTAAAACTCCATGATAAAATATCACAATCTGTAGCTCAGTTGTGCTGAACCGGGACAGCTTCCCCGAGAGTGAGCACCACGTCCTCCTCGTCGTAACAGCAGAGTGCAGGTTCTGAGTGACCCACTAATCCCGGGGACTGGGCAGGAGGCAGGAAGGTGAGCTCAAGAATGGTAGGTCTCAGTTGTTAATATCGATGGCTGACATTTATCTGGGTTCTCGTAAAGTCCTAAACTCGCGTTCCATCAAGAACCCCTGCCAGGGTGGTCTTAGCGTGTCACGTTGCGAATGAGGAAACCGGCTTAGAAAAGCCAGGACCTTGGCCAGGGCCACACAGATGGGGGTCAGGGTCAAAGCCAACCCCAACCAGTCTCCACACAGAGCAGGCACTTGTGGCCACTTGGCCTCTTCACTGGGGGTGGAGCAGACAGGGCTGGGCGGGCGGCAGACACCAGCAGATAGCTTCCCCGTCTGGCGTGCTGGAAGGAGGTGACTCCAGGGCTGTCAGGAGACAGGAGGTCAGCATCTGTATCCCTGAGGCTGCGGCCTCACAGAGAGGCAGGCCTGGCGCCTCCCACCTGCCCATCCAAACCACGCTGCCCCTCTGGAGGCCCCGGGGCCCTGGGGATAACGGGCCAGAGAGGACAGACCGGAGAGGGCCTTTATGCTCCATTCCTGGGGAAGGGGGGCAGGAGGAACGGCCACGACAGGAAGCCCTGCCCGAGGTCAGACAGCACCTGCTCACTCCCGGGCAGCCCCCAGGGCCAACGGTGGCGCTGCACCTGCAGGGAGGGGCAGAGGCCCCTGAGCCCCTCCGCCCAGAGCCGGCTGGGGGCCGGTGGCCATGCTTCCTGCTCTCACCCCGGGGCTTCCTGGCTCACCTGTTCCATGCCCTCCCGAGGCTGTGTGTCCTGGGGCTGGGGGGCACATGGCAGCTGGCAAACACAGGACGTCTCTGTCAGCTGGGGGCTCCCTGGACTTAGGTGGGTGGGGTCGGACCTCAGAGAGGCTGTGTGCCTGGCCCAGGGCCGCTCAGTTCTGAGCACGGTTTGCAGAGTCCCCCAAAGCCCCCCATCTGAAGTAGGTGGCTGCCCCTTGCGCTGAGGGGGGCGCGGGGACCCTAGCCAGCTGTCAAGCGCAGTGTGGCGCCACTGCCCTTCGTGTTGGCGTCATAGTCTTCATCGTCTAGATTAGCTTTGTTTGAGCCATTAACATATTTCATCATCGCTAATATATGGAAATGAGAGTTTGCATGTGGCTCATTACCTTCTGCTTCTCCCCCTAAAATGCCAAAGTTATTGGAAACGGTATTGTACAAAGACCAGAGCACCCATGTTCCCGAGCTGAGCCCCGGGGGGCTGGGTGGGGGGCGCGTCTCACTCTGTCTAGACACCTGAATGACAGCCGTTAACGGGTACAGCGATGACTGATCCGCTGAGGCTGGGGCTGAGACCCCCACCCCGTCTGAGTCTGCACCTCGCTGTAAGCACATGCGAAGAAGGTCAAGCCCACAGAGCAGCCTGCGTGGTACCAAGTGAGGGATTAATCAGAAACCCCCAAACCTTAAGGGCTTTTAAAATAGTGCTGGGGGGTGGGGCATGGGAGTGAGCCCGGGCCCTGTGCCCACGGGTGGCCCCGAGTGTGAGCTGAGACCCACATCTCTCCCGACGAGGTCCAGGGTCACGGCGTCATCCAGCCCTGGCCAGAGCCCTCCGGCAGAGGCCGGTGGTGCCAGCAGCGTCTCCTCGGTGTGCTGAGTCAATGGCCTGTGGCCTCTCGGGCCCAGAGCTGAGTGCCCACCGGAGAGGACGCTGGAGCCAGCAGCATGGCCCGACAAGGCACCGTGAGCTGGGTGACCCGAAACAACAGGCATTTACCGTCTCGCTGTTCCGGGTGTCCGCAGGGCGTGGGCAGGAACACCTGCCCAGAGGCCCTTCTGCCGTCTTCCCGCGGCGGAATCCCCACTCCACCCCCACCCCCCGGCTGGCACACACCTCCCTCCCGCCCTCCCCGTGGGTTGTCCGTCGTCCCCCTGTGGGTGTCCGTGTCCGGCTCCCATTGTTTTAAGGGTGCCCATCTCAGCAGGTTAGAGCCCACCCTGCCTGCTGCCCTCATTCTAACTCAGCAACCTCTGTAAAGATCCCCTTTCCAGCAAGGTCCCCTTCTGGGGTATGGGTGGGCCACCAGGCAGGGGCAATGCCAGCGTATACTTTTTTAGGGGACACAATTCCTTAACGGTGCCCTATTTCTCCACTCAATGGTGAACAAACGTTTCAATACAAGCAGGTCCTTTCCCAGGCATCCCCACCCAGCCAGGCTCAGCCCTGACCCCAGGAGAAGGCAGCGCACCCAGGGCCACTCCCCCAACTGCCCTTTAACCCCCCAGAGCCTGTGCAGCGAGGCCCATCTGAGGCCGGCCCTGCCCAGTCTTTGCAAGCCTCCGCCCTCAGCGGTGTCGTCCCCAGCCCCACTCTGCCCGGTCGCTGTGTGGCACAAGATCCCTGTTTGGGGAGATGTGAGATGAACACGGGGCGGGGGTAGGGGGCTCCTCTCTGCTCCCCGGGCCCAGGGTTTCCCCGTTGATCTGACATGATATGGGCCATTCTGCAACAGAGGTGCTCGTGGGCCGGAGTCGGGGCTCAACCCCCTGACAAGGGGCAGCACTGCTCGGAGCCCGGCTCTCAGAACCCACCAGGCCACCAAGCCGCTGGCTGGGCCTTCTTCGAAAAGGACGCAGGCCCCACACCCCTGCGCTGGCTGGCGCTCCTGGTCACCCCGCGGGGCTCTGTCTGCTCCGCCGCAGGGCAGCGTTGAGGAGAGGCCCTGAGAGGCGTCCCTGAGCAGCACTGCCTGCCGAGGCTGGGCTGGGACGCAGCCCGAGGCGAGATCCCCTCCCCGGTCCGGTCGTGTAGGTTCGGCAGCCCTTCTTGTGTCAGCTTGGCCAGAGGTTCTGAAGCCCAAGGAGACGATTAGAACCGAAACGAAGAGCGAGCCATTGGCCAGGTCATTCCTTGGCACCTGGCTTTCAAGTGCTTGTTTGTCTATTTGCATACTCACTCCCTCAGCACACCTCCTTGGAGGGCGGGGCACTCATTTAGCTTGTCACCTGCGCACTCATTAGCCACCTCTATAGACTGCGACGGGAAACAGGTTTGGAAAAGAGGAACCATGTCCCCAGGCATCTGTGGGAAAAGCCAGGGAGATAGGGCAGGGCCTGGCTGTACCCCCTGAGGTGTCCTTTCAGGGAAACTACGCCAGCCTTTTGAGGGTTGATGCCAAGCAGGGGGCTTGCTCCCAAGAGCAGAGGAAAGAAGGCTTTATTGCAAAGCAGTCGGCATGGACGCAGGCGGGAAACTCAAACCTGCCTCTCCACCCGGGAGAGGGAAGGGGCTTACGTTGATTTGGGGGGTGCAAGGTTGAAACAGAGGGGTCACACTGTATTGGCCGAACACAGGTTAAGGGTAAAGAAGTGCGGACTGAGTTGAAGTTCACTGGGGCAGGTCATTAATTACAGGGCAGGGCCTTCGTGAAGAAGTATGAAGGGGCTTGTTTCCCCCACTAACTGGAGTTTGGGGTTGCTGCCGGGCCCTCCACCTCTGGGTAGCCCCCTCCTCTGCCTCCGCAGTCTCCCGGCTGCAGCTGCCCCTGTAGCTGCCCGTGGAGCTCAGCTCAAGGTCAGGGGCTTGTGCTCTCCCAGACCCGAGGCAGATAAACGGCATCTGTTGACTACCAACCTCAAAGAGCGAGATGTTTTTTCCTTTTGTGTCCTAGTGCCTGAGAGCAGTTTAACCATTTAGCCACATTTCACTGGGAAACTCAGCAGCGGGCTGGTGGGTGGCCAGAACGCTCGCGAGACGGGAGTAAGCGCCGGTGCCCGGCATCTTCCTGTCTCCTCTGCAGGGTCGCTCCAGCTAAGGGGTGGGCTCCCCCAGGAAGCGCCTCTCAAAGGCTACAGCCTTTGCATCGGTCAGCGCTCACGAGGGGATGCTGTGGTAACAAGCAGCCCCGCTTCTCAGGGGCTGACAGAGCGATCACTGAGTTCTCAGGTTAAACAGCAGCTTGACCCAGCCTCAGCCTCACGTTGTCTTCCTCTGGGGTCGGGCTCGAGGGCAGCACCTCAAGGACGTGCTCTCCTGGCGAGGGGCAAAGGCGGCAGTGGAAAGGCCGGTGACTGCAAAAGGTTGCCTGCCTCAGCGTCCCCAGGCCCTGCTGTCACCAGGGGTTCTTCCGAGCCAGCAGCCAACCGCTGCTGTAACACCTCTCCGACTCCAACAGGTTACCTACGTTAATGGCACCCCCTTTCTAGCTCACAGTACGGAAACAAAGCAGCTCCCCCTTCCCGGGGCCCAGATAAAGACTAGATGACGCCCAGTGCACGCAGCAGCGTGGGGAATCGTGGTTTGCTTCCAGTTTGATGGTGCCCAGCAGTGCCGGCGTACAGTAGATACTCAGCAGATGTCGGAGGGATTTTAGTCCTAGATTTACTGAGCGCCTGTTGTGCGCCAAACACCATCTTGGGGTCGTGTTTAGGAAAGAGCAGGATCACTGTCTGCATGGACCTGATATTCAGGCGGTGAGACGCAGGTAATAAGCAACTACATAAGCACTGCAGTGTCATCACGACAGAAAGTAAAGCAGAGTAAAGCTAGGATACAGAGCGGGTGAGACTCCCACGAAGAGGCCGCTCTGCACTGACATCTGTGTGATGGGAAGGCGCCAGGCACAGAAGGCAGGAAGAACCGGCGCCCTGGCAGAGGGAGGGCACTCGAAAGGGCCTGGGGCAGGGGTGAGCCGACAGCAGCAGGAGCAGAACGCCCGCCGGGCTGGAGTCGTGAGCCCAGGGTGCGTCCACACTCGGGCCGCTGGAGAAGCAGGACCGCACCCCTTTTCCAGTTTCTTGCTGTTGGGGTCGTCCGAACCTGACACGGTGCCTGGGCAGGGCTGGGAAACATCAGCCCGAGAAAGCAACGCCAGCCCCAGAGCTCCCCGGCCCCGGAGGCGGCAGCAGGAGCGCTGCCTGGTCTTCCGTTCTCCTTGATTCCTCGTTGGCCTCTAGAAACTTCTCTCAGGGCAGCAGCACCCCATGACACGTTACAATTTCTAAAATTACAGCTGATTGTATATTGCATTTCACAGTGGCTGCTTCCGACAGCCTAGGGATGGACTTCGTCCTTATAAATAAGCTCTCCCCCAGCCACGGCGTGGGCGTGCCTGAGCCGGGCCCATCCATTGTCAGACGGCAGCGGCTCTGCCGCTGACCTTGGCCTGAGTCAGGGTGACCTTCACCCTGCGGGCCGCTCTCCCCATCTACAGTGGCGTTTCAGGCACAGCCACCGCCACGCCTGCTTGCAGAAGCGGGGAGAGGCTAATGCAGTACCCCACCCACTCAGGCCTCAGAATGCGTGCAGGCGAGGCAGCCGCCCCTCCGCGCCAGGGCCGAGCCCCTGTCCGCCTGGTCCCGAGGTCCCAGTATTTAAAGCTCCAGGAGTTCTGGCAGAGATGGCCAGCGTGGAGGGCTCTGGGCCAGGCGGCCCGCTGAACAGGGAGTCGGTCCCCACGGCTGGCCGGTGGCGGCAGCAGGTGGGGAGCACCCGGGCGATTGCACTCTTTGGACTCACCACAGTTCAAACACACCCTAAGCCAGGGCGCCGGGGGAGACAGGTCCTGTACTGGGCCTGGCCACCCCTGGGCTGGGCCGGGGGCTCGGGCCTCGGCTGTGACTCGGGCTGGGCAGTACTGGTGGCCCTCAGCCCGCCGTCCGCGGTTCTGCAGGGAGCGTCTGCCGTGGGGACTCCGGGGACAGACGTGAGTCCCACCAGGGCCGGGCAGCAGGCGGGAGAGCCCGGGCAGAAGGCCGGTCAGGACGTCCACAGGGCACTCCTGAGCCGGCCCGGAGAAGAGCCCAGGTGTGCCCGAGCACCCTGCACGAGGGGACGTGGGGAGCCGCTGCTCACTCCTCCCTCTGGGGCAGCGGGCAAGAGTGAGACCCTCCTAGTGGGGGCCGGAGCCAGGACCCCACGGTAGTGAGCGGTGGGGACGGGACACGCTGGGGTGGGGGAGAAGGAGGGGCGCAATGCGGTCGCTCAGCAGGTTCTGAAAGGTAGGTGCTGCCCTCCCTGCTGTGGCGAGAGAATCACGCCCAGGGTGTGAGGCCTGGAGCTGACTGCTGGTCAGCCTGGGGTCAAAGGTGTCGTGTGTGTGCGCGTGTGAGTATGTGTGAATGTGAGTGTTTGTGTGAGTGTGCGTCTGTGAGTGTGTGAGTGTGAGCGTGAGTTTGTGTGAGTGCTTATGTGAGTGTGAGGGTGTATGTGCATCTGAGTGTGAGCGTGTGTGAGCGTGAGTGTGAGTGTGAGTTTGTGTGAGTGTGAGAGTGTGTGTGAGTTTGAGTGTGTGTGTGTGAGTTTGAGTGCTTATGTGACTGAATGTGAGGGTGTGTGTGTGTCTGAGTGTGTGTGTGAGTGTGAATGTGTGTATTTGTGTGAGTGTGAGTGTGTGAGTTTGCATGTGACTGGCAGTGTAAGTCTGAGCATCTGTGAGTGTGTGTGAGTGCGCGTGAGTGCGTGCGTGTGAGCGTGTCTGAGTGTGTCCACACGTGCGGGAACCAAGCCCTTCTGTGCAGGTGGGGCCCCAGGAGGCAGCAGTGACAAAGCTGGGGCGGCTGGGAAACGCCCCAAGCCGGGGGCACAAACCTCAGGCAGGCCCGGAGGTCGGCAAAGTCTCTCTGGGTGAGCTATAGTTTGAGCCCCGATGCTCAGTCTAGGGCAGAGCTTTGGGACAGCACAGGGCCAAGACGACAGAACCCACAAACGCTCCCCGCCCGAGGCCCCCCAGAAATGCCCGGCCCCCTGCAGTCCCGGCGAGGGGCGCATTCTTGTCACAACGTGGCAGGCGCAAGCCCCCTCAGCTGCGCGTCAGTGTGCCGCTGGGGCTCCGGCCCGAGTCTATTAAAATTCTGATGCTGCGGTGGCTTTGGGATAATGACAGAGATTTCAGCAGAGGGAGACAGAAACGTCCAGGGACGGCGCACAGGATGCCGGCCCAGCGCGCCTGGCCGGCCGGCGCTACAAAAGCCTTGGCCCGCGAGGAGAGCAGGCCTCCCTCGGGGACCCCGGCAGGCCTCCCTCGGGGACCCCGGCAGGCCTCCCTCGGGGACCCCGGCTCCACAGCCCAGCGACCTGGGCCAGACGGGGGAGGGCGGCCGCGCGTGTGGTTTGCGTTTAATTTGCCATTTACGCCTGGGAGGTCAGGTGCTTCCCCGGCCCCTATCCGCGCTCTCCATCCTGGCCACCTGGCGGAGCAGGTGGGCCAGCCATGCGGCTCCCCAGCGCCCGCCTCGCCCACACCGTCGCCCACCCCAGGTGAGGTGTGGCCCGGAGGCTCAGCGTGTGGCTGGCGGAAGAGAAACGACCCCTTTCTGGGAGGAGCCCACCAGGCCCCCAACTGCCCGCCCGTGCGGCCGCTAGAAGCTTGGGAAGGGCCCCCGCAGGCCGCCCCGGTCAAGGTGGCCTGCTCCTGCTGGGCCTGTCTGCCAGGCCGGGGCAGCTGAGGGCCGGTGTCCAGTGTCCAGTGGCTGGTCCGGGAAACAGAGACGCAGGAGGACACAGGGCGGGCGGCCACTGGAAGGCTCCCGGGAAACCAAGGCAGCGGCTGGCCGCTGGCTCCCCCAGCCCCTCCCCCGCCCCGCATGGGGGCGGCGCGGACCCCACGCCCCCCCCAACTGCCCTCCCTCCGCCCTCCGCCAAGTGGAGTTTTTATTCCCGTCTGGGCTCGGAATCAGGAAGGTGTCTCCTTGGTGTCCAATTAGAACGTTTTTCCTTTCAAGCGTATTGTCCAGGGACAATGAACAGCGAAGGAGAACACAGGCCGGGGCGCCCGCCCCGCGGCCCCAGGTGTCCGCCCGCCAGACCCCGCAATTAATTTTTAAATTTGCTATTATCATGCATTAAGGCAGCCACCGACGTTGTGCTTGGCTTTGACCTTTAAAAATGCTACAGACAATATCAGCTTTGCTGGGAGGTGAAGTGAAGGGGGACACTGACCCAGAAACTGTAAAAGCCACAGCCCGGTGCCCGCAGCCCCATGTCCCCTCATTCCCTGTGGCCATCTCGAGACGGCCCACGCGCTCCCCCTTTGTGCTCACCCCCCTCCCATCCCAGGGTGAGAGCCCCACTTTGTTTCCCTAGAGCACACCTAATGTTTTGCCTTTTAGCCGTCTTTACTGTACAATGGCAGTCAGCACCCCCAGGCGTGGCTCTCACCCCGCCACCTCACTCCCTTCACCTTCCCAAACTGAAGCCCGTGCCCGTCACACCCCCAGTCTGCAGGCAGGGCCGGCTGGGCAGTGACAGGACCCTCTGGAAAGCAGGCAGGGGCACCAGGTGGAAGACCCTGGGAGGCGCCAACAGACAAGTTGGACTCTGCCTCGCGGGCGGCGGGTCTGTGTGCCGGAAGGAGGTGCAGCGTGGCGCGCCGGCAGCAGCCTCCCAGGCCGGGTGGGGTGGGCGAGGTGCACGGTCAGCAGCCTCCCGGGGAGCAGGCGTGTCCTCCCCGGCCTCAGCCTGGGGCGCCTGCAGCCGCAGGAGCCGGGGTTGAGCTGCGCGGCAGCTGGTGGGGGTGGGCTTGGTTCTCATTAAAGCCGTGTCTTTAAATGTGCCTGTATTTGACACCACTGTTCATTTTCGCAGAAGGTTTGATTTTGCCTCTCAGGCGTCACCACCGCGTCCCCGGGAGACGGTCACTCAGCCCCTGTGCTCTTCGCTCCCTGGCTGGGGCCTGGCCGGGCCCCCCACCCCCCGCCCCTCCCGGCCGCGTCTCCCGTTGCCGTTTGCCTGCGAGTAGTTGGCTTCTTACGCCCCGTGCTTCCCACGGGAGCCCCCGTGCTGGGGGGCAGGCCCCTCTCCTCCCGCCGGAGCCAGCCCCCGCCCCAGCCGCGCCATCTTGCCCGACCCCCAGCTGGGCCTCGACCGGTTACTCCCAGGCCTGCTGCCACTCGGGCCCTCCCTCCTCCTGCCTCCTCCTCCCTCCTGCCCTGCAGAGGTTGGCAGCAGGACTCATAGCCAGGCTAAGGGGCAGGGCATCCGTCTTTTAGCTGGCCCCACGCGTCCCTGCTGCCCGCCACGTGGCCTCTGGCACCTTCAGGCAGCAGGGCCCACCAGCCCCCCCGGGAGGGGGTGCCTGCTCCCCAACGTGCCCAGCACGGTCTCCGCCTTGCGGGGCCGGGATTGCTCACAGCAGCACAGCTGCCTCGCTGTCAGCGGGGCCTTCTCCTGGAACGGCCGTCTGACGCTCCCTGCCAGGTGAGTGACAGCTTTAGTGGCGAGGAGGAGCGGGAGGACTTTGGAGGACTCCGCACTAATCCCTGGGGACAGTGACCTTCCGCGTGGGGGGGCTGCAGGCCTGGGGTGTGGAGGGGGCTGCGGGAGCTGGAAGAAGCACCCCAGGACCGATGACCCAGCTTTAGGGAAAGTGCCCAGGATGCTGTACAGTGGCGTTCAGTGGGGCCAGCCAGGGGCCAGCAGCAGGCCTGGGACACAGGGGCAGCTCGCTGAGAGGTGGCGGAGGTGTGGTCATTCTGGGGGAGCGGGAGGGGGGTGTGTGCATGTGTGTGGGCGCGCGCGTCGGTGATTTCTGGACAGGCAGAGGGCCCGGAGGTATCTTTGACGTCCACCCCTCAACCCAAAGACCCCCTGGTTGGAATGGACCCTTTAAGGTTCACAGTCAGTCATCTGCTCTGTCCGAGCAGGTGGTGGTGAAGAGCGCGGGCCACGAGGGGAGCTGCCTGCTGGAAGGTGCCAACCTGCACCAGACCAGAGACTTGGGGGTCACTAGGCTAGTGCAGTGATGCCCGAACTCTGGGCTGGACACTGCAGGGTCTCAGGCCTCCAGCCACCCAGGAGACTGGGGAGAGGACCACGGGGCTGGGTTGCTGGAAGACCCGCAGGCTCTGTCCTTGGCCCAGTCGTGCCCCAAGGCACTTCCGGCTCTGGCGCAGGCCCTGGGCCACGCAGGTGGAGACCGTGGGCAGGGCAGCGCAGAGAAGACTTCTGAGAGATTTTCGCGAGTGGCATTCTTCCCGAAGGCTCGGACGTCACCCTCCGGGGGACGCCAGGGTCTGGCGGGGCGTCACCTGCCTCAGCCCCCGAGGAGCCTGGCAGGTGGCCGAGTGGGACCGCGGGTGTCACTTCTCGCCTGAGCGCCTGGCCCTGCCCGCTCCCAGCTCTCCCAGCTCCGTGAGACATCATCCTCTGCACTGGAAAGCGGTGTTGCGGCAAGGTTCTGGGGGGCAGTCACCTCATCGTCGGTGAGGGCGGCGGCTGGCGCCCACCCTGTTCCCACACTCGCGGGCCTGTCCAGCTGCTGTCTCCTCTCCGGCCCCTCAGGAAATCTCTCTGCTATTCCACACCCACTGCGCTGGGCCACGTGGGGGTTGCTTTTATTCTGTGCGTGGGACTGTCGTGGCCCTGGAACCGAAATTCGCACCTTCATCGACCCTGGAGACTCCTCCGCGCTGTCGCAGTTCAGTTTCGACTCTGGTTCCTCCTCTCAGTCCTTCTGCAGCTGCAAGCAGATGGGCCGGTTCCTCCGGCGCCGGCTCCCCTCTTAGCCTTCTCCTGTCCACCCGCCCCTCAGCGGGGCCCCTCAGTCTGCCGGTCTGTGTGTCCCTGCGGGGCGCCAGCTCCCCCACCACCCGCCCAGCCTGTTTGTATTGGGCCCGCCATCGAGGCTGCAGTCAGGTATCGCTGCTTGGCTCCTTGTCGCGTCTCTCTGATGACATTTGTAGTCTCTCTGCTCCCCGGAACATGCCCTCAGCTCTTTCTTTAAACATCTTGAACGCGTGCTTTACTCTAGTTCTGATTGCTCAGACGTCAGTTTCCCATCCAGTTTCGCATGCGTGGCCGGCTGGCCCGGCTCACTGTTCTCTCCTGTGCTTTGCAGTTTGAGACGGCGCATGGCGTGGAGGCCCGGGTCCCGGCTCCTGCGACGGCAGGGGTCCCCGGGGCATCTGGAGATCAGCCTTCACTCCCCCTTTCTGGCATCAGCTCCCTGGTCACTTGCGGCCCTTGGGCATTTCCCACACTTCCTTGCAAACCTTGCTCTGCACTGAGTAAGCCACAGCAACGCATCCTGCACTTGGAGGTGTTTTAGAGCAAGAGGACACCCCCTGCCTTCCCCCCAAGATCTGACCATAGCAGAGCAGACTCCCTGTTCACCCAGCCACTTCTTTCTCCTTTCGAGCAGCAGCTGGACCCCAGCCCCAGCCCTTCGAAGCCAAGGGCAGCCACGTGACCTTCCCAGGCCAGTGTGAAAACCTCCAGCAGGACCCGGCGGGCTGTGCACTGTCCCTAGTCACTGCTGGGCGGAAACCTGCACACTGTTTTTGAGTGACGTGAACAGGAAAAAGCCATCAGGACCTCAGGCTTTATCTGCCACAGCAGCTAATGTAGCATAACACGGGCCCTCTCGCCAGATGAGCCTCACTGTAAATGGCTCCTCGGTTTGCATCTCATGCATATCTCTGCAGGGGACTGCAAGGGGCTTGTCTGGCTCAGGAGGCAGGACAGTGGGTCCTGAGTCTGAGGTCTGAGGCACAGCAGGCACCTCAAGCCTGCTCACTGCCTCCCCACCTCCCTGGGCAGGTCCAGCACTGGCCCCAAGCCCCTGGCCACTCAGACATGGCCTGAGCTCGATCCCTGGCCAGGGAGTGACCCACAGGGCGCAGCAGACCTCTCCTGTCTCCCCGCTGCTCCCCTCAGCAGTGGATTTCAGTCCATCCACCTGTCCTGCTCCCCACTCTGTCCCCACCATCTCGTCCCCTTGTGCCTCTAGCCTGTACCCCAGTTCTTCTGCAGAATAAATAAATCTTGTATTAAAGATGAAGCTGTATGGGGGCTGACGCCAACAGACTGTTACAGATGGTGTCCCCTAGACGGAGGCAGAGGCTCTGAGAGGATAGAGAGAGAGATATAAGGGCTGCAGGAACAGCCCCCGGACTCAGCATTTGGGACTTCAGGGTTTCAGCAGTTCTGAGTTCAGCCGTGTCTGCTCCCACCTCACTGATCTTCCAGAAGGCTGATGCGGGCTTCTGACGGGCATGGAGAGGCCTCCAGAAAAATCCAGACGCTTTGCAGGTAACCGAGACCGAAGCTGTTCGCAGCTTTGCTGGTCTTCGGGCTGCTGCAGCTGCTGCACCAGCGTCACCTGTCTGGTGCTGTGCGGGGCCTGCCGCTCTGGGCGCATCCCCTGTTGCGTCCTCTGAGGTCTTTCTGAGCTGCAACCGGCCTATCTGGCTGCCTCGAGTTCCAGGCGGGGGACGCCATCTCGGGGAGCCTTTGTTGATGGACTTTAAAGCCCCAGATAATGCTTCAGGGAGGGAAGTGCCCCGGTGACCCTGTAAGTCCTGGTTTTCCCTGGTTTGTTAAATCCTTGTTAATAAGTCCCGTTGTTGTTCACTGAGCCTGAGGAGTAGTGCAGTTGTGAGTGCAGGGGGAAGAACTCAGACAGTAACCAGGAAACGACATGGACTGTGTCCTGGCCAGTTTTACTGCCCCTTTACTGCCCTGTGTCAAAACCAGAGCTCCGTCGTGGTCTCCTCTCAGAACCAAAGTGTCCCCTACGCCATATCCTGCTCTTGGAAGGAGTCACTGGGATGCGCCAGGAGGCAGGTCCAGCTGCCTCACGCCCTGGGCCGTGTCAGGGCCTGGACAGCAAATGCACGTGAAACAGCAAAGCTCAGAATCCATCACGGCCATCCGTCCTCCTCGCCCGCTCGGGGGCCCAGCTGGGGGGCCTGAGCTCAGGGAGCCATCTGGGGCCCGTCTGTGCTCTGTCCTCAGGAATGTGAGTGGGGAAATAGCCAGGGTGTCCACAGAAAACCAGAGGTGCAGCGAGCTGGGACCAGCCAGAGAGACTGAGCCCGAGGGAGGACAGGAGTCCAGAAGGCACAGAGACAGTCAGACCAGAGAGGGGCGGGCTGACAGTGACAGGCCCAGAGGGGCTGGGGTGCGCTCGAGGACGGGGCTGAGCTCGGAGGCGGCCAGGCTGCTGCTCGCCGCGGGACAGAGAAAGGCCGGGGCCACTGCGGCTCCCCTCCCTCCAGGGCCCCCACGCTGCCTCCCAGCCCCTGGTGCCAGTGACAGGTAAACCCATCGGTGTGTCGGTGCACGCAAAGCCCCGGGACACTGGCGGGACGCGGCCGGGCTGCATGAACACGCGGCGGTGCTCACGGGAAACGGCTAAAAGGGTCCATCTCAGGTTACACGCATCTCCCCTCACAGAGAAAGTGGATGTGACTATTAACAAGTAAGTCGGCAGGCGCCGGGCCGAGCCGCTGGACGGCCGCTTGAGGCAGTGCGGCCAGGGTGGGCTGCCGGGCTGAGGCCCAGGGGCCCAGGGGAAGGGCGGTGGGGAGGGGCCGGCCGTCGGGGTTCAGCACAGGCGCGGTCAGCGCTCCCCAGGTCCCCTCCTGCCCAGCGCGGGGTGAGGCGGGACTGCAGGCGGCCGGGCCGTGGGGGGCACAGCCCTGGGCCGTGGGGGGCACAGCCCTGGGGGGGTCGTGGACACCCTGCGTTCTTCGACCACTCTGTGCCCTGAGGGTCGGCCTTTCCCCTTCTCTCTCCCCGGTGCCCTCCGGCGGAGCCGCCCAGGGGCCTTCCCTGGCCGCCCAGACGGTGGACCCCCCGCAGCCGCCCCGTGGCACACCGGCGTGGCCTGGCGCGCCCGCCCCGTCCCTCCCTGGCGCTCGTGGGCTGGAGCCCAGGGGTGCTGGGTGCTGCTGGCCTCGCCCCCGCCCCCACCTCCTCCGGGTGGTGATTGTCCCCCCTCTAGGACACCGGTCGTTGCCCGGGGCACAGACATGGGGACACGGTCTGCGGGCCCGCCCCTCCCCCAGGCCCAGCCTCCTGTCCACGGATTCCCGCGGCAGCCCCGTTACCGTGGCAACGGCAATCTGAGGTCACCGCGTGGGAACGGGAGGACGCCTCCCTCCTGGAACGCCGCCCCCAAGTCAGAGGCGCATTTTCATCACAGCCATCACAGTGGTTTTGCATAATCGTACATATATTAATACCTAACATGCCCGTGTTTATTTGGTTAAAATTCATGAATTCAGGTCTAAATAAAAAGTGCTGATGACTGAAGTTTTCCATTTTCTCAAAATGGCCCTGGCTTGGGTTTTCCCTTTAAGTCAGCCTCTCTCCTTGGCAGCGACCTGCTTTTAATCCCATTATTAACGGGTAAGGGAGAGGAAACAACCGAGGCCACAGAGGAGGGGCCGGTGCTCACAGAGGCAACACCCCTGGTCAGCTCCCGGTACAACCCCGGGTCCATCAGGCCACTTCTCTGGACCCCCCTTTCCCTGGGCAGAGAAACAAGGGGACTCTCTTCTGTTTCCCAAGCACAGATACAGAGCTGACTCTGAGGCCCAGTCAGGCAGCAGCCTCTGGGCAGTAGGGGTCCTAGGTCACTGTCCTCAGGCTCTTGGGCACTCAGTGGAGAAGCCAGGAGGGCTCCCTGGAGGAGGTGACATTCACGCTGATACCCAGAGGGGCAGGTACAAGTTAGCGAGGAGGAGAGGAAGGGAGGAGGTAAGGCTGGAGGGTGGCCTGAGCCTACTGGACATGGGGGCAAGCTCAGGGCTCAGGCCGAGGTGACCTTTAGATAGAGCTGGGACAGAGGGAATGAAACTGGGCAGTAGAGCACGGCTCTCTCCCTCGTGCTGGTCACACCTCGGCCAGGCCTGGGAATGAGGGTGGGGTCTGCCCTCTGTCCACCTCCCCCACCGGTGTGGAAGTCTCTGGAAGCAGGACCAGGCCAGGGATGAGGCCTGGGAGAGGGCGGTGAGGAGCGCCTGCCCCTGTGAGAACAAGGGAGCAATAGGAGGCGTGGGAGAAAGTTCCAGAAAGAGGGAATGGCCCTAGTGGCCGTGGGCTGCAGAGAGAGAATCCAGCAGGCTGTGCTCGGAGTCAGTGATGTGGCCCTGGGCTCAGCAGCAGAAACAGGAATGAGGCAGCCCAGGAGCCCGGGGGAACGCGTGTCGGCGGCTGCTCAGCCTGCAGGAGCCTTCGGCTGCGTCCTCCTGGCCACCCCGCCCCGGCAGGGAGCAGGAGGCGGCATCACTGCGGGAGCGGACAGGCCACGGGCCCTTGCTCAGCAGGACCAGCTCTGAGGGCTCCTGAGGAGCCCCAGAGTTGGGGGCTATGGGGGAGACACTGCTGCGCCACTTTGCCCCCCGCCCTCCTCAGCCCAGCGCGCCCCTTGTCCCCACGGTTCTCCCTTTCTCCATCCACACACCCACCCGTCCAACAGCAGCCCTGAGCCCCTGGGCAGGCCCGGTCCCACTGGACCCCAGGACAGAGACAAAAGGGATGTGGCCCTGCCTCTTGGGAGCTCACGGTTTCATGGGGGACACTTGGCGGTGAACCCTCACAGTTCAGCATGCTGGTAAGTCCCCCTGGGGCCTGGCGACAGTCACCAGGTCAGGAGGCCGATGGGGCTGAAGTGAATGGGAGAGCATTCTGGGGGAGACAGGGGCAGCAAAGGCTGGGCGAGGCTGTGAGAGTGGGGTGTGCCCCAGCTGTGGGGCCAGGAGTTTGCAGAGCTCTGGAGAGGTGAGCCCGCCGGGGGCCTGGTGCAGGATGGGGTGGGGGGGATGCTCTGAAGAGACAAGCAGGTGGAAGAGCCCAGGGCCCAGGGCAGGCCCAGGTCTCCAGGGGGCGTGGTGCCCGGGAAGCGACCTTGGGGTTTGGGACACATTAAGAATGCTGTGCTCCTGCGGGCGCCCAGCAGGTAGAGGTAGCCTTGAGGGGCTGGAATGAGATTCCTGGGAGCTTCAGGTCTGAGATCCAGGACTGGGCGGCTGGGTCAGGCCTCACTGATGAGGAGAGAGGCTCTGGCCACAGGCCTAGGGGACCCGCTTCAGAACCTGGCCCAGCCTGTGGGTCGGGCTGCAGAGAGGGAGGGCGCCCTGGAGGCCACACCTGACATCCCTGTGTCCCTCCCCAGGACAGGGGGAAGCTAGCCGCCAGCGTGGCTGTCCTCTCACAGCCTGTCAACGTCCAGGCAGCCAGTCCGCTGACCCTTCTGGGCCTCTTACCTCTTCCTGAAGGGCAGCAGTGAGAATCACCCTTCCCAGGACACCACCCCAGGAGGCTGAGCCCGGGGTGAGGGAATCCAGGGCTAGTTACTGTGTGCGCCCTGCCAGCATGCACACTGTGGTTTTCCTTGGCCATCACTCGCTTTCCTGTGTCCAGGCCTCCAGGTGAGTCATCCCTATTCCAGAGCCTGGAGCAGACTCACCATGCAGGCCTGGCCGCAGGAGCATGGCATCTCCAAGGTAGGTAGGGAGCATGGCATCATCAAGGCAATGGTGAGACTGTGCCAGAATGTCAGGTTCAGAGACTGTGCCAGAATGTCAGGCACAGAAATGCTCACTAATCTGGGGTGGGCAGACAGGCCAGAAGGCTGGGCTGTGGATGGTCACTAGGTGATGACAGAAGCAAAGGCAGAAAGAAGTAGAGCCAAGAGGTGGAAAGAACTAGGTGCACCGGCTTATTCTCGTGCCATCTATGGAGCCTTGATCCAGCCATGCCTGAAGTCCGCCTCTGAACTCTTACACGTTGCCCCTCTCTCCCCCCTCCCTCCCAGCAACTAGGAGGGAAGTTCCTTCACACCTCTTCTCTTTTCTCTCTGCTCTCTCCTTTCTCTGGCTTCCTTTTCAGTTGGATTCTGTCCTTTGTAGCCAAACACTCCTGATAATACCCATAAGTTGTCCCCAGGAAACAATGCCACGGGGGAGAATTTTAGTCCTGTGGGACCCTCTCCCCAGAGCACGAGTGCCAGGCTCTGCCCTGCCCCCCACCTGGACCCCTTCCTGGGGCCTGTCTCTAGATCCCAGACCCGGACCCACAGCCTGACACAAGGCAATCACACAACCACTGCGCCGGGCAGCTCGACCCCACCCACTGGGCAAGAACTCCAGACACAGAGGAATTCTGAAATAGGCTTCTGGGTTTTTATTCCAAACGACAGGGTGGCAATGCCACTTGGTTTCTCTACACCTGGCCGTCTGGGCCAGCAGGTACCAGCGCATCAGCAACTAGGAGGGAAGTTCATTCACGCCATAGAAACTGTACAGCGACTGGGAGCTGGAGTCATGGGCAGGGCCGGGCTGAGGGCTTCCTGGAGGCGGCAGCCCCAGCTCAGCCCGGCCCTGCAGGAACACTGATTATTGCACGAAGACAAAGAGTATGTGTGTCTGGGCTTAAACACGGGCTTCTCAGACCCCAAGCCCTGACACGGCGCAGCAGAGGGGGGCTGGAGGTGGCCCTGGAGACAGAAGGCTGAGGCGGGGTCCTGGGGGCCCACAGGCTGACACTGTGCAGGCTTCCTCCTCCGCCAGGGGGCGGCCTGGGGCGGCAGAAGCCTGGGCAGGGAAGCGGAAGAGGGTTAACCAGGGCACCCCCCTCCCCGCCTGGGCCCCTCTGTGCAGACCTGAGGTGCGGCCGGCCACGTCTCTGCAGGACACACCTCTGGGGTCAGGTGCGCACCCTCCGGGCCCAGGCGGTGGAGTAAGATTGTGCTTTAGTGACAGGCCGCCGCGAGGGGGCCGGGAGGCAGAGCCACTGCTTACCCAGAGCCCGTGTCCTCCCCCAACATGCCTGGGATGAAGTCTGGGCCTCGGGCAGCCCCGCTCCGAGCTGCCACCCACCTGCAGGCCCCACGCCCCCACAGGCTGGTCTGCCGCTCCTGGGGCCAGCCGGCTCAGGGCAGAGGGCCGGTTTCCATCCGACAAGCCCGGGCCTGTCCCTGCCCCGTGACGCCAGAACCACGTCCCTGGCCTGTGGGGGTGCGGGCGTGCACACCTCGGGGCCCACTGGCCCTGTGCAGGCGCCCGCACCCCACCCTTGGGATGGCTGACCCGGCCGGAGTGTGCTGCCGGCCCCAGCTGGAGCGGCGAGGCAGACGTGGCGGAAGCCGGGGCGCGGGGCAGGAGGGGACGCCTAGATCCACCTGCCCCCGCTGACCCCGGCCCTGGTGGACGCTGCCCGGGGCGGGGCACACCTACCCGGCCCTCGAGGACTCGCCCTCTGCTCGTCTGAGTGAGGACGGAGAGGCGCAACGGGCAGGGGCAGCATCCGACTCGCCCCCACGCTGGCCAAGCCACGCCGGCCACAGGGGCCGCCCACTGCCTCGCTGCAGGTACTCAGGTGCCCACACGGCAGGGCGTGGGGAGCCGGGCTGGCGCCTCAGCTCTGGAGGCCTGGCTTCCGCCCCTCCCCAGCCCACAGCAGCAAGGCGGGGAGCGGCCCTGCAACTGAGTCAGGCCTCCGGCCGCCTCCTTCCGCAGAGCCCGCGCCCAGGGTCCCTACGAGGCCCAGGCGGAAGACACGCAGCGCCCCCAGCCGCCCCCTCCCTGACTCACCAGCCCCCCGAAGCCTACCTCTGCGAGGTCAGGGCTTGGGAACCAGGGCAAGGCCCCCTCCGCAGGGCCAGGCCGTCCGAGGAGACCCCAGGCCAAGGTCCGCGCGATGGGGGTGCAGCCGCACCCACCCCTCTGCGACGGCAAAGCCCCCGTCCCGCCTGCCTCCTCTGCTGACGTCCGTCCACTCACTTTTAAAGTCACAGCCCTGACCCAAGCAGTATGTCTGTGACGTCACAGTTCAATATACTGGGGGTTTTCCTAGTAAATACTGAAATAAATGCGTAACTACTCAAATAAAAAAGTACCCGTGTGCGATGCTGTTCGGGAAGCGGCTGCAGTCACGCCTGATCTGCTGCTTTGGGAAGGGGGGGCGGTGGGGGGAACGAGGGGCCCAGAGCCCAGCGCTGGGTGCGGGGAGCCCGGGCAGAACCCCGCCCGTCAGGGTCCTGTCACATCCTAGATCCTGAACTCTGCTGGAGGAGGGTAGAATTGCTGTGGGGGAGGTGTAGACCTTCTAGAATGGTCTGAGCTGGGTGGACTGCCCAGCTGTGCCCACAGGGCGGCCACAGGGTGGCCAGCCCAGCCCCGGCAGTGTCCACCCTCCAAGCACCCCCCAGCCAGCACAGCCCCTCCCCGGTCCTCTCTTCTGCTGCCTGGGTCCCTGCCCTCAGCCTTCTGGGGGCAAAGCTGCAGACAGCCCACCCCAAAGTGCCCGCTGGGGCAGGGACTCCCTGGGGCTCCCCTGCCCAGCCTCGGAACAGCCCTCCACCCCCACCCTGCCCTAAGGAAATAAGACTACACGCCTGATGTTCTAAAGAAAGACACTAACTGGCTGACTAAGTGAGAGTGCACTGGGCATCTACACAAGACTGCTCACAACAGCTAGACAGTCAGGAACAGGACAGACACCCGCACACGGGGCGGGCCGGGTCTTAGCAGTGCTTCTTTAAAGGCGGAACAAGCGCACCCTGAATTTCACCTGTTCTCCGGGGCCCGTCTCCCGGCCAGCTGCAGGGCCCTCGCAGGGGTCCCCTCGGAGACACTCCCGACGGGGGGAGACACCAGAAGCAGGACTGCCAACCCCCCAGCAGCACCACCCGCCCCAGCTGGGTCTGGCCTGGGGCCTAAACGTCAGGCCGAAGCCCGCTCGGCCCCCGGCCCACACTCCCCAACTTAGCACTTTCTGGAAGTCATAGGCTCTCAGTAAAAAAAATAAATATATATATATATATATGTCTGTCTCTCTCTATGCACATATATATATGTATATGCACAGGAAGGACCCCGACGGGCGTCGGCGCCGCGCCAGCCCAGACCTCTCCGCAGCCCGGTGCCGGCTGGCCTGCACTGCCCAGGTTGTGGACAAAGTATTGCTGTCTGCCCCCTGGCTCCTGAGGTAAAGAAGGTGAGACGGGGCGGGTGGGCGTCCGGCTGGGGCCCCGGGGCCCTCATCTCTTCCTCTTGCTGGCCGGATCTCCGGGCTGCAGCTCTCGGGGGGACAGTGCCTCCAGGCCCGAGGGGCCCAGGCCCTCGGCCCGCTCGGCCTGGCCAGGCAGGTCCTTGCTGCGGCC
>NW_004567105.1:3550744-3555028 GCF_000260355.1 Condylura cristata
TCAGCGTCAGGCTGTCCTCCAGCGTGGTCTGCAGGCTGCCGGCCGAGCTGCTGGGGCTGGCCTCCAGCGATGAGTCGCTGCCTCTGGCCTGTGCGGCAGCAGGAGGGGACAAAGGTCACCGGTAGCCCCAGCCCTGCTCCCCGGGCCGCCCAGACCTTCAGGCTCCTGGGTGGGAGCACCCCCACCCAGGCCACCCCACCTCCTGTCCCAGCTTCTGGGGGCCTCTCAAGGTGACCCCTGCAGTGGTCTCCTCGTCCCGGCACACACCCTGGTCCTGGGGGAGTCAAATGACTCCGCTCATACCCAGGTCAGGTCCTGGCCCCTGCACAAAAGCCCCCAGGCCTCACTAGGCATGAAGACCTCCCTGGCCCCCCACACACGCCCCCCCCAGGTAACAAGTGCTTCACCCCTCACTGCCTGCTCAGCCCTTTTGACCTGACCTCTCCCTGCTCCCCCGCCTGTGGGATATTCAGGCTGCCCAAGGGGGGACCCCGGCCCACTCCACAGACACACTCTGTTGGCCGAGAGTCCCCACCTGCCCCTCCACCTCCGTTCCTAATCGAGCCCCTTCTCGCCCCTCCCAGGGCACCTGAGGACCCTTCCTCAGCCCCTCAATGCATCACCCCACAAAGTCTCCCAGCCCCCGTCTGCATCCCCTCAAACTACAGCCCACCTGCCCTCCTTCAGGGCCCCAGCTGGGCCAGCCCTAAACTCCACTGGCCCCAGATGCCCCAGGCTGGTCCCGCCCATTTCTTCAGCCTCTGGTGCCACCTCCTCTGTGGAGTCTCAGCACCCCCAGACTCACTCCCACTCCTCCAACGCCCCAGCATTTCTGTGTCCTGTGCCTTTTACTGGACCGGCCCCCTCCTCCTTGGACTTCAAGGCCCCACCCAGCTGCCCCCCGGCAGCACACTCTCAGAGGGGGCTGTACCTGCCGCAGGAGGGTGCAGTTGGCGCTTGGTGACCGCAGGGGTGCCCAGGAGCCCTGCAGGGCGATCTTGGGGAGGGGCCCAGGGCTAGCGCCCTTCTCCTGTCCCGGCTGGCCGGCAGAAGCGGCGGGGTGGAAGAACTCCGCAGGCACAGGCAGGAGTGGGCTGGAGGCGTCTGGGGAGAAGGGGCTCTGGGGTGCAGCTGGGGAAGGAGGAGAGGGAGGTGGGGAGCGGCCCTGGAGGGTGGGCTGCAGGGTGGGGCAGGCCTCCTCGCCGAGCAGCGGCCGCCCCCTTGGGAGCTGCACGGGCAGGGTGCTCGCCGCCGGGTTCCTATTCTAGACCATCATGTTATTTAGGGGAAGCACAACTAAATGGTTACCTAAAGGAGGTGCAGTTTCCTTCCATCAGAAGGGCTCTGGGGCCCTGTGCCTGTCCAACTGGGGAAGTCTGGGTCTTGGGACCTCAGCCATCATGTCCAGCCAAGGGGCAGTCAGCTTTAGGGTGGGCTCTCCCTCAAGAAAAAGTCACCCCACCCCAGCACCAAGGCAAAGCCTCCCAAAGTAACATGGGGGGCGCAGTTCATGGTCTTGGGGTGCTCTCTTGACTTTTCAGCTTTCTGTCCCCCACCCCCAACCCTGCAGCCAGGGACACGAACCACAGTCCCACCACAGTCACTCACAAGAGGACTGGGAGTGGGGGCGAGCCCGAGCGGACAGGCGGGGTGCCCTCTGCCCGCCGTCCGCAGCCCAGCCACGAGCCCAAAGCACAGGCCGCGAGGGCGACTGGAGGAGGCCGCCCGGACACGTCGCAGGGAATACAGCAGACAGGGGGTGTGTTGTGCGTCTCCGCCTTTGGTGAGGATCTTTGCCACCATCACCTCAAATGCAGCTCTAGAAGACACCCCAGCTGGCTGACAGTCTCCTTCTGCTGGATGATGTGGGTACACCAGCCTGCTTCCCTTTTCACCAAAGCTCCTAGGAAGCTCGACGTGAAGCTTCCCTCGGCCCCGGTTTCTCGTATGTTATCTCATCCCCATTTCCTACTGTCAGCTTTGCCCGTCTGGGCGCTTTCTGGACTCACGACAGCCAGCAGGGCAAAAACATACAGGCGGGCGCCGAGCCCAGGGCCGGGGCGCGGGGAGCCGGTGGCCCCGGCCCTCACCTGGGCTGCTCTCCCGCTTCAGCCAGGACCGCACCGGGTTGCAGGGGATCGTCTCCATCGCACACAGCAGGTTCTCTGGCCCCGAGGAGGTGGCCAAGTTGGACGAGGGGAAGAAGCATTCATCCACATCCCCCAAATGCGGGGGTCCAGGCGGGTCTGGCTCTCCCTGCAGGAAAGGGGAGGTAGGAAAGCAGGCCGGGGGGGCGGGACAGAGGTCCGGTCCGCCACACTGCCTTCCTGCGGGCTCCACAGCCCTTTTCCGGGCTCCTCCACTGCCTGGCTTCCTCACCTCCTTCCTCTACCTGGCCACCAGTCACTGCCAGAACCAGGTGAAGGGGCCACCTCCATGAAGCCCCCTCCGACGCCCAGACAGTTTCCCCCAATCACGCCCCTCATGGCTCTGGGACCCCCGAGGGCAGTGACGGTTTTCCGTGTCTCTGCAGCCCACGCCGACACCACGTGCAGGCCAGCGGGCAGCAGAGGACAGGCTAAGCTGGGCAGGTGCCTCCCTTTGCTGACCCTCAGTCTTCACGTCCATGAAGAAGGAAAGGAGCCCCTTCTTCCTAGGCCTGGCGCCCAGAATCGTCGGCACTTCCCAGCAGACAGGCCTCTATGACGAATAAAGCCAGAGCGTGCCCACCCAGACCCGCAGACCCGACGTCCTGTCTGGGAGAGCAGCTCGGGGGTGCAGGGGGTGCCTGGGTAGGGTGATGGGAGCTGGGAGCTGCCAGGGCCCGAACAGAGGCAGACCCACCCCCCACCCAGCCTTCCCCGAGCTGATGGGAGACGCCCGGCAATGGCAGGGGGGGCAGCGGCGTCAAACCCCAGCACCCCAGGGCCTCCACAAGCAGGGTCAGTGCACCCCTACCTGGGGCCAGGCTCCTCTCACGTGCCCACGGGGGGCAAGAAGAGCCGGAGTAGAGCGTGCGGGCCAGGAGGCGGAGCCCCCACTCCAGCCTGCAGACCCTGCCGGCCCGGGGCTCCTCACCACCTCTGGGTGTGGGCTGGGACCGCGCCCCTGGCCTGCCGTGCCCGCACGGAGTGGGCGAGCCTCCCCACTCCTCAGAGCCCCAGCCCCGACATGGGAAGCGGGCCCTCAACACCCCGGCCAGAGCTGGGGGCGCATGAGTGCAGCAAGCGCCTGGCGCACAGCAGGCGCTCGCACCTGGTGGGGCTCCTCCCTGCGCGCTTCAGCCTCCTGGTCCCCTGTGAGGTTCGCCTGCCAGGGACAAACCCCATTTACACAGATTAAAAAGACCCAAAGCAACCAGGGGCAACCCAGGGGCAGTGCCCGGACGGAGCCCAGCTGGGTGCCCTGCTGTGATTTCAGGTGGTCACTCCGCCTCTCTGAGCCCCACTGTTCATCCGACCGGGGGGAGGTGAGGGCCGGGCACACCGCGGAGGCCACTCAGTGGCACCGGGGAGGAAGCAGTGTCCCTGCTGGGCAGCCAGAGGCCGGGCTAGAGGGGCTGACCCCTGCCTGGGAGCCCTGGAGGGCCGCTCACCTTGCTGTCTCTGGGGCCCAGAGGGCCGGCGGGAGGATCCTCGAGACTCAGGTCGTCACCCAGCAGGATGGAAGAGGACCTGTCTGAGTTCAGGGAGAAGGCCTCCGTCTCGGCCAGCTGGACCTGCAGGGACAGGCCGTGGCCTCAGTTCATCCAGGGCAGGAGTATGCAGGCGTGGCCCTGAGCTCCCGGGCTCAGGGCCTAGTTGTCTAGAAAGATGCTGGGGTCAGGGCAGTCCAGAGAGGGGCTGAGCACGACGGCGAGCCGGTCCCTGGGCAGGGGTTGATGGCCAGGGCGTCAGGCCAGACGTGCCAGGCTGGCCGGCTAGAGGCAGGCGGCCTTTGTGGGCTGCGGACACGGAGGCCTGTCCACTCATCCCCGAGCAACGCCCCGGCACTGGCCCAGCAGGTCTCTGGGTCTCTGCCAGGAGCATGCTCGCCTCAGCGGGCCCCTCCGTCCCCGGCACGCACACACACACACCATCTACTGTCCTTACTTCTTGCTTGTCGTGTTGACACTTCTCACAGCCGGCCGGCGAGGAGTAGTGGTGGAAGATGGAGCCAGACAGGTTGTCGATGATGGTCAGCTCCCCCTCCAAGGAGTCCTTGATGATTAAAGAGACGCTGTCCAGCCACAGGTTCTCCTAGGCGGACGGGGACGGGGTGGGGACAGGCGGGATTATGGCTGGG
>NW_004567105.1:3556099-3562566 GCF_000260355.1 Condylura cristata
CGCGCTGGGCACCAGCTTGGTCTCTGCGCCCGGCCTGCGCCAGTACCTTCATGATCCCGTTCCAGTTGTCGCCGGTCGAGACCTGGAAGAGCGTGAGGAAGGCCATGCCGAAGTTCTCGAAGGTGGCGTGCCGACTCATGCCCTCGCACGGATTCTCGTCGTTGCAGACTGCAAGGGAGAGGCGGCTGAGCGGCCCTGGCCATGCGCTGCCCGGGCTGGGGGCGGCCAGCGGAGCCCCGCAGCCCAGTGGGCGTAGGGCTGGGCCCCGCACACAGATGGAGGAAGGAGGCTCAGGGAGCCGGCACTCAAGTTGGGGCTCAGAGGGAGTCTGCCTCCCCCTCCCAGCACCCCCTAGAGCCAGCAGCTGAGAGCAAAGACAGGGGTGGGGTGAGGCGGGGCTCGGCAGGGCAGGACCGCCCTGGCCCAGCTCAGGAGCCAGCAGTTGGGGCTGGAGGGAGTAACTCCAGGAGGTCGGGTAGGTGGGGGGGCTGCAAGCTGGGGTCCAATGCACAGTCCTGAGGACCAAGTCAGCCCCTCCCAAAGGTTCCTCCTCACCCCAGGAGAAGCGTGGGGACCGCTGAGGATGGCCCGCCCACCTCCCCCTGGGCCGAGGACGGGGAGCAGCGCCCCAATGCAGAGACTCTGATGGGGCGGGGTGTTGGGGGTGAACTCCAGATCTGTCCTCCCGCCCACCCCAGCTGCAGGCTGCTTGGGGAGCCACTCACCCAGCTTCCCAAAGAGCTCCACGCCCAGGGCAGCGTAGATAAAGAAGAGCAACATGAAGAGGAGGCCCAGGTTGCCCACCTGTGGGGAGAGCAGTGGGGCTGGGCCAGGCCCGGGGCCGGGCGGGGGTGGGCAGCAGGCTCCAGGCAAAGAGCAGCCTGCGGCCGGGAACCCGGAGGGCGCCGCGGCCAGCTCCGGGCACAGGGCAGTAACCGAAGGCGTGTGAAGCCTTTTCTGTGAGCCACGGGGCTTCAAACGCTTCGCGCTCTTTGGTTCACTCTGCACAAAGCTCTGTGGACTTCACTCCCATCCTTCAGAGAGAGAGACAGATGGCGTAGCCTGCCCAGGGTCGCGTGGCTAAGGGGCAGGGCTGGGACTCAAACCCAGCCTGGCTCTGGGATCCACGTACTCAGCCCCTATTCCATACTCGCTTGTATTTCGTACCGAAGAGTGAGAGGGACAGAAGCCAAAATGCGCCTCCTCCATGAAGCCTGTCTGGATTCCTCCAGGCAGCTGGGGTGCAGCCGAACAGTACGTGTGACCACACTGTCCCTGCCGCTTGCTGCTCTGGGGGATCCTTGAGAATAGGGACGCGGCTGGATGAAATAAAATCTGCCCTGTCGGGCCTGCATGGGGCCTGGCGCAGGAGAGCGGGCGCAGGTTGATGTGAGCTTGCGGCCCAGCCACCCCCACCCGCAGCTCCTGTGGGAGGAAAGCATCCCAGATTCCAAACCCATCCCAAACACACCCTGTGCTGGAGGCTGCCTCCGCCCTGCGGGCTCGGCGCCAGCACCCCACACCCCAAAACGCAGCCCCTCCCAGAGGCCTCGGGACAAGGGGAAGGTCCCGTTAACTGCTGAGACATCAGCCACCTTGCTGACGGCTCCTCGCGCTCAAGGAGGTGCTACAGTCGCCCCTCTACAGTCGCTAACTAAATAACGCTCCGGTCGCCTGTGAAGCCAGCACTCATCCCGCGCTGCCCGAGCAAGGGGAGAGCAGCTGCCAGGACAAGGCCTGGGCCCAGCCCCCTGCGGTCCGGCTGGAGCCAGTGTGGACTTCGCCTTCCCCGTCAACCCCTCCCTGCGCCCTCAGCGTCCTCCAGAGTCTGCCCGTGCAGCAGCGCCTCCCGGCCTCCCCGGGCTCCCCGGCCTCCCCGGCCTCCCTGCCGCTAGCCTCCCGCTCCAGTCCATTCTCCTCCCAGTCCCAGAGCCACCTCTAAAAGCAGCCCTGCTTGCAGGGCTGCCAGCAGCTCCCAAGCGTCCACTGCCACTGAGCCAAGCCAAGGCATTGCCGGCTGGTCACCTGGGACCCCCTGGCTGGCCTTTCAACACACTCCCACCACGCAGAAAAGAGACTCCAGTTTGCATGCCCTGTGCCCTCTGCAGACAAGGCCGGCCCTGATTTTGCCTCCTCTCTCCTCTTCAAAGCCCATGTCAGGGCTCTCCTCCTCCAAGAAGCCTTCCCTGAAGCCTCCTCCCTCTGCACGGGGACTGTCTGGAGGGAAGGGGCTGAAGTTTCAATTCCCAACACTTCCAACACACCCAAGGAAATGGTCAACATCCACAAAACAGAATGGGCACAGGTGTACAGATTTCGAGGGTAAACCCCCCCACCATGCCACGTGATATTTGGCACCAGACACCTTTAAGCACTGATGTCACCGTAATTACTATCAGGCATTTCCCTTTCAAGGCTGGAGCCCCCTGGCCATCTCCATGTGCCTTGTGCCAACTCAGTGACCCCAAGGATGCCCGGGGGTCAGACTCGGGGGCACACTCCCACCCCACTTAACAGACACTTACATGGCACTTCCTGTGACCCAGCTCCCACTCAGTGCTTTCCAAGCCTTCCTCACAAGTACTACACCGCCCATTTCACAGGCAAGGAAACTGAGGCATGAGCAGTGGAGTCACAAGTCCGAGGTCTCACAGACAACCTCTGGCAGGGCACTTGAGTCTGGGCTCACCCCACTTTCTAACTGCACAACCCCAAGCCCAGCCTAGCAGGCACTCCATCTCACGCCTCTGCGGACAAAACGGCAGGAAGAATCGCCTCTCTTTGGAAGGGCGCTCTGCTTGGCTGACCAGTGCCGTATCGCTGTCCCTTTGCTCCTAGGCTGCTGGGAAGCTCACACCAAGCACCACCCTAGCCCTGAGCACAAGCTCACCTTCCCTGGGCTGTTGACCATTTACCCTCTTGTGTAGCATTTGTGCCTCTACAGACTGACGACATGTCCTTAGGACTAGATGAGTCATATCAAGTAAATGAGTGTGCCAGAGGCTCAGCTCAGGCAGAGGTGGCCCTGAAGGGAGGGAGGGACCTGGAGGATGCAGAATTCCCAGGAGGATAAAAATGACCGTGGTCCTGCCTCCCCTCCTCCTGGCCAAGGGACAGAGCAGGAGGGGGCAAGGCTCTCCTCACGCACCAGGGTTCCCGCCCAGCTCAGGGGCTCACCAGCCCCTCCACCACCTCAGCCCACATGCCAAGCCACACTTCAAGGTGAAGCTCAAAGTCCCCTTCTGTGCAGCCTGCCCTGGCTCCCAGGGCCCTTCTCTCCCCAGTGCCTGTGGGCACCCCAACCTGAGGCGTCCATGTGCACCCACCCGCCTGGGGAGTCCGGTGGGCACAAAGCAGACCCCCAGCCCCGACCCAGGTTGGAGGCAGAACAGGTGTTGCGTCCACTCGGCCAAGTCAGAAGAAGGGGCAGAGAGGGCCCGCTCCCTCTGTCCACTCTGGATCCACTTCACGTCTGCGCCGGACTCTGCCCCAGCTCTGGGCCCACGTGGGCGGAGGGGAGGGGCCAGGTCCATGTTGCCCAGGGCCCAGCGTGACCCTCGGGTCAGCCAGGCTTCTTCCAGCTCTCACCTGGGGCAGCGCTTGCACCACAGTGTCCAGCAGGGCCCGCATGCCCGTGGCCATCTTCAACAGCTTCAGCACTGTGGGCGAGACCCAGGCCACCGCTCAGCCCCTGCCAGCGGGCATGCGCGTGCCCGTGTGTGCACGAGTGAACACGAAAGAGGGGCGCGTAAGCAAGAGGACGGCTCTGTGAGTGGGGTGAGGACCAGAACACGGGAGCAAGGTGGGGGGTCGGTGTGAGAGTCCAGGAGCGGGGGGGGGGGCACACCCCGCGGGAAGGGAGGGTCAGTGTGTGCATGAGCGCCTGGTTCGCCACCAGGAGGCACAGATGAGCCCTGGGGGAGCCCCGTCCCCACCAGCCAAGGCAGCCCGGCGGGACTCTGGGGGTGACGGCAGGTGAGCAGACAGGCCGATGGACAAGCACGGAGGTGTGTGAAAGTGAAGGGGCAGCCTTGGGGTGAGAGAGAGGCTTCTAGAAGGACAAAGTGTATTTCAAGGGGTAAGGATCGTGTGTACTGGCCAGGACTAGAGAAAAGCCCTACAGGGAATGGGGTTACTTCTGGTGTCTCCCCAGCTGCGCTGGCCCACGTGAGTCACGGGGTTATAAGGAGGCAGAGCACAGCATGCTGGGGTGCTGCCTGCAGATGAGTTCAGACTGGGGGGCGCCCTCCTGGCTCCTGTAGTCCCCGGGAAGCCGTGGTGCCCACATAGCCCTCCTCGCCCACACACACCCTTCTCACCCCACTCCTGTGCACACTCCCCAGGCATGATCCACAGTCCCGCCTGCCCCTACGGATCCCCACACGGCACCCTGCCCTCACCCCGGGCGATGCGCAGAACCCGCATGATGCGGATGATGGTGGGGTTGATAGGCAGCGCCGCATTGATCTCGATCTCCTCCAGCGTGATGCCCATGACCGACAGCAGCACAATGGCCAGGTCCAGCTGGTTCCACCTGCTCGGCCAGCAGAGGAGGGCAGCCGTGGAAGCGGGGCAGGGGCACCCTAGTTTAGAAGCCTCCCCACTCTCCACTCTGCTGAGATGACCTGGGAGTGTGACCACTCTCCCTGCTCGTCCCTCTCACCCCCACAGCCTCCCAGCCCTCAAGCAAGAGGCTGGCCAGACTAAATAATCTCTGATCTCCTGCAGCAGAGAAATGGGCTCTGACTTCTACACCTGAAGTTTGAGCTGGCTGCTCCCTCTGCATGGCCCTGGGCTAGCTCATCAAACTCTGAGCTATGTTTGTTAAGGACTGGCATTGAGTGTGCCCTGCTCTGCCTGTAGGGCTTAGCGGACCCATGGGAAATGAGTCGAGGACATCTGGTAGAACGCCTGGCCTCCATCAGGTGGGGCCCCAACCACTCCTGTTCAGAATTTTAGTCAGCACCCAGGGGACACTAAGCCATCAATGCCCAGACATTTGTTGGTTCCCTTCCTCCAACGGCCCCATCCTAAAGCCCACTCTGTGCTAATCTGACCTAGCCCAGCTACTCACCGGTCCTTGAAGAAGCGCCTCAGACCAAATGCAACCAATTTCAATACAGCTTCCAGCACAAAGACAGTGGTGAACATATAGTTGCAGTATTTGAGGGCTGTCTCCAGGGACTGGGGGAGAACAAAGAGAATCACAGCCCCATGACCCACTCTCCACCTTCCTCCAGTCAGAAAGTCTCTGCCTTTTAAGGGCAGAATTTTGTCCATTCACATTTAGTGCAAAGATCTATGTGAGTTGCTTTTTGTTCCTTCCCTCTTACACAGTGTAACATACTATCTATGTTACATTGCTATTCCCTCTTCCTTGTTTCTGGTTTGTTTTGGGTGTCCCTCTCTGAAGGCAGTATAGGGTAATGGTTAAGGCTAGTAGTTTTAAGCCAGACTTCTAGATTTGCATACTGGCTTGGCACTTACTCCTTACTCGCTGTGTGACCGAGGGCAAGTCGCTTGACCTCTCTGGGACTTATTTCCCAGTCCTTAAATTGGGAATGATAATAGTACTCACTTCAGAAAGGTGCTGTGAGAATTTAATGAGCTGATAGTCCAACACCAGGCACAGAAGAAATACTTGGTAAAGGGGAGCTATTAGAACATTATTCCATTTCTTCACATTAACTAGGAAGTTCAACAGCTACTACCCCAATATGTTAATGTTTGTTTTCTTTATCCTGCATTCATATTATTACTCTCCTAGTAATATCCTGAAATCTCCTGAAAGGAAGATACCAACGCATTACCTGGGGGCTCTGCTCCCTTCTTATTCACATATTCCAATAGCTTTTTGAACTTGGCCCCCTTACACCCCTGATACACACTTATAACTAGCTGTGACTGGTCACTTTCTCCACCTGTGTCTGCCCCCAGTGGTCCAGCCACCTGAAATGCCCTCCTTACACCCAGGTGGTAGCAGAGGCCACCTGAACAGACTTGAATGCCAACCTAAGTCCCAGTCCTGACTCCCCTAGGTACTGGATGAGGAATCTGGGGGGCAAACTTAACCTCGCCCAGCCTCAGCTTCTTCATCTACCAAGCCCTTGCCGCACCTCAGGGCTGCTGTGTGGGCCGAAGAATTAACAGCTGCAGGCTGCCTCATACGGAGTCACCTGAACACACGGCAGCCACACTGCCCTGTGCCAGATGCCACCGCCCTGCTTACAGGAACACGTGACCTTTGCCTTCGACTCATCTGCCCCACCAGCCCCCTCTGGGGGTGCTGCTCGGATCCAGCCCCACGCTACCCTGGCTGGCACCTGCTGGGACCCCGCTCCCTGTGTGGCCCAGGGCCGGGGCTCACCGTGGGCTGATTGTAGTGCTCCAGGGACATGGTGACCACATTGAGGCAGATGATGAAGGTGATGAAGATGTCCAGGTAGTGGCTGGTGCACATGGAGTGG
>NW_004567105.1:3563863-3564601 GCF_000260355.1 Condylura cristata
ACCAGGCTGGGCAGCCACGTGTCTGGCCTCAAGTCTCCGCCTAGCCCCAGAGGGTCCCCTGCTCTCAGATCTCAGGCCTCCGCCTGCCCCCTTCTGCACCCAGCCCAGCCTGCACCCGCAGGGGGCTCCCACACGTCCCTGCTGGCCCGCTCCCTTCCTCCACACCTTCTCTGACTCCCGCTGCCCTGGGCTCCACCCGCCCTCTGCAGGCACACAGGTCCCACCCTGCAGCCGGACTCTGCCCTCACGCTCTACTCCCAGCCCCACTCTGTGGCCCCCTCCCTCTCTCCCCCAGGCCCCACCCACACCTACTGTACCTGGCCCAGCCCCACCCACACCTACACTCGGTGCTTCACCCACAGGGCTCTGCACCCCCAGGCAGGAGTCAGCTTGGCGCAACCCCCTGCGGAAGCAAGATGCTTCAGGCCAGGATGCTGAGAGGTGAGCTGTGGCTGACAGGTCACTTCAGACCACTGGACCCCAGACACCCAGCCAGGCCCACCTGCTGGTCCACGGCAACAGCATCCAGCCCGTTGTACATGATGTTCGCCGAAGAATTAACAGCTGCAGGCTGCCTCGTACGGAGTCACCTGAACACACGGCAGCCACATTGCCCTGTGCCAGATGCCACCGCCCTGCTTATAGGAACACGTGACCTTTGCCTTCGACTCATCTGCCCCACCAGCCCCCTCTGGGGGTGCTGCTCGGATCCAGCCCCACGCTACCCTGGCTGGCACC
>NW_004567105.1:3564701-3569459 GCF_000260355.1 Condylura cristata
AAGAGGGACATCAGAGCCTGGAAGACACAGGGAGCGGAGGAGATGGGGTGAGGCGTGCAGGGACCCCACGCCGCAGCTACCCCTTCTCGGCTCTCTGTCTGCCTCTGAGACGTGTGGATGGGCAGGTGAGTGAGTGGGTAGGTGGGTGGATGGATAGAGGGTTGAGGAAGGAGGTGGATGGGTGGAGGGAGGGATGGACAGACGGACACGCAGGTAAACGAGTGAACAGAGGCATGTCCTCTGGGACCAAGAGGTCCCCCTTAGCAGAGCTGTGCCCCCCCCACGACAGTTCTCTGAGGACCTACTTGGAACCTGAGCAGCGCTGGCCCGGGACCCCAGGCCCGGTCTCAGGCCAGGCGGTCGTGGGCCAGGTGATCAGAATGGTGGCCTTGTTGAGGGGAGGGGTGTCCCCAAGGAACGCTCAGAGTTTTGTGGGCTCCACCCCCTCCTCCGGCTTTCTGGACTCCACCCCCTACTCCAGTGATTGGGAACTACAACTCCCAGCAGCACCAGGGAGAGAACCCAAGGGCGGAGCTAGCAGGCATTCTGGGACTTTGGGAGATCAATAGGGACCATTTGGTCTCTTGCAGCAATAGCTCTTGGGTCTCTTGGGCAATAGCTCTCAGCACCGCCTGACTCGGCGGGGCTTTTAGTTAGTTACCAGAGCTCCAAATCAGCCCAGCTGGTAAGATATTCCAGTTGTTGTTTCCTTTTCTTTTCCCCTTTTGTAAATAAACCCATTATTGACCCTTTTGTGTGCGCTGAAGTACAACTGAATTTTAAGCGTGCGGGTGAGGCCCCACAGACAGGCGCCCACTTCACACTGGGGTGCCCTGTAACAGTCTGGGCTCAGAGGTGGGGCTCTGGGGTGGGCGCCCTGCCTGACACCAGCCCTTCCCCCATCCAGGGCACAGACCCCTTCCCTTCCCTCCAGAGGGGAAAGGTGCCTGGGAGGCCCAGGCCCAGAAGCAGGGCTGGATGGTGGTGGGGGGGGTGAGTCAAGTGGGCGGGGCGGCCACACTCACCTGGCCCAGGTTGTCGAAGTTGTACTTGTGATGGACCCAGCGGTAGTTGGCAGCCACGCAGTCAGACCGGTTGGTGATGTTGCGGGTGTCCACACCCAAACAGTGGTAGAACTTGCCCTTGAAGAGCTGGGGGAGGGGCGCGTGAGTGACCACCCCTCCCCGCTCAGGCACCTGTCCCAGGGGCACGCGCTCCTTGGACACACCTGGCTCCCCAAGTCCCCACAACCTGAGGGGGGCTCAGCCCATCTCTCAGACACAGAAACTGAGGCCCTGTGGTGTCCAGGCGTGTGTCCGAGGTCTCCTGAGGAAGTGGCCAGCAGGGCCACAGCTCACACATGGCCACAGATCCTAGAGCTCGGCCACCAGTCTCCCTCCTGGGGATTCAGGCAGAGACCCCGCGGGAGAGCTGCCTGCATATCGCCAAGGGAGAGAGAGGGGCACAAGCTCTCTCCATGTCAAATGCCCAGAAGGGGCCGCTGTCCACGCAGGTCCCCGAGAACCCGCCGGCCTGCTCCACCGGAGACCTCTCGGCAGCGCCCAGGTCTCTGCAGCTGTGGCCAAAAGCACTGGCCCAGGACCCCAGGGATCTCCGGGCTCAGACACCCCAGGAGCAGAAGCATCTCCACAGCGGCTCAGACCTGAGGCCCAGGTCATCCTGATCCCTAAGGCCCTGTCTCCCCCAACTGGACTCTAAACCAAAGCTGGTTTGGAGCTGGTTCAAAGCCGCTGGGCTGGTTCAAAGCCGCTGTGCCGTGGCCCCACCCGGAGAAGCCAAGCGCCAGCCCTCAGCTGCCTTCCGCCTTCCCCGCTCGGCCCAGCCCGTCTGGATCATCCTTCTGTGTCGGGGAACTACACCCCCACCCCCGCACCAGTGCCCAGAAACACCTCAGGAAAGAGTAAAACTCGCTCCCCTCTGCAGACGCTTTCCCTCCCCCCACCATGCCCCCACAGCTGGGGTGCTCGCCCATTTAGCCAGCCTGCCTTGCCTCGATCACTGGGGCCCGTCAGTCTCCCTTCCTGGACTGGGCGCACAAAGCTGGCAGCAGCCATGTCTGCTCCCCCGGGGCCACCTGAGCCCCAGCTCAGAGGCACGAGTCAGGCGTCGGCAGGAAAGCGCAGCCTTCCCAGGCTGCCTTGGGCCCAGTCTGCCCCAACCACGGAGCCCACCCAGGGCCCGCTGGCCTGGCACCCCTCACCTGCACCCCCAGGATGCCGAAGATGATGAAGAAGGCACAGCAGATGAGAACAATGTTGCCGATGGGCTTGAGGGAGGAGATGAGGGTCTCTACCACCAGCTTCAGCCCAGGAGCCCGGCTGATGACTCTGGGCAGGGAGTGCAGGGCCACGGTGAGCCACAGCCAGGCTGAGACAGCCCCTCGCCCATCCAGCAGGGAGAGGCCCGGGGCAGGGAGGCAGAGTGCCAGACACCTGACGCCCATGCCTGGGCAGCGCAGGCAGTGAGCCTGCCATCCTGCACCTCGGGCCGCACCCCGCCCTCAGGTCCCCCCACTCCTGGAGAGCAAGCCTCCCGGGGTACTCGGCAGCCTGGGGCCACCTTCCGCCCTGCCCTCCCAGCACCCCCAAGCGCCCCAGGACCCTCCCCGGAGCAGGACCGCAGCCAGGCCCACTCAGGACTCCCATCCTCGCAGGCCAGGTCTTCACCGCAAGGGCCGTAGGGTGCGCAGGAGCCGCAGGACCCGGAGGACGCCCAGGATCTTGGCACCCCCTGCCGAGGCCACGGACACCACAATGTCGATGATGGACACGAAGACGAGGAAGCCGTCCAGCACGTTCCAGCTGCTGCGCAGATACGCCTGCTGGCCGAAGTACAGGCCCAGCGAGACCACCTAGGGGCGGGCGACTGGTCAAGTGGCCTCCAGGGCGGCGTGTAGGGAGGGGCAGAGGAATGCAGGGGAGCCGCTGGCCAGGAGGCCGAGGGTCAGCAGAGGGAGGGCGAGGGAAGGCGGGCCCGGGAGCGTGCAGGCGGCCCTCTGCAGCACATCTGGCAAACTCAGCTCGAAGCTACGCACTGTGGGACACGTGTCCCAGCCAGACCCTGCTCCCCCCACCCCCCACAAGCGCCTCCATTCTGCTGGAGAGGCTGCCCTGTGTTCCCCTTCCAGCCGAGCCGGGGCGTCGCTACCCCCTTGGGCCCCAGGAACCCAGCCCAGCGGACACCAAGCAGGGCGTGGGCCCCAAGGGGTCTGCTGCCGACAGGCAGTTGAATGACAAGCTGAGGTGGGCAGGGGCAGGCCAGGGGCACCCTGGGGAGGGGTGGAGGGCCCGGGGGTCGCCTGCGGTTACCTTCAGCGTCATCTCGCCCACGAAGATGGCTGTGAAGATGTAGTTGGACACAGTGAGGAAGATGCGTTCCTGAAAGAGCCGGGGATACCGTGGGCCTAGGTGCTGCCAGGGCTGCCGGCCACCAGGCGGCCTCCGCCAGGGGCGAGGAGAGGCGGCCACCTCACAGGGCAGGGCCACCCTGCCCCAGGCAGGCCCCCTGCCTGGCCCCGCCAAGGTGCTTGAGGCTGACCTGCTGGGTGCTCCTGGCCCCTGGGCCCGGGACACGCTCGCGGCAGGCCCTGGCGCCTACCCGCTGTCCCTGCTCCTTGCCCACCCCGGCCACAGCCACTCACTGTGCTGCCAGCCTCGATCTGGGGCCGCTCCAGGGCGATGGTGATGCAGTTGAGGAAGATGAAGGCCAGGACAACGTAGTCGAAGAGCTTGTGGGCAATGATGGTCTGACATAGGACGCGGAACCTGGCAGCGGGGGTGGCAAGGGCCACGTGACCATGGCCAGCCGCTCGCCCTGACCGGGAGGCAGCGGACTCGGGCCCTCATGGGGGCCAGGACCCTCTCCTCTCCTGTGGCCGCACTGAGGTGCCCCCCGCAGCCCTCTTCCCTGGCCGCACGCCCTCGGCAGCCCCCGGTGCTGCAGCAGGAAGGGCCACCACCATGCCCTGGCCGTCAAGGCTTTCCCGACGCTGGCCCGCCCCCAAGCCCAGGCCTCCCCTGGGGACACATCTGGGGACACACAGCTTCTGCCCCAGACTCTCCACCCGACCGGTCTCCTCCTCCCACTGCTTCAGCCACGGAAACGCTGCCTGACGGCGAAACCAGCGCAAGGCCTTCTCCTCCAGCTGACAGACCCCTCCTACAGGACTTATCCAGCCTGATGCCCAGCACGGCATGGCCTAGACAAGGACATGCCCAGGGGAAACGGCCCGGAAGGCCCCACAACACTGGCTCTGCCGCTCAGACTCAGCCCTGAGAGAACCAGACCCCCCCACACACACTCCGCTGCTAACCCACAGGCTTGCCGGGCCCAGCAGAAAGCCCTAGCTCCCAGACATGCCAGCCCCTGCTCTAGCCCGCCTCAAACCCGGCCTGCCCAACCCGGCCTGCCCACCTGTTCTCTGGGGAGAAGAGGTAGACAGACCAGTCCTCGCGGACCTCACACCAGTCCGGCTTGTAGACGTCAATCATCTTGCGCACGCGGAAGCACAGAGTCTGCAAAGGAGGAGCATGGGGCGGGGGAGTCAGCGCTGCCGCGAGCTGCACGCCTCCATGCTCCAGGCTAACTGGGGCCGCTGGGTGGCCTCGAGCTCTCCCAGCACCTCGCCCACCGCAGGGAGATTTCTCTCCGGGCAGGCACAGGTCAGTGTGCAGCTCCGACCTTGCTCCCCTACCTGAAGCCCTAGGTGCTCCCGCCAGGGGCCGCTTGCCCCGCCCC
>NW_004567105.1:3570081-3573399 GCF_000260355.1 Condylura cristata
CCCTAGCCCCGCCGCGCTCGGCAGACAGCAGGGACTCGTGCTCAGCGGAGGGCGGCTTGTGCTTGAGGCTGTTCCAGCTGGAGCGGCGGCTGGCCCAGGCCCCGCTGCGGCCCCACGGCCCGTAGTAGGAGCTCCGGGAGCTGGACTGGGAGGAAGCCGCGGGCTCCAGTCAGGCCAGCCCCGCGCCTGCCACATGCCCGCAGCTGTGGCGAGGGCTGCCCGCAATGGCTGAGGTCCTAGGGGCGCCTGCCTCAGCAGGGGGTGATGGGACAGCGGGCCCTGGGCCCCTCCGCACGCTCTAAGGGCTGTGCACATGCAGGTATATGTCCTCCTCGGGAAAGCACAGCACCCAGGATACTCGTTATAGCTACAGGTGAGGACACTGCCTCAGAGAGGGCTACAACGAGCCCGTGGTCACACAGCAGACACACTAGGTTCTGCCTGAGCCCGAAGCTTGGTTCTTCACGCTCACGTTGCTGCTAAGACCTCCCGGTTGTCCATGCCAGGCCCAGGCAGAGTCCTTCACTCATCCATTCCCTGCCAGGTGCCCTTCC
Organism: Condylura cristata; assembly: GCF_000260355.1. Taxonomy (NCBI): domain Eukaryota; kingdom Metazoa; phylum Chordata; class Mammalia; order Eulipotyphla; family Talpidae; genus Condylura; species Condylura cristata. Next base: position 3,570,636 of record NW_004567105.1, read on the forward strand.
AGCACTGGGCACCCAGGGACACACACATGGCCCCTGGCTGGTTTTCAGCATTAAGCCTGAGCACCCTGATGGTGGACACAGCTCCCCAGGGTCCCTCTGCACACCCCAGCAGGGAGCACCCATCGGGGCACCCCACAAAGACTCACCAGGGAGCGCTGGTCGTAGTTCACCCTCCCCAGGGACATGACGCTGCTCTTGCGAGAGCCCAGGGCCACCAGCAGGGGGTCTGGCTGCAGTGAGAGGTGGGGGGCCGGTGCTGCAGCCCCAGCGGGGCCCAGGTGTCCACCAAGTGGGAGGTTGGGGTCCAGGTGCCCATTGGGGGTCATAGGCATTGGACAGAGCTTGGGATCTGCAGGGGTGAGGTAGAGACAGGCAGGGACAGGAGGCAGACAGGACGGGACAGTAGCAAAGGGCGTCATGAGAAAGGCACACGGAGTCTTCTGGGGGGCCCTGTCCTGTCCCTGCAGCTGGCCTGCAGGCTCGCAGCTGTAGCTCTGGACAGCAGGGCCCTTGCCTTGCCTGCCTGGGACTCTCTCTCCATGTCCAGCCCAGCCACCAACACAGGCATGACACAGGGCTTGGGGGGAGGGGTTTGTTCCGAGCTTCCAGGGGGCCAACGGGGGACCCGAGGCTCTTCCCGACAGACCTCGCCTTGTGGAGGGACGAGGGTGGGTGCGCTGCCCTGTGGCAAGAATTCAGGACCATGTGGCTGACTTTGGGGGGTTGGCGATGCTGACTGGAAGCGGCAGACCACAGAGAAGGGGCAGTCCCAGAGCCTGAGCTTCGGGGGAGCCAGAGGCCACGCCCTTCACCCCATCTCCGGCAGGCCGAGCGCCCCGGTGCCCAGTGGAGGCCCGTTTACCTCCGCCGCCGCCGTCTAGGCCCTCCTGAAGTTTGTCAAACTCTTCCATGTTGGACGAGCTCTGGTCCTCGTCCGAGTAGGAGCGGTTGGCGTCGCCCTGGGAGACCACCCCTCATGTCGGAACGAAGGTCAGCTCAGTCTTTCCCTCCCTCCTGACATCTCCAGTGCATGTTTTCACCCGCATTTTACGGATGGGGAAACAGTCTTGGAAAAGGGACGTGAGAAGCCAACGCGGCCCAAAGCCACACACCACATCCGCCTGCCTTGGAGTACCCCGAGTCTTGGAGAATGGGGGTCCGGGGCCCAGAATCCCAGCTCCTGGGGCTTTAGAATCTGAGCTGGCCAGGCCTTGTCCCACAGCTCTGGGGGCCGGGCAGGGTCCCAGACGCAGCCTGGCCTGCTGGCCACATCACCGAAACCCTCCTTTGGGACCTGCTGCCTGTGGACGCCTGGATGCAGCCGCCCCCCCATCCGGTCCCGTCCAGCGCGTGTCGCCCCAGGGGTGTTCTTCTGCCAGGGCTGCAGTCACCTCCGCCTGGAAGCCCTCCACCAGGATGGCCACCAGCAGGTTGAAGAGCACATAGTTGCCAAAGGTCATGAGGGCCACAAAGTAGAGGGAGGCCCACGGGGAAGTGGAGGCCATGCCGTTGTAGAGGACAACATTCCAGTCCTCCTGGGTGAGGATCTGTGGGGGCAGGGGGCTCGGCTCAGTCTCGGGGCACCACGCGTCCCCGCCCCAGACCTGCTGCGGCCGGCCCCACCTGCAGCACCTGTCGCCGCTCCGGCAGCCCGCGAAGCCCGGACTATTATGCTTCGGCTGGGGGCTCACGAGCGCGGCCCCAGCTCGCCCAACCCCCTCCGGAGGCGGAATCACACACTCGCGACACCCTCCCCCGGGCTGCTGCTCCCGCCTGGCTGCCCCACCTCCCCAGCCCCCCAAACCTGGACTGAGCCCACCGCCCTTCGACCCCACCGCCTACAATGTGTGACAGCACCCACATCCGGCCACACCCACGTGGCTCGTGAGAACAGTGTGAGAAGAACGCTGCACTAGAGGCTGGGGTTCGGGGCCTCCCGGGCAGGCACCCTGAAGAGCGACGCCGGGTGTAGGCCCGGGAGAGCCCCCCTGCCCCCCAAGGCTCACCTGGAAGACGGTGACGATGGCCCACAGCAGGGAGTCAAAGTTCTTCCTGTCGGGGACCGTGTCTCCCGTGTCCGTGCGGAGGCTGAATTTGCAGCCGAAGATGTGCATCCCGAGGATGCTGGGGGGGAGCGGGAGGCTCAGGGACCCTCACAGGCCGCGCTCTCACCACCCACCTCATGTCGGCCTCAGAACAATCCGGTAAGACATGGGGAGGGTGTGAGCTGCAATGCTTCCGTTTTGCAGGTGTGACCACTGAGGGTCAGCGCCGCGGGGTACCGGGTGATGCTGGGACTCACACCCCAGTCCAGGGTGTTCCCTGATCTCCACCGGCCACGTGCCCCCAGCTCCTGCCCATGGTGTGGCTCTGGACTGGCAGGGCTCACCTGAAGATGAAGATGAAGAGCATGAGCAGCATGCAGAAGGTGGCCACGTTGTCCATGGTCTTCATGAGCACCACCAGCTGGCGCCGCAGCGCGGGCATGAAGCGCACCAGCTTCAGCACCCGCAGCAGCCGGAAGGTCCGCAGCACTGACAGGCCGCCGTCCGCCTGCCCCACGATCTCCCAGATGCTGCACAGAGCGGGCAGGTGGGTGAGAGGGGAGAGGCAGAGGGGGCCCGTGGGAGGCCAGGAGGAGCGGAGGGCAGAGGAAATGGGAGGGGGGGCAGAGAGGTGCAGAACATTCATCCACCCATCCATCCATCATCCACCCATCCACCATCCACCCACTCATCCATCCACCCATCCACCCACCCACCCA
>NW_004567105.1:3573787-3586991 GCF_000260355.1 Condylura cristata
CATCCATCCATCCACCCATCCACAGAATACTGCTGTCCCATGGCCCACTCTAATTGGGGATTCTTGACCTGGAATCCTCCACTAAAGTCTATGTCTAGAACTCAGGAAACCTACAAATATTACTGACCTTTGTTTGAGATTTACCATGCTTTTGATTATGAGTGTAAATAAGAGAATGAGCAGTTCCTGTGGCCTGTGCCCAGTCAACATCCCTGATGTGTTCATGCCACATGAGGGCCGAGGCAGACATGGGAGTGCACTTACACTCCCCCTGCCGTGGGGGTCACGGGCCCGCCGCTCGGCTTGCTGTGTAATGCGCTGATCCAGACGCACACACGCGCGGAGCCCCGACCATGTAGAGGCTTTGACAACTGTGTTTCACGTGACCGCTTCCCTTTGCCCTGCGCATGGTCTACTGGGGATTGGGCTCGTGACTGCCCCTGCTCCCTCCCTGCTCCTGGGCCGGGGCTGCTGCCGGCTGGGGGCGGCACCTGATGATGACGATGATGCTGTCGAAGATGTTGTAGGGGTTGCGCAGGTAGTCAACGAGCCCGAAGGCCGCCAGCTTCAGGAGCATCTCCAGGGCAAACATGCTGGTGAAGACCACGTTGCAGATCTCCAGGATATTGGTCAGCTCCTCGGGCTGTGGGGTGGGGCGGTGGGGGGCCCAGTCAGACCAGAGGGCAACCGGGTCCCCTGTGGACACCCAAGGACTCTACGGTCCCCTGAGAGGCCAGTGTCCTCGCCGGAGCTCCATGTGCGCCCGATCAGGTCCAATGGCCACGAGTCCCTCGGGACTCTGCCACGCCAGGGACCTGAGAGGCCACGGGGGTGGCTCACCCTTCTTTGTAAATGGGTAGGTGTCACTGCTGAGGGAGGTGTGCTGAAACCCACTCTACAGATGAGGAGACTGAGGCTCAGAGGGCCACGTGGAAGGCAGGCAGTGGCTGCGGGCAACTCCGTGTTAGCCCACGCCCCGAACCCGGCGGGTGACTCTGCGGCCCTGGCTCACTCAGCCCCTCCCGAGCTCTACTCTGCAGTGAGGAGACAGGTTGGGCTGCCGGGCTGGTAAGGGGCAGAGCCAGGATTCAGCCCCGCGCCAGACTCCTCCGTCAACCGTCCCCGCGCAGACCCACCAGCCTGCCCCTCTTCCCTTCGGGAGCGCCCACCTCAGGACCCTGGGCAGCTAGGGACAGAGACCACGCCCGCCATGGCACCCCGATAGCTGGCACCCGGCCCCTCGACCTCCGGCGGGTGGTGCTCACTTCCCCCACGCCCAGACCCGAGAGAAGCAGTGAAGTCCAGCTGGTCAGAAAGAGACAGGCCCCTGGCCACACAGACGTCATCGGCCCCAGAGTGCTTTGGTGGCACCGCACAAATGGGGCCATCATGGTGATCAACCCTGGAGTGTGAAACAGGCCACGCTGGTCCCCCACGCACCCACCCGGCCTCAGTTCCCTCATCTATATGGAAGGAGACAATAAACCTTGCTGCTGAGAGCCATGTGAGGCCCAGGGCCTGGCGCCCTCTACGGACCCCAAGACTGGTCAAATGTCTGCTTCCTGCACACCGTGGAGCCAGGTGTTCCCACCTGGATCGTGGAGAAGGGCTGAGTTACCAGCCGGGAGGCCCCGCTGGCATCTCCATTCTCAGGTGAGGAAGCCGAGGCCGCAGCGCTGGCCCACTCCGGCTCCGAACGGGCCACCGGCCGCCTCCACCCTCGCCCACAGGTCTGCCGGCCACCACAGTGGCTGGACCCCAAGCCCCTGGCTGAAAGCAGCAGGAAGGTCTCTCCCCGCCCCGCCCCCACGGGGCCACGCTCAAGAAGAGAGTTAACAGACGGGTTGGTGAAAGCTAAAATCCCAGGAAAGTTCAGGGTAGTAGGGGACAGCGTGTGGAGTCAGGAGCGGCTTGCTGGAGGAAATGATGTCTCAGCAGAGACCTGCAGCTGGGCAGAGCAGCGGACACGGGGCAAAGGGGGCCAGCAGGGGCGCAGGGCAGCGGGGCCTCCCCAGGGCAGGCCCCTGTGTGTCCAGAGGAGATGAGAGAGAGAAGAATCCGAGCACCTGCTTCCCGCCGGTGCCCGAGAAATCTAATAAAACCGCCAGGTCCTCTCCAGCCCCGTAAAAGGAAAAGGAGCCCCATTTCCATCTGCAATTACACTGGACTCATAAAATGGTCCCCAGAGGGGCGTGGGCCCTGAGCGGCCCCGTGGTGGGGAGGGCTGGGGCTGGGCAGCCTGGCTGAGCCAGGAGCCAGACGCCGCACCGAGCCGCTGCCGCCCCACCCTTCCAAAGCCAGGGCCACGGAGATGGACAACGTGACCCCAACAGTGTGTCGGGGCTGCCCTGCTGCCGGGCAGCACAGCACGCACGTGGCCCCCACGAGCCAGGCGGGCGCCCGAGCTCTGGAAAGGTCGCCCGCTCGCTCCCCTGCTCCCTCAAAACAGCTGTTTCTCTGGTCACCTCCCCGCTGCGACCATCCGTCACTCCTGACAGCGTTTTTCTGGGTGAGAGACAGCAAGCGGCAGAGACAGAGGAACACAGACGCGGAGGCCAGAGCCAAGCCGGGACGCGCCGGGAGACAGACGGGCGGTGACAGAGGGGGACACGGAGGCTGGAAGAGATGGACGGACAGAGAGATCCGGAAGCGAGCACAAAGGCTGGGGCGGGGCCTGAGAGGGAGGGACACAGGTGCCCAGAGCGGGCAGGGCCAGATCAGGACACTGCGGGGCCAGCCGGCCGCGGAGCACAGACACAGACAGACTGGGGTGCGGAAAGCAACTGGAGACAGCAAGGACTCACCCTTTGGGGGCGCGGCAGGGAACCACGCTAAGATAGAGGTGGGAAGACCCAGGCCAGGGGAGAAGGGGGGAGGGGAGGGGGGAGGCAGGCGGGGCCAGGCTGGCCTGCCGCTTGAGCCCCATGCCAGGCTGGGGAGGCGGCCTCCGGCCATTTCTGCACGTGGGCCGGCGGGCAGGCGTCTCTGAGCTGCCCCTGCAGGCCGGAGCCCAGCGCCTCCCCGACAGCCACGGCAGCTGGGTTAGACTTCCGCCCGCCGGCCCCACCCGAGGTCCAGGCACCTTCGCTGGCCCCAGTTTTCCAACTTGAGGCTCCGATTCCGTGCAAACAAGTCACTGCCTGCTAACGAGGCCCCGACTGCCCCAGGCCACAGCCCACCCAAGGCCCTTCCGAACAGGCCCCCGCCCGCCCGTGGGATGTCCGCCTGCCTGCCAGTACCCTCCTCGGGCAGGGCTCAGGGCTCGGACGCCTCCGCCCCGTGTCTGACCTGCCCCGCCCCTCGGTGGGGACTCTAGCCACCTGCAGGGTCCGGCTCCAGCTGCTGCCCAGAAGCCCTCCCCGCCGGCCGCCCACCTTGGTGTCCCTCAGCACGAAGCCCCGCAGAGGGGGGATATCAGGCCTAAGACACCCCAACCTCCGCCCAGAATCGCCAGCGCTGCTGAGGGGGTGCTGCTTGGACCGCAACACTGGGGGCCTCGAGGGCAGCTGCCCGGGAGCTGGGCGACCGGGACACCTCCACCCCGTTGCGCAGGCCTTGGGGGCAGCTCAGTGACCATCCTCCCCTTCAGGGCAGGGGGAGGCGCAGGGCAGCTCCACACAGCTTGTAGGGAGGGGGTCACCTGTTTGGTCAAAGGGGCGCCCAGGGAGGGAGCAGGAGGCGGACACTGCTCCCAGGAGGCTCCTTCCACCTGTCACCATCTCCCAGGTCTGTCCCTGAAGGGAGCAGCGTCTGCCGCAGCGGGAACCCCCTGGCACCCCTCGTGATGTGGCCACCGTGACCCCTCAAGGCCACAGGCACCAGAAACCTCCTCCTTTGAGGACTCTAGCAGAGGCGGCAGGAGAGTGACACCCAGCCTCCCTCCCGCCTGCCCCCAGCCTCCCTCCCGCCTGCTCCCACCCCATGGCCACAGGAGGGGGCCACGGAGCCCCCCATGGCCGGGTGGTGATGGCGAGTGGGCAGCCAGTGAGGCAGGGCAGGGGATGGGTGGGCTCGGCACCTGCCCCCCCCCACACACACACACCCCGCCCCGGCCGCCTGCCCCTCCCCCACGCCCTGGGCCACCTCCCTCTGCCAGGGCCACCTCAGAGGGGGCTGCTCAAAAATAGACAGTGGGGGCATCCATTCTGCAGAGCAGCCTCTGGGAGCCAACGGGCGGGAGCAAGGGGGGGCCCAGCCACCCCGAGAGCTGGGCGGGGCACAGGCTGCCACTGGGAGCAGCTATAGAAAGGCCGTTTTTAAATTCTCCCTCCCCCTCATCTTCTCTTTAATTAATTAATTTTTTGAGGCTCCAGATGGAGGATGGTAAATTCATGGCAGCTCAAAAAGACTCATAAAAAATCCCTCACCGTGCCAGGCCCCTCTGTGCGGCGGGGCGCGAGCGCCCACTTACAGGGGGGCCCAGGCTGAGGGAGGCCCAGTGACTGGCCACGGCACCTGGCCGCCAGCACAGAGCCAGGAAGCGGGGTGCGATGCTGCGGTGGGTTTCGCCACACCGGCCCGTGGGTGGACCGGGGCGGAGGACTCGATGACACCGCGTGGGGTCAGGGCCTGACGCCCGGCGGGCAGCGATGCCCACCTTTAGGAAGGACACCCGCCTCCTAGAAGAGGGAAGCCCGGTGTCCTGGGGGGCAGAGGCCTCTCCCAGCCTGTGGGGCCCGAGCGCAGAGGCCTCCCCGAATTCTAGGCCAGAAGGCATGAGCGGAAGGATGGAGAGGTCCAGGGGAAGGCCGGGTGGGGGCATGGGGGGCCCCCTGAGGACACTGGGGCAGGGCCCGAGCCTGGCTGAGGAGGCAAGAGGGCCGGCACAGGCCTCCGAGTGATGCCCCACCTGTCACGCACGCCCATGGTGCAAGCCCTGCCCCCACGGCCAGTTTCAAGCTACCAACCATTTGCCAAAGGGTTTGCAAAACTCCTGAGCCTCAGGAAACGGGCTCCAGCCAGCCACTGGCAGGGACAGCGCCAAGCTGTCATGCACAGGGTGGGCACAGGCCCCTGGGTGCTGCCCCAACCCAGACCGGGCCAGAACCCAGCAGCATCAGTCCCTGCCCCAAGGGGCCTGGGCCCTGCCAGGCCTCTGCCCACTGCTGGCCTGCATCAGGCCAAGGCCAGCAGGCTGGACCCCAGGCCAGGGGTCTAGGCTGCCTGCCCACCAGCTACACCCTCAGAGAAGCAGCCCCGCCCCGCCCCGCCCCAGAGACCCTTTTAATTAAGCCAGAATGGCTGGCAAACCAGCAGCTCGCAGCTCCCAGCAGCCCCAGGGGCCTCATTTAAGTAAATTGAATGGAGGCTGCCTTGGCTGACTAATGAATAGGGAAATGAGAGCGTGGCCCCCACAGAGCACAGCGGTGGGCCTGGGGGCCACAGGAAAAGCTAGGGGGGCTCCGAGCCTAAACCCTGCAGGGGTTCAGTCTTGCCACACAGAGACTGGGGTGCGTCCTGCCTCTAACGTTCCCTCTGGGGGCCTCAGGGCCAGCAGGGGCCAGATGGGGTGTCCTACAGGCAGGGGTGCAGGTTCAGGAGGGGGCCCACCAGAGCCGGGGGCCAGACCTCCGGGGCTCCTCCCCCCTCTGGGCCTAGTCCGGGCCAGGAACCTGGGTGCCCCGGAGGGGGACCCCAGCCCCGCAGCCCCGGTCTCGGTGTCAGGGTGGATGGGCCGGGGCGCCCAGGCCCACACACTGGCCTGCTCGTGGTGCTCGATGCCCATGCTGACGGTGTTGACCAGGATGGCGATCATGATGCCGCGGTTGAAGTACTTGCTGTCCACGATGCCGCGCAGCTTGGCTCTGGTCTCACGCCACACGTCTCCACACAGCCGGGCCGCGCCCTCCGCCCGCTCCTCCTCGTCCTCCTTCCCCAGCCCCGAGGACGCCCCGTCCTCGCTGCTCTGGGCGCCGTCCCCCTCGGCCTCATCCTCACGGCCGCCGGAGCCGCTGGAGCCCGAGCCCTCCTGGCCAGAGTCGGCGCTGCCCGGGCCCGAGGACCGCCAGCGGGGGCAGCTGGCGGCGTCGGAGGCCAGCATGGCAGAGATGGGCTGCACCAGCGTGTGGGGCGTCGGGCCCAGGGGGCTGTGTCTCGGGCACGGCTCTGAGAAGGGAACAGAGGGCTGGGTCAGCGTCCGCCACGCTGGCAGCGAGCCGCAGGCCGGCTCGAGCGTCTCGGGAGGCAGCCCCTGGCCGCGCCAGGTCCCGGGTTAAGCAGACACAGGTGTGTGTGCGTCAGCCTGCCGGCAGGCCCTGCAGCCCGGGCTTTCGGGGACACGCTGGGGCCAGGCGCTCTCACCTCCCAGGGCGGCCAGGAAGGCGTGACAGGCCCAGCCCTGCCCTGGTTCCCTCACATCCCGGCCCAGGCCCCACAGTGACCCCACTGGGGCCCCGACAGCCGCCCCCTCGGGATGACCGAGGGCAGACGCCCCTCGGGAGAAGCGAAGCTAAGGGAGAAGGAAGACGAGGCGGGCCAGGGGCAAGGCCCCCCTCCATGCACCCCGGGACTTCCTCCACACAGTTCCCCGGAACAGGGGGGCGGCAGCAGGAAGCCCCTGGGAGTAAACAGCCCCCGAGCTGTCAGCCAAGCCCCAGCCCCGCTCCTCGTGCTGAGCCAGCCCACGGGCCACCTGGCGCCGCCCCCAAGGCCAGGCCTGGCTGGCAGCTGCCCGGAGCCAGACTCTGCAGCTGGCCCTGGAATCTCCACCTGGCAGCAGAGCTCAGGGCCGGGCCTGTGGGCCGCTCCCAGGGCACCGCTCCCTGCATATGCCCGTCCGGGCGCTCCGGGGGCCCCGACGCACTTCGTGGCGCCAACCGGGCAGGATGAGCCCGCACGGGCCACCTCCTGGAGGGCACCTGCCTCCCAAGGCAGCCGCCGCCCGGCCCCGGGGCAGCCCAGCCCGGTGACTGCCGACTCGCAGTGTGGCCTTGGGTGACCCCTTCACCTCTGACTTCGGCGGCCCCAGCCGGACACTAGGACACTGTTACTCACTGCACCCCCTGATCGGGACAACTGAGCGAACAGGGGAGAGCGCTAAGAGCCTCCTCCGACCCACAGCGCCCGCCCTCGCAAGGGCAGCTAGAGACACAGGGAGAAGTGGGCCCACGCAGACTGAGGGGTGCTGTGGGCCCCCAACGTGCCACACCTGTGCAGGGCAGCCACGCCCGTCACTCCAGGTGGCCGTAGGTCCTGTCTCTGGGGCTCGCGGGCAGGCGGGGGCGGCAGGAGCCCGTGGCCCCGGCAGAGGGTGAGCGTTTGTCCCGACTGAGGACGGACAGCTGTTTGTCTCAAGGGTGGGTCCGGGCCGGAGCCAGGCCACGACCCCGGGAGACAGGGGCGCGTCCTCCAGGACAGGCCGGCCAGTGCTGCCAGGCGCTGCGGAAGGGGGAGCGCCCACGGGTGGGGGTTCTGGCCCAGACAGCCCTGCGTGTGCGGCCAGGCTGTCCAGGCGGCGCTCCCCAGGACCCCGCCGCCGGCCACTTACTGGTCTCCTTGGCGCGGGGCCCGGGCTTGGCGGGGGCGGGCGCCCCGGGGCCCAGGGCCTGGCGGCGGGTCTGCACGGCCTGGTACAGGCCCAGGGCGCGGCGCCGGGCCTTCCGCAGGATGTGACAGACGTACTGGAAGATCTCCTCGTAGCAGTCGCCCGGCTCGGCGTAGCTGGCCACTGTGCTGGAGGACAGGAAGCGCTGCCGCTGCTCCAGCATCAGCCGGTGCTCCCGCTGCTTGGTCTCCGAGAACTGGGTCGCGATGACCACGAGGCACAGGTTGATCATGAAGAAGGAGCCCACCTGCGGCCAACGGGAGGCCAGGGCCGGACGAGGGTCAGCGGGCAGGGCGCAGAGACCGGACGGGGGGAGTGCGGGCAGCCCGAGAGGAGAGACAGCGCGAGAGGGGGAGAGGCACCCCGAGAGCGGCCGGCCGGGTGTGGGAGGCCGAGCGAGGCGGGCGCGGGCAGGGAGGGGCGGGGCGGGCACACAAGGCGGGAAGACATCTCTGAGGACGCGCCCAGGACAAGGCCAGCACCTGCTCAGCGGTGGCCCAGGCCGCTCCCTGACCAACCAGGCTCACATCAAGTCCAGCTCCCCCGGGCCCTAGGCCCTGGCCACCCCACAGCTGCCCGCCTGCCCGGGACAGCAGCCCTGAGCCACAGCCGCTGTCCGCTCTCTGGCCTCGACAGAAGGGGTTGTCTTGTGTGGCTTTGTCTGTACTGGGGGGGCGGTGGAGGGGAAGGACGGCCCAGGTGGGGCTCGCCAGGGCTTGGGGGGCCAGGGGAGCAGCCCTTCCTGCCTGGGTGGGGCGGGCAGGCCCTGCCCCTGGCATTTGCTGCTAAGTCTTTGAGAGGCTCAGCGGCCTGCCGGTCAGAGGAGGCGGCTTCTAACTTCCTGAGGCCGCCCACCATGGGGGCCCTCGGTCCCAGCCCCAGGTTCCTGTCCCCCCACAGGGCTGGGGGGAGCGGGGCCTGGGAGAGGCCGAGGAAGGGCGGCTGTGCAGGCTTCAGCTTCCACCTCAGCTCTCCACAGAGCCCACGGGCCGGGTGCTGGCCCTGGGTCCCATTCCACTGTGAGCTGGGGTCACTGTGAGCTAGGGTCTGCCTGGGTCACCCCAGACTCCCACCTTAACTCCATGAGGCAGAGAGAAGGTGCATTCCCAGTCCCTTTCTGAAACGGTTTACAGTTCCTCACGGCAGAATTCTGCCCAGCTTGAGGGTCTCTGCGTGTCGCCCCTGCCCAGAAACTTCCTCTGGCTCGGCCCCACCCCACCCCCCCACTCCCCACCCTGTAAGTCTCCCTGCATCACCTCCTCCAGGAAGCCTCCCACTTCCCTGCCCCTGGCAACCAGGGGCTCCCTCAGCCCCCTGGGGCCTCCCTCTCCCCTGGCTCCCAGGAAGGTCTGGTCCCTGAGGCCGCAGCTTACCCTCCCCATGGCTGGCTCCCCGCCCCGGGCCTGGGGCAGTGCTCCTGAGTGAACAAACCAGTTCCCGGCCATCCTGAAGAAAGCCTGGGCCCCCTCCTTTGCTGGGGTGCCTCCATGTGGGTTCAAGGCCCCCAATCTCCCCAGGAAAGCTGCAGAGTTAAGCCTGCAGCAGGTTGTGCCATGTCACCGGCCAGCCTGTCCTGAACCCCCAGGGCCGGGCTGGGGTGCTGCCCTAAGGCCCCGTGTGCTGCTGCCAGAGAGGGCGGCTCACGGGCAGGGAGCCAGGAGCCAGGCTCCGGGAGTGAATCACCTTGACATTTGGGGGGCTGTGCGGTAGCTGAAGCTGCAGCCAGGCATAACAAGGCGATGAGCTCACTCGCTCAGTCACTGGGCTTGGAAGACTGTGGGGGCGGGAGGGCGAAGGGGCTGACCAGGAAAGGGCCCCCCGTCTCCCTCCAGGTCACCCCCACAAGGCAGAGGTGCCTGACAGGCCATAGTCCCCGCAAGGATTTCCAGATCAGCAGCATGGCGGCCTCTCTGCAAGCCCTGCCCGAGAAGCAGCCCTTCTAGAAGCTTCCATCTGGGACATCTGCCCGGGCCCGGGAAAAAGGGGCAAGCTGCAGCCTCGGGAAGCTTCCATCCTGAGACCGCATCCCGGCTACCACCACGAAAAGAGTGCACTCCCAGAGACGACGAGGCAGAGGAGCAAGGGGCCGGAGCAAGCGGCCGGACTTAAACGCCCAGAAATAGAAACGAAGGCAGTCGGGGGTGATGGATGTTTCCAGCAGCCGAACCCGACGAGCCCCTTCAATCACCCGCCTCTCGGCCACACTGAACACCGCCTCCCGCGTGATGGGCTCCCTGGGGACTCCCAAGGGCCCCCTCCGCAGGGATCCGTGTACAGGCCAGGGGCCCCAGCCCCGACACTCACGATGATGAGCAGGATGAAATAGATGAAGTTGTAGAAGGAGTGGGCGTCCATCACGTAGTACATGATCTCCACCCAGCCTTCCAGGGTGATCACCTGCAGCCAGGACAGAGCGGCTGGGGTGGGGTGGGGCCCCCCGGGGCCCCGCTGTGGGCCCGGACACTTTACGCGCACGATCTTCTCGCAGGGGCCCGGCGGGGCCAGCGTCCCCATTCGCAGGAGGGGACAGCAAGGCTCAGCGAGCTGGGGCCTCCGCCGGTGCCCCACAGCCAGGACGGACCTCACGGGACTGGAGCCCCGTCCCCTCGCCGCAGGGCTCACCCCCTTCCCGTCTACCACACCACGCCGGGGAGGGGGTGCGGGGGCCCCCAGGCTCCAGCTCGCGGGCTGGGCCACCTGGAGCCTCAGCTGCTGCTCGGATATATGAGGCCAGCAGAGGCCCTGGCAGGGCTGGGTGCAGCTCAGAGGAGCCCGGAGCGCGGCTGTGACTTGGGGACCCTGTCCCCCAAACACACTTTTCCAGAGATAGAGGCTGAGCAGCGCGAGGCAAGACAGTGCTGGGCACCCCAGCACGGCCCAGTGGAGCTCTCTGCTCCTGGCGGGAGCCCCAGCAGGCCCGCCCGTCTCGGGGTGGGGGTCCCCCGGCGCAGCTGCCGGCTCTGGCCCTGCCCCATTCCAGATGGAGCACGCCGCGGCACATGGGGTCCCCTCTCAGTCACTCCAGGCCAGGGAGGGGGTGCGCTGCTAGCACCCCATGTAGAGATGAGCAAACTGAGGCAACAGAGACCTCAGGCAGCGCACCGGGTCCTGCAGCCCCAGTGCCCTGAACACAGACTGCTTTTTGCTCGCGGAAAAAAGGGGGGTCTGAGAGACCCTGCCCTGCACCCGCCGACAGCCCCCTGAGGTCCCCCCATGGCCCTTCCCCTCCCTACACCCAGGCTTTGGCTCAGGCAGCCACTTCCACAGGCATGTCCCCCACAGCCCACCCAGCAGGGGGGCTGCCCGGCCTGGTCAGCCCCCCACCTGGGACCCGGCAGAGAGCCCAGGCTGTGGGGTCACCCCATCCTTGGCCCCGGGGCTGGTTCCCTCTCTTTGCCCCTCGAGTGCTCTGTCTGGAACGCGCAGGTGAGCAGACTGCAGAGGCAGGTGGCAGACACCTGGCTCGCCCCGCCCCCGCCCGCCTGGGCCAGCGCCAGGCCCGGGCCTCACCTGGAAGATGACGATCCAGGCGTAGCCGATGTTGTCAAAGTTGATGGCGCCCTTGTGGGGGTTGGCGCTGCCCGTGCGGCAGACGTTGTAGTAGCGGTTCCAGTTGACACAGAGCCCGCTGGCGTTGAGGTCCTGGCGCCCCGCCCCGAAGTCGTACACGTCGTCCTGGGACAGGCAGCACTCGCGGCCCTGCTCCTTGAGCGGGGGGATCTCGTGGCAGCCCATGATGCCGTTGTCGCCCGACAGGGAGCAGATGAAGGGCATCTCGTCGTCCTCCTCCGGCTGGTAGTAGGGGGGCAGGGCCACATCCCCTTGTCTGTGCACCGGGAGGGCGGGGCGCAGGGGAGAGGGGCGCGGGTCACCCGGGAGCAGCGGGGAGGGCAGAGCCCACGCACCGCGCAGCACGAGCCCGGCTGGCACCGCCAGGCCTCGGCTCTGCTGCTCCGCTGCTGCAGCGCCCCGCCCGCAGCCACAGGCATCTCCCCGACACCCACTGCAGGCGGCTGCGGCTCCCCCTCCGCTTCCCCTGAGGGAGTCTCCGCAGGATCCTGGCCCCCGTGCCAGGCCGTGCTGCCTGCATGCCCCCTGCTGCTCCTGGCACAGATGCACCCAAGCGCCCTGGAGGCCGGAGCTCCTGAGGCGAGGACCCGGTCTCAGCGGCCCTCGTCCCCAGGCACCAGGTGGCCCGCAGAGTCGGTGTTCAGGTCCCACAGCGGAGGCTGGGGGCCCCGGCCTGCCCCGCCCGCCCGCCGTCTGGGGAAGCGGGTGGCTTCCCCTGTCTGAGCCCCAGTTTCCTCATTGGCAGAACAGGGATGGCAACCCCACTCTGTAATGATTCATGACAATTCCAGGCCAAAAGCTCAAGGTTTTGGTCTGTGAACCTGGCCAGGTGACGCTAGCACCCAGGTGAGAGAAGGTGAAGATCAATTGTCACAAGAGGAGCAGAGCCCAGACTCCGCTCGACAGCTACAATTACTAACGCCATGGGATACCATCTCGGGGACGGAAAGTGAACACGGAGCACCGGGCCGGACTCGGGAAGAAAAGAGGCTGAGTGCCTCAGAGACGCCTTCTCAGGCCCGTGGGAATGGAAAGGTCCAGAAACGCTGTTGGGACGACTGCTGCTCGCTTGCAAAGTAATGAAGCTGGATCCTACCTCACACCATACACAAAGATAAACTGCTTAAAGATCTGGTGTCAAAAGAGTAAAAACAGAAAGCAAATTCTCTCATTATGATTTATATGAATGAAACATGGAAACAGTACTGCGGATGTGTTAGGTTTCGTCGAATACATTGTCGATTCTTAAATAACAGGTTTCTGGTGGATTCGAAAGCAGACATGCAGCTGACATTGGCCACAAAAATATAACCAGAAGATACGAAATATACCTGTCAGCCCAGGGTGGGTAAGACACAAAATGCAAGTTCTGTAGAAGAGCAGGTCACGAGACTGGCGCGCCGGCCCAGGAAACCTCCGTGAGCCACCAGCGGAGAACAAAGGCACCGAACGGCATAGGGCAAGGGGCAGGCTCTTCCCTAAGGGCCCAGCGGGGACACTTTCTGGCAGACCCCGGTCTCCACCCCAATAACGCAGCTCCGCTGTGATGGTCCGGAAACTGCCGTCGAGACCAGCAAACGCATGCGCCACAGAAGCTTACTTCCAAAAGCAGGCCGGAGTCCGCTGTCCCCGGGATCGAGTACCTGCACCACATCAACAGCAACTAGCGGAAGCATCTTAAAATAACCTGTAACTCGCCGAGATAAAGAACCCACTTGGGAGAAAAGGACAAAAGAGAAGAAAATCCAGAGAAGGACTAGAAAGGGCCAAGATCAGGGAGCACGCACAGAGAACAGCGAGTTTGTTTTGCATCATTCCCCAGACCAGCATTCCAGGGTGTGGGGTGAAGGTGCGCCCTCCTTCACTGTCCAGGGCGTGGGGGTGTAAGCTGGCACCACCTCTTGGAGGACAGTTGGCAACGCCCGCCGGCTGTCCCGTGTAGTCCCAGCCCCCGTGCAGCCACCAGCTGTAATAAAGGCGCCCCCAATTCGGGGAGCCCCGAGGGCCTTCTCAGTCACTGGCCCTGGGACAATTCATGTCCACATGAAAAATTAATCCCGGGCCCTCCCTGGTGGCGCAGCGGGTTAAAGC
>NW_004567105.1:3587556-3590457 GCF_000260355.1 Condylura cristata
AAAAAAATTAATCCTGACTCCAGCCCCACCAAACTATAAATTATTTTAAATGGACTACAGGCCCACAGTGGGAATGATAATGCAAAGAGTTTCTACAAGAAAACACGGGAGAACATTTTCATGACCTTGGGACAGAAAGAGAGTCTTAGCTGAGACACGAAAACCAACACTAAAAAATAAAAAGATGGACAAACTGGATTTGATTCCAACTAAGTGCTCCGACTTGTCAGATGACACCACTGAGAAAAGGAAACGGGAAACTTTCAGACTGGGATAAAACCGCTGCCTTCCATATACCCGGGCCCAGGACAAAGAATTACAAGTCGATAAAGCAGAAGCAAGACAGCCCCAGGCCCTCCCTGGTGGCGCAAGGGGCTAAGTCTCAGCCCTCTGAGGCTACCGGCAGCCCCCGCAGCCCGAGTTCCAGCCCCGGCCAGGGAGGGACCCCCAGGGCACTGCAGACCCCTCCTGTCTCCCCGCTGCAGTGTTTCAGTCCATCTGCCTGCTCAGCTCCCCACTCTGTCTCTGGTGAGTCCTCTCACCCCCTGCACCTCTGGCCTGCACCCAGTTCTCCTAGGCAAAAAAAAAGCAAGCCAACCCAATTTTTAAACAAACCCTTAACAAGAGGTCAAGCAAATGGCTGAGCAGAACACCAGAACACCATCACCAGTCATCAGGCAAATCCGAATGACACCACCGTCAGACACCGCGGCCGTCTCCGGCCGTCTCCAGAAGAGCCGAAGCGGGCAGGCCCCACGGGACCCAAGGTCCACCCGGCAGCAAGGGAGGCCGCCGGCCCTCCCAGACGCGGGCCAGGGTGCTCACGCGGCAGGTCAGAACCCCAGGAACGCCCCAAGTCAGCAGGGCACGGGGAAGCTGAGAAGTGGAGCTTCATCGGGAACATACGCGCAGATGCAGAAGGACCAACTCCAGGCCCTGAGACTCTCAGGCTGAGCCGAGCAGGGCCCCCAGGAGGCAGCGTCCACTACACAGAGAAACTCGGGCTCTGACCAGCAGAGGCTGACCGACGCTCGGCTGGGCGCCCTGAGCCCCCAGGCCTGCCCAGGGCCCTCAGACGGAGGCCAGGGACGCTCTGAACAGGTGCGCTCGGCCCCGGAGCCAGCTGAGCCTGGGTCTCACCGCGGCTCCCATTGCCAAGCCACACACCCCAAGCAGTTCGCAGCCTCAGTTCCCCGGCCCCACGCGGGCACACGGAGGTGGTAAATGCCCTCCCCTGCACCTGTCTCGCACGAGCCCACCCCTGCCAAGGCCACCGCAGGTGCCCCGTAAAGGCTCGCTGCTGCACCCGGGCCCAGTGCGGAGCAGATGTCGGCCCCAGGCCCTGAGCCCCCTGACCCGAGCCCTGCAGCTCCCCTCTCCCACGCCCTGATGCCTGTCACCTGGCTGTGCCAGCACCGAGGCCTCGGGGCCCTTGCTCTGCCCAGGTCGGCTCACTGCCTCGCCCACTCAGGGCTGACCCCCATGTCCCCGTGAGGCCTGTGCGGACCACCTCACCTAAGTGACAGTCCTTCCCGCCCCGTCCTGCTGTCCCTTGTCCCCTTAACTTCCCCGAGCGCGTCCCTGTCCTCGCATCGCCTCCCAGTGACTTGCCAGCCTTCGATCCTGCGTCCTCTCCGGTCAGCCCTGCACGGGAGGGCCTTTGCCTGCTGTGCCCACCGCTGCGTGACCCCCACAAGCAGCGGGTCGGGGTCGTGGCACAGAGCGGGCACTTGGCAAACACTTGTAGGTGAGTGAAGGGACGCGTGAACGAGTGGAACTTCAGCCCTGCCCGCTCCGATCCAGCCTCGGAGTCTGGGGTGCAGCGCTCTCCACTGGCTCCCGGCCCGCCACCCCCTCGCCCTCACGAGCCCCTGAAGCATCGGCACAGCCCCGTGGAGACACCACCCAAAGTCGCTCCCGACAGCCGTAATGAGGCCCTAAGCCACACAGCGTGGACAGGTTTCCAGCCCAGGGAGGGGTCCACCCAGGCAGGACAGCCCCAGGCGCCCGGGTGCAGGATGGGGAGGCCCCACAGGACTGGGGCACAGGGGCTTGTGCAGGTTGGGGTGGGGGCTGCCAGTGCCCACCATGGCCTCCTGCTCTGACCAGGGCCCTCTGGAGTACCCTGCCAGGCCCTTCCCCTAAGCCCAGCAAGACTGGGCAGCTGTGCAGAGACCAGTGGGTGCCAGGCCCGACTCAGTGAGCGGCCTCTGGCGGGCAGCCACTGCCCAGCGACCAGCCCACTGCCTGCCCTCCTTCCCTGGCCAGCCCGGCCCCACCCCGGAGCTGCCGGGCCTCTGCAGCTCCAGCCCTCTTCAAGCTGCTCCTGCCGCTGCTGAGAGCTTGACCTCTGGAGCCTGATCCCCTGGGGTTCAAATTCTGACCCCACAAATCACTTGCTGTGCGCCCTGAGGAAGCGATGTCACCTCTCTGTGTGCACCCACAGCGAGAAACCGCAATTAACCCCACGTAGCCATTAACCCACGTAGAGGACAAAGCGGAGCCCAGCACTGCTGGGCGCCAAGGCTGCCATTACTCCAGCTTCGTCTTGCGCCCACCCACCAGCCAGGGCGTCCCCAGGACGCGCTACTTGGCTCAGGCTCGCACCCCGGCTCCTTCAGCCCTGCACCCCAGGCTCCCCAGCGGGCCGGACACACCTGCCAGGAGCTTCACAGGCGGCTGGGAGCCGCCAGCACTGAGGCTGGGGGCGGGGCCTGAGGCGTACAGTGCTGCTGGCCAGGGCTGTGCCCGCCGGGCAGCCTCGAACCACCAACAGTCGGAAAACTGAGGCAGATCAGACGCTCGCTGATAAGTTCACGCAGCTAGAAAGCCCAAGAGGCAGAATGTGACCCCGACGCAGCCTGTGACCGTCCACCCCAGGCTTCACCCCAGCCCTGGATG
>NW_004567105.1:3591287-3596772 GCF_000260355.1 Condylura cristata
GCCCTCTGACCACCCCTCTGACCACCCCTCTGCACCGTGGCTCTCTGCACCTCAGGCAGCCAGAGCGAGCAGGCTCCAGCCCGCTACTGTCTCTCCCGCTGGGGTTCTAGAGCTGCAGGTCCCAGCCCCTGACCCACTCCTGCACAACCACAACTGGATTTCTGCTTAACGAGCTTTGGCCCGTCAGCTGCACCCCAGCCCCACTCACAGACCAGCGGGCACGTGGCCTCCCCTGAAGACTGAGTCACCAACAGAGCCACCGGCGCCGCCTCCCAGGGCCGGGTCTGAACTGCCTCCCCGCCTGCCCCACCTTCTTCCGCCTCTGGGTGGCTGCTTCCCCTTCAGGGGTCCCAGTTACCAGGTGAGTTCGAGCCACAGGGGCAGTCAGAGTCACTGTCGATGTCTGTTAGGTCACCTCAACCTGGACAGCTCGGGGGTTCTCGGCACTCACCCCGGCAGTTCCCCAGAGGCCCCCCGAACCTCCCTGGACACGGCTTCCCGGCGACGACGGGGTCAGAGGCCTGGGAGCAGCTGCCCACGGGAGACCCCGGGCCCTGCGGAGCCGCCCGCTGCCGCCCGGGGTGGGACGCGGCCGACGCGCCGACTCACATGGTGAAGTTGTCGTCCAGGAAGCAGCGGTTACGCAGCAGGCCGGCCCAGAGCTGCACGCCGATGATCCCGAAGATGAAGAAGACGAAGAAGCAGAGCAGGAGGACATTGCCCAGCATGGGCAGCGTGTCCAGGAGCAGGTTCACCAGGATCCGCATACCTGGAAAGGCAGAAGGTGCAGGACGGTCAGGCGAGGGGCAGGGAGGGGGCCGGCACAGGGCTGGAGAAGCGGCCAGGGAGGACGGTGGGCGGAGGGGGGCTGCAGGAGAAGGGTCTCGTGGCTCCCAGATGGCTCCGCGGTCAGTGGGGGGCCCTTCTCCTTGGTACCTGCCCCCCGACCCCCCCAGAGGCTGTGGGAAAGGCTCGGTGCCCCACACCGTGACACTGGGTCGCGGGAGAACAAGCAGGCATCATGGAGCCTTTGATTTAAAGGCCAGGCCCTCCTCTGGGAGGCGCACAAGCATGGCCTCCTTCCGTCTTCATGACAACTCGGAGGCTTTGTGGACAAGCCACAGCGAGAAGCCCTGCCCAAGGTCGCACGGCCAGCGGGTGGCAGGGTCTGGACCAAGCCAGCGTCCTGACACCAGGCTAGACCTCTTCCATGACACCGAGGACCTGCAGGCCTGAGGCGGAGGCCCAGTGCCCACGGATGCACAGTAGGTGCCTGGTGAATGTGCCCGCATGCCCTGCACCCCCGGAGCGGTCGCTGCCCCCTGGCCATGCCAGGACACACTGGTGCTGGCCGGCACCGCCCTGCCCGCCCGCTCTGCTGCATGGCGGAAGCCGGCACGGCTGGGTCACCCCAGCAGCGCCGTGGCCAGCAAGGGACTCCCACCGGGCGGGTGCCAGGGAAAGCAGCCTTCTCCCGCCCCAAGAAATAGCTGCAATGAACCACGCACCAGAGGCAAAAAGGAGAAAATGAGGACAGGCAGAGGGGATGAGGGCCCCGGGGAGGCAACGAGGTGACCTTGGTGGGGGTGAGCAGGCGTCGCGGGGGAGGAGAAAGGCTAGTTGTACCCCACAAGGTCCTGGTGGCCTAAAGCCAGCAGGCCGGAGAGAGTCTCTGATCTAGAAAGACCAGGGTCACAGCCCCACCTGGGGCCCGAGGGCCTGGAGGCCGAGGGTCTCAGTAAAGGGTCTTAGGGCGAGGGGTCACCCTGCGCGGCTCAGGGCCACCCCGACTCCAGCAATCCTGGGGCTCCCACCCACCAGAACCAGAGAACCCAGCGGGGCTGCAGCTTCCAGCCCCTCCCCACACTCTTCCACCCTGCGTCTGTCTCCCCTTCCTTACTGTCTGCGCTCCCTCTCCGCAGGCTCAGTCCCTGGGAAGCTGACCCACACCCCCAACCTGAGTGGTCACCCACCATGCAGCTGTCTGGAGCCCCCCTTCCCTCCTGACTCTGCGTCGCCCTGGTCGTAGGAGACCACACACAGCACCCCGACAAGGGGGGCCGCCTCTGCTTCGGCCCGCGCCCCTCCCCAGTCCGATGAAAGCCCGTCCGGCCGCCCTCCAGTCCCTGCGCTTAGGGCTGACTGACATGGAGACCACGTGGCAGGGCCTGGCAGTCGGCACACACCGTTCCCCAGCCCCAGGGATTGGGCCGGGCCGGGCGCATGGCCCCAGCCAGGACCGGTGAGAGTCAGCCCTGAGGTTTCTGCTGGAACCCAGGCAAGGTGCTTACTTTTCTACAGAAGTTGCAAGCTGGGAGGAGTTTGCCGGAAGCTGCGGGACCATCCTACCCCGGAGGGCAGCCCCTGCCCCTGCCCACGGTCCGTGGCTGCTGGCACTGGCCACGCTCTAAGAGAACACAACTCTGGGCCTGTCACCACCGCGCACGGAAAACCCTGGGGTTGCAATTACCCCCCAAAAGCTGGGGTTTGTGGGGGGAGGTGGACCCTGCGCGCAGTGCAGGTGATACATGGGCCTTATGGAACTAGTATAAAATACGCAGTGGGGGCCCTCCCTGGTGGCGCAGCGGGTTAAAGCGCAGCGCTAGGAAGTTTAAGCCCCTTCCGCATGAGTTCGATTCCCGCCTGCCCCGGAGGAGATCCACACGGTACAGCAGACCTCTCCTGACCCGCCTGCTGCTCCCCTCAGCAGTGTACTTCGTCGATCTGCCTGTTCTGCTCCCCACTCTGTCTCTGGTGAATCCTCTCACCCTCCGCATCTCTGGCCTGTACCCCAGTTCTATATGCATTAATAAACAAATAAAATATTTTAAAAAAAAAATACGCAGTGGGGCCCCACGGGTTTTCCCGGGGAGAAGTCGTGGAGTGGTCTGTGTCCTCAAACAAGATCAAGAGCTGGAGGACCGCCCTGCAAGGCACACCCCTCGCCCCATGGCCCTGTGAGCTTCCGCCCCGCCTACCTGTCCGGCTTCACCTCTCACACAGCCTGTCCCCTGCGCCTCATCATACCAAATTACCTAGAGAGAGCGTGGGACTTCGCAGTTTTTACACCTCTTCTGGAACACCGACCTCTCTCGTGCCTGGCAAGGCCCTATTCAGCCACCACAAATGAGGTCTCCTCTCTCTGTGAAGACTTCCCACACCCTTTCTCACCCCATCCCAGGCCTCTGTCTCCTGCTCTAGGCAACCTCAGCTCCTCTGACGTCGCCTGGGTAGCCGTGGACAGTTGTGCAGGCTGCAAACTGCACAGCTCGGCGACCCCCTCATGGCATCATCTAGTCAGATTAACCTCCCGTCTCTTCCATTGGGCTGTCAGCTCCTGGGGGCAAAGTCTACATCTGAGTCACCGCAGAATTGCCAGAGTCCAGCAGGTGTTGAATGACTGCCTGTGAAGGGGTGACGTGACCAGTCATGAGGGCGTGGGGGGGACGGATGGTGACAAAGAGAATGGGGGCTCTGTCCAGATTTTTATTTATTCCAGGGGTAATGATGAGGTGGTTACTGATGAGGATAATATTTGGGATTTGCATCACAAGCTCTGTGTGGAGTGATTTCCAATCAATAATTAATGCCCACCCCCGTGCTCCCTCCTCAAAAAACTAGGTCAGCCTCCTCCAGGGAGGACAGTGGGGCTCCCTTGAAGACAGCTGCCTCCAGCTGAGGGCAGGCCAGGGTGAGCGCAGGCTCCACACCCCCCACCCCCTAGAGCAAAGCCAGGGGCCTGAGGAGGAAGCAAGAAAGCTGGCGGAGAACCTCGCCACCCATCCAAATGTTAAGTCAGCCAGCACAGGCCTGCGTCCCAAATCTCATTCACCCACTCACTCACTCATTCATCAAACACTTCTACTGTCGCGTGTCAGGTACACGGGAACCCTAAGATGAGCACAGAGACAGCCCAGCAGCGGGGTGACGGGGGCTGAGTCTGGGGAGTGGGGGCAGCTCTGGGCACATTCCTGGAGGGGCTGACGTCAAGCTGCGCCCTCAGGGTGGCAGGAGCCTGCCAGGCAGCGGGAAGCACAGGCGAGCAAGGCGGAGTGACGGTTCCGGGGTGTACTGAGGCCACGCGTGGGGGTGCGGGAGCTGCAAAGGGAATGTGGGGCTCCGAGCCAGGTGACTGTCAGGGCGGCTGAGCCCTGGTGGGCTCAGGGCCTGGCACGGAAGGGGTGGCCCTGGAGGCCAGAGACAGAGGGGGCGCGCAGAAGCGGGCAGGGGCAGACGCCAGGCGAGGGCCTGCGGGCGGCTCGCTCTCCCCGCCTGGCTGTCGTGTGCAGCTCCATGGTGCTCCCTGGGGCCCAGTCTTTGTTGCTCAATTAATTACATTCCCTAGTTCTCTCGGATATTGAAATTCTGGAAGGCGCCTGAAAACCCGCGGCTGGCTCTGCTGAAGGGCTGGCAGCCCCCCTCCCCGCCAGGGCCCAGCTCACTTCACGGCCCTCCCCGGGGCCCAGGGCGTCCCAGGGCCACAGCGCCAGGCATAATTAGCTAATTAGGGACTCAGGGCGATTCACTGCTTCCGTGCCAGGGAAAAGGGGCCACGGGCTTAGAGAGTCAGGGAGGACCCCGCGAGACCCCAGCTAATCCTCCCTGGATGCCCACAGCCGTGTAATTAGGCAAGGAAGTCTGCGCTCCGTGCGACCCTCCGCTCCCCTGGCGCTGGGCACAGAACACGGAGGCCGAGAGGCGCGGAGGGGCGGGCCGAACGCGGGGCACAGGGAAGCGGAGGCCGTGACCGGGACCCAGGATGGGGACAAGAGCAGGAGAGACTCCTCGCCACGCTTCCTCACATGCTCGCCGGCTCGGCCCTCCTCCAGCCTTCCCTGGCGCCCACCCTCCCCCGGCCCTGCTGCCCAGGGAGGCCAGGTGGGCCTGGAGGGGGGCAGGCTTCCGGGGGCCCGTGAGTGTGGAGGGGGCCCTGCCCCCCCCGCCCAGAAAGTCCCCAGATGTCCGGCGCAGCCCCCAGCAGCGCCCCGAACGCCAACTCAGGCTGGTCCTGGCTGGGCTGCCCTAAGGCGGAACTTGCCCTCTCTGGCAAGGGCCAGGAGCCTCATCCACAGAAGACCGGGGTTGCCGTCCAGCCAGCCTCGGGGATCCCAGGAGGCCAGGACACCTCAGAAGAGCGAGCCCCTGAAGTCGGAAGCCCCAGCAGCCCCCCTACCCCTAGGGGGATGTGCAGATTCTGACCTACCGCCAGCCCACACCCTGGAGCGCTCCCACCTGCACTCTGTGCAGGCTCCTGCTACCCCTGTGCTGCCCGAGGTGGGGCTCGGGGCAGAGGGCCAGGCTGCTGTGCCCCAGGCCAATGACCCCCCTTCCCGCTCCCCGGGAAGCCCCCGACAAGATGGCCAGGTGAGAGCCGGCTTCCTCCTCCACACCCCTGAGCGGCTGGGCCTTCCGCCTCCACCTCTGGCCTCGGCCCGGCCTAGCCCACCTGCTGACACCTGCTTCCGCCATCGCCATCACCGAGAGG
>NW_004567105.1:3598371-3598884 GCF_000260355.1 Condylura cristata
GCTGCTCCCCTCAGCAGTGTACTTTGTAGATCTGCCTGTTCTGCTCCCCACTCTGTCTCTGGTGAAGCCTCTCATAGCTCCTGAGCCTCTGGCCTGTACCCCAGTTCTGTACGAATAAATAAATCTTTAAAAAAAAAAAATAAATAAGAAACTGGGAATTGGACTACTGACCCCCCTCCACCACAGGAGAAGTGGGGGCCCGAGAGAAGTGCGGCTCGCCCCGAGCCCCACCATGGCCAGCTGCAAGCCCTGGGGCCTGGTGCAAAGCTTGGTCTCCCCTCCCTCCATGCCCCCAGAGAGGGGTCCTCAGGAGCCACGGAGTGTGAGCTGGAAGGGGCAGGGCCGAGGCCTCCCGCAGGCAGCCCCCCGGAGCCCCCACCTCCCCCACACCTGGCTGGGCCTCTGACGGGCAGAGCTTCAGGCAGCTCAGAAAGCTGACTGGCCGGCGGCGCCTGCCCCAGTTTCTCGCTGGAGGAGAAAAAGCACTTGTCCTGCTTCAGTGGCTTGGCCGGG
>NW_004567105.1:3599004-3623120 GCF_000260355.1 Condylura cristata
CAGGGCCCCAAAGGGCCAGTGACTGATGAAAGGGCGCCTGGCAGGGAAGCGGAGTCCAGGCTCCTGTCACAGGAGGCGCGTCCTCCCTCCCGCCACACTCCAGAGACCTGCAGGGTGGGTGTGGGTTCCGCGAAGCGCACCCGCTCCCGGCCTGCGCCCACCCGCGACCGCGTGGAGACCCGCGCAGCCCCCACCGTCCCGCCTGCTCCTTCCCGCAGGGGACAGGCCCAGAGACGCCCGAGACGTCCCAGGTCACACTGCAGGCCGGGCTGGCAAGCTGAGCTCCGTTCCTGACAAACACCGGCTGGCTGTGTGGGGGCTTCGCGGGGGGGCCTCAGCGTGGCCATTAATAAGCTTCATTTGACGATGTCCATTGCCGGCTCTCTAGTTCGCCATCTAGCGGTCAACGCGAGCGCTACAGGCTACTGTTGACAAGAATGAGCCCCAGGGCCGCGGAAGCCTGGCTATTGGGGGGACTGGGATCCACACCCCTGGGCAGACCCCACTGTGGCCGCCAGCCTCACCTGGACACCTGGACACAGCCCGCGTCTGCCCATGCATACACGCGTGGCCTCCGTGGGTGCACGGGTGCACAGGCTCGCCCCCAGAGAGACCCCCACCCGCGTCTCCCTGCCTCCCTCCTTCCCAAACCTTCTCTTCCCCAATGTCCCCCACGTCCCTGTCTTGCATCCAGCAGATTCTGAGACCGCAGTGCAGGGTCAGTACAAAGGCCCCGAGTGACCCCAGACAAGCACATGCAGCTCTGGGGCAGTGGAGGGCCTGTGGGCATGGGGCGCTGGTTAGAAACTGGGTGTCAGTTTAGTACATGCTGGGTGACCTGGAGCTGGCCCCGGCGCCTCTCTGGGCCCCACTGTCCTCATGTGGCCACTGGGGTACAGATGGCTTTGAATGGGCGATGTTTGGGGAGTTATGTGTAGAGGTGAGGCTAGGAAGGGTAGAGAGAAGCTGGCACTGGGATGCCCCCTCACGGTGCCCCTTCTCTGCCCCTGGGTCTCCTAGGGCAGCAGGAGGCCAAGGTGGCACAGCAACTTCCCCTCCCCCACCCCACCACTGGCCCCCCCCCGACCCCCCAAGACCTCACAGCAGCTCTCAGGCCCCCTGGAGTTTCCCTTCATGTCCAAGTTTCAAGGGTGGGGGTGGCCTAGATGTGCGACCTTGAGACCCCAGGGCCCCTCGGTGTCTCGCCCAACCTGAGCCCACCTGCCCTCTCAAAGGAATGGGACCGGGCCGCCCCCCGCCACCCTCCCCACGACGATCCCAGGCAGGGCCTCCGAGCCCACAAGCGGGCCTCTCTGGCTGGAGTGTGGTGCTGTCATCGGAAGTCACCTCCCACTCGGAGGTGTGATGTTCAAAGGAATCACGGAGGTGAAGGCTGGAGACGGCGCAGCTGGACAGACGTGAGGCCTGCTGTTATGAGATGGCCTCTCTTACGCGAGGTGGCGGACCAGCAGGTGGGTGTGTGGGCCTGTGGGTGCAGTGAGAGTGGGGGGGGTGAGTGGGTCGGCAGAGCTCACGCGCCGTCCGTCAGCACAAGTGGTAGGGATCCCTCCCAGTGAAATGCTGCACGTACAACACCCCCAAACTAAGCAGCTTACACACACACACAGGCTACGGTGACAGCCCAACCTTGTCTCCCCCAGCCCTGCACACTGTAAGCCGATGGCTGGGGACACAGAGGCGTCGGGTCCCCTTGCAGCAACTTCAGGCCCCAAATACAGGCCCATGAGCCCAGAGGGAGCAGGGCCCACATCTGTGGGGTCAGTGATGGGTCCCCGCGCCCAACACAGGCCTGGCCTGGAAGAGGCGGGTCAGTCTTTCCAGGGCAAGCAAGCAGCGGGGGGACAGGGCTGGGGGCCACTCACTGGGCACGCGGTTGATGGCTTTGAGGGGCCGCAGGACACGCACGGTGCGGATGGCAGACAGGTTGATGTTCTGCAGGTCCAGGGAGTACTCGACCATCCTGTGGAGAGAGAGGCGCGGTGAGGGGCAGGGCAGGGACAGGTGGGTGGTCGCTGCCCGCCCTGCGCGGGACAGGGAGCGGCAAAGGACCAGCACCCACAGGCCCATGGCTGTGGGGCCACAGGTTGTCCCCACGCTGTCCCCTCTGTCGGCGGGGCTGGGAACCGTCACCTAAACTGTTCCCAGAAGCCCAGCGTAAGAGCCTGGCCCATGTGCCCTGGGGCCCTAGTCCGGGGGAGTTCAGCCTGGCGGGGCGAAGGACCCCCAGCCGCGGCCAGTGAGGCCTGAAGCATCCCGGGAAGCAGCTCCCTGGGCCGGTACCACCACGGCAGGACGGAGCGGCCAGGGCAGAGGGAGAGGCTCTGTGTCCGGGGGTGGGCGTGCGGGGGCCTGTCTGAAGCTGGGGTGCACGAGGCGGCGCCCCCACAGGGCCACACGTCTCCCGGGCTGCTGGAGAGCTCTCGCTACCAGATACGAGGATGCCTCACCCCCACACTCCCTCCCGGGGTGCCTGGGTGCCCCTTCTCAGACCACCCTGTGCCTCCCCACCAGCCCAGGAGCACCCCTGCTGTCACCCCCCGAACCCCGCGTCCATCTTCAGGTCTAGATCTGCCGCGTTGATGCCTCCTGGCCTGAACGTGGGCGTGTGTGCGTGAGGCTGGCCGAGGAGCGGGCGTGCCCGTGCGCCCTGGCGTGTGCCCTGTGTGGATGGTGTGAGCGGGCGCGGGGCGGTGGACGGAGGCCTTGCAGGCAGAGGCACTTCCACTCGACTGCGCCTCACCGCAGTCAGACGGGTCTGCGTGGTTGGGAAAAGCCTCCATTCGCCGCTGCTGGTGCTGACAGGTGGAGCCAGCCGCAGTGCTGGAGCCAGGCGTGGGGGCGGTGGGGGGTGGGAGCAGGGGCACCCCCGGCCAGCTGGAGCTGGGGGTCCGAGGAGGCCTGTCTTTCAGTGGGGGAGGGGGAGGCAGGGAGCAACGAGTAGGTAGAATCTGGTGGAGGCTTCGGTGGCCACAGCGCGGGCCCCAGAGAAACGCCTCTGTGGAGATCCAGGAAGACTTCCTGGAGGAGGCAGGCTGCTTTCAAGGTGTTGCTGGGCTGGGGCGCGGGAGGGCGGCCTGTGCAGTGAGGCCCCGAGGGGGATAACTCAGGCCTTGTGGAGGACCCCGGGGCATGTGCACACCCCTTAAAGTTTGAGTGAGGTTTCGCGGACAGAGGGGGACTGCAATCCAGGCAGAAGGGGCTGTGGGTGCAGCCCCGGTGTGGGCAAGTGAGGGGCCTGGGCAGGCCTGGGCTGGGCGTCTAGGAAAGAGCGGAGAAATCCCTGCCACTCACCGGCGGGTCCCAGCCCCAGCCTGCCATGCGCCTGCCCTGCAGTCCTCTTTCTCGCCTTCATTCCTTCCAGGCCCCCTCCCCAAGCCCTGCTCAGCCCCCACCCCCACCCCCCCAGCTCCGCAGGCTGCAGTCACCCCTCCCTGCTCTCACTGGGCTCACACCCCCGGCAGGTCGGTCGGGGTGCCCTAGAGCAGACCCTGAGCCACCTGGGAGCAGCAGTTGACCTACGAGTCCACATCCCGACGTCCGGCCGCAAAGTCCAAGCCCCTGGACAGAGGAGGGGAAGGAATCAAAGAGGGCTGCTCATAAGCAGGTTACCACTGTGGAGAATGGGGTGCAGCCCCGCTGGGGTTCCCCGAGAGACTGTGAAGTATGCCTCAGACTCCAATACTGGGGGGTGTTGTGGGCAGGCTGGACACGGGCCATGCACTGTCTTCCTCAGACACCCCCAGTCCCACACAGCCGGCGCTTAGAACACGTTTAGCAGAAAAGCCCCCGTGATAGATAGAAGCACCTCCCTTCTGTCCCCCTCCTCCTCCCCTCACCACAGCTGTGAGAGTCCCCCCAAAAAAGAGAAGGTGAGGAGCGGCCACTCTGTGGGTGAATAACCCCCAGGCTGCCTTCCCTCAGGCCCCAAGTAAGACATCACTTGCAGGAGTGAGAAATTAATTCCTAATTACACAGTTACTTTATCACGCAGCTTCAGTGCTAAAAGTCTAAAAAAATCAACAAAAACCCCCACTACCTCCCGCTAGCTCCCCAGCGCCTAATTAGGTAAGTAATTTTGCTTTGAAGGAGTACTTTCGTCCTGACATCACCCCAGGGGACAGCGGCTGCTCCAAGCTCCGGGGTGTTGTCTGGGGAGACAGGCTCCGCAGTGGCCCTGCTGGGGTGGGGGCCGGGCAAGATGGGATCCCCTGGCTCCCAGGCCCCCAGACACCTTGGCTGGCTCGAGAGGGGCCTGTGAGCC
Organism: Condylura cristata; assembly: GCF_000260355.1. Lineage (NCBI taxonomy): Eukaryota > Metazoa > Chordata > Mammalia > Eulipotyphla > Talpidae > Condylura > Condylura cristata. The sequence continues at coordinate 3,603,287 of NW_004567105.1, forward strand.
CAGGCGGCCACGGGGCAGGCAGCCCAGTCCCTGAGCTGAGGCAGCTCCGGGAGCTGGAAGCGCTGACGGCCATCCTGCTCGCTGGTGGCCTGAGGAATTTGCCAGCACAGGCAGGCTGAGGCCGGGGCTGGAGCAGGCAGCACCGGCCATCTGGTTCGATCACTGCCTCAGCTGCCCCTTCCCAGACCTGCCCTCTCCTCCTCCCTCCGACCTCTGGGTCCGTGCTTTTCCTCTGGGCCGGCTCCCCTCTGCCGGGGGCTCTGTCCCTGGCAGCTCAGCGTCCTGGCTGATTCCGAGGGCTCCGAAGCTTGCTGCCTGCCCAGCGGCACATGCCCCCCGGCGGGATGACCCCTCCCCCAGCAGCTAAGGAAGAGCTACCCTACCCAGCAGGAGTGGGGGGCATCCAGGAACTGCGTGACCCACCGCCCACCCATCTCACCTGTCATCAAGCCAGGCACCTCGTGGGCCACAGACAGGCCCCACAGATGGTCCGGGTGCCACTACAACACAGCATGCAGGGCAGCCCACGGAGCAGGGCCGGCATCCCTGGGGGCCGTGGCACCGTGGCACAGCAGGGCGCCAGGGCTCCAGTCTCAGCTCTGCCGTGCGAGGTGTGCCTTCGCGCGAGTCACAGAACACCCTCCGCAGGGGTGCAGAGGGCGCTCTGTCTTCAGATGTGGACTCGGCGCTTGGGACAGAGCCCGGCACAGGGGAGGGCCAAGTGTCACCTGTCATGGTGTCACAGCCCAGGCATAAGGGCCTCAGGACGCTCTCGCACCTCGACCCCAGCATGGCCCACCACTTGCCCTGCCTTCCAGGGAACCCCAAATATCTCTAGCTCAAGGTCACCGCGCTCTCCCTGGCCTCCATTTGCCAGTCCTCCCACCCGGAGCACCCCGCCGGCTGCCCTGCCTGGGTCCCTCTGTGCCCCTGGCGCTCTGGTGATCCTTCAAGTCCCTGTTGCTCTGAGCGGGCTCCAAGCGGCCCCCCGCGCCCTGGCCAGGGCCTGCCTCGGAGGCGGGCTCCCCATGCCGGCTTGTCAAACAGACAACTTGAGGAATAAGATCAGGAAAGAAAAGCTTGAAACTGACAAGAAGCAAGATAAAATGACTGCGATTTAGCGTCTTTCCAGGAAACACCCCTCCCAGGAGATGATTTCTGTGTGTTGCTGATAAAAATAGGGTGTTTCCTCAATCTTTGCAAGGGACCCACGGGGGCTTTCTTAAGATGTAATTTAAGATGTAGCTAATGGGAAGGGAGCTGAGATGCTGGAAATGGCAGATCGTCTGTCAGGAGGCAGCTCTGGGATGACTCAGGCTGCGTCTGTTGGTAACCAGACCACAGGCAGCACGCGCACAGTAGGTGGTCCGTGCAGGGGAGGGAGGAATCTGGGGAGAAGTAGGGTGTCATCCTGGGGACCCCTGACTTTACGATCGACGGGTCCTTTTCACCCTTATACCCTAAGACAGCAGAAGAGCAGAGGTTACTGTGTCCCCGGACTGATAAGGAATCGAGCTCAGAAGCCAAGTCAGACGAGGTCAGCATATGGGGGCCGGGGGCTGAATACCCGGTGGTCCACAGAGCGGGGGAGGAGCCCCCTGGCTGGGGGGCCGTGTGTGCAGCCCTTCCTCCAACAGGCAGACCCTCCCCCAGGGCAGCTCGGACTTCAGCAGCAGGAGAGCCTGGACTCCCGTCTGCACTCTAGTGACACTACTGCAGTGGCGTCACCGCCGGGTAGATACAGGATGCCTTTCCGATAAATGGTGCTTTTTTTTTTAGTACACGCCTCGTGAAATTTCTCTAACTCAAGAGCAGTCCTGGCACCCCAGGGTGGCTGCTGGGAACACAGAGGCACCTTCTACCAGAGCTGGGCGGAATGCCCTCGCCAGGGATCCGACCCCGCATTTTGTCCGCTGAAAGATAAATAGCTCAGGCTGTGGGCACGCACGGGCTCCAGGCAGCCTTACCTGAGCCAACCCAGACCTGGCCCACACTGGCAGTTGCCTGGCAGGCTGCTAACTCCACTGCGCCCCCATATCATCTGCAAAATGGGGTAACAACCCCCAATTCTTGAGATTCTCAGGGTGTAAAACTGGTGCACCCACTCAATAAACAGTTTGGGACAAGACACCCCAGGAGCCACGGCCCCAGGGCTCCCTGCTCTGTCCCAGAACTCGCGGCCACGTGGCGTGGGTGGGTGGGCGGGGCTGATGGGACACCCGCGCGAGGGGTGGGGCTTGACGAGGTCTGGCCAATCAGAGCACGGCCTCATTCCCGCTGCAGCGATTGGTTCTGGGAAAAGCATATGACCCACACCAACCAATCCAAGCCAAGGAGGCGCCATCACCCACTTCTTAGAACCTTTGAGGAAGGAGAGGGGTCCTTTTGGCTAAGCCGAGGGGTGGATGACCTCTCAGAACTCGGGATGGAGCAGGCCCTGAAGCCACAGACCCGACTTTCCCTAAAGGAAATTAACGACAAGCTCCCTTAAAGCAAGCCTAGCAGGTTCCTCTCAGGTGTAGCTGAGAGACCTTCCTGGTTTGTAATTGTCAACCTGTGCCCTGAGAATCCCTGATGACTTGGCCCCTACCGCCATGGTATTGCCATGGCATCAAGCCTCCTGTTTCCATGGAGATGGACCTGCGGGATGATCTTCACTCTCCCTTCCACTTTACTCCATATGCAAATAAAAAAACCAGATTCACCAAGATTTGCACTAGAACCTCCCAGGTCCAAGCCCACCCAAACACAGTTCAGCTTAAAGAGGGTAAAGGAAATACCCTCTCCCAGGGCTCTGTGTGCCAGTGCACAGCAGATACTAAACCGACATGTCTTGGAGCTCACCCCTGCATACCGGCTCAGGGCCCAGGCTCCAGGGACTAGGGGCATAGGGGGTGACTTTGCCCCAACCTGCCCTCCAAGCACCCAGTCCTTGGAGCAGACCGGTACAGCACAAGTCACAGTATAAAGTCACCAGGTGTGAAGAGATGGAGCCTGGAGGTACCCTGGGCCAGTGAAGAGCTGGGCTCCTTCCCTGGCCCACGGGGAATACACACAGCCCGCAGGGGGAACACCAGCTCCCAAGCCTCCTGGAAAAAGCCCGACAATGACCCTCTGACACCCATAACTGCAGCAGGTCTGCCGGCAGGCAACGGCCTCCGTGACGCTTGCATGAGTTAAAATTGCAATTTCTCAACAGGTCCCATGCCCTGCCCTGTCAGCCCAAGAGGCACTCCAGAGGGCCCGGCCACGCTTGGAGGTGTGAGGAGGTCAGGCACAGCTTTGCTGGAGAAGAACGAGGACACACTGAGCTGCCCAACGTGTGTGCTTTCTTCGTCCAACCCTACCTGACCCCAGGGGCCGAGTCTTGGTTGACTGAATCAAATTCAACAATCCTTTCTGTTTTCCTAGTATTAGGGGGAAAGGGTGTCCTGCACCAACTCCACAAGTTTTGTGGACTCCACCCCCACTCCAGACCCCGAAACTACAAATCCCAGCAACACCAAAGGGCAGACAGCGAGGACCCAAGGGTGGAGCTAAGCAGCCATTTAGGGTTTTGGATATCAGATCATATCCTGTCTCCCTTCTCCCCTCGTCACCTTACTACTCTCAACACACACAGTGCCACAGCTGCTCCACAAAAGAGCTGGTAAAGTCCAAGGACCTCAGTCCTCTCCCAAAGAACAATCAACCAGAACCTCCGACCTCACACCTTGACGTTCTACCAGAAAAATACCCAGGCTGTGCTTGAGCCACCATGGACTGGCTTTTCTGTTCCTTGCAGCCAAAAGCACCCCTGACAGACATGCCAGCAAGTTCCACAGACCCAGGACTTGGCTGAGCTCAAGCAGCACACAGGGTTCCACTCACGACTGCCTGTGCCTGTGGGCAGGCCACTCCCTGCCCCTGGGCTTCATCTGGGGAATGGAGCGGACCACAGCCCCTCCCTCGCAGACCTAATGTTCGGAGCAAACCAGGTAATGCACAGCCTCTAGCCCATGGCGAGGACTCAGCAAACAGTGGATGTTTATATTTTTATCTGCCCCTGGATGATGCCTATGAGGATTCCATTCCCTGTGCTTTTAAAAGGCCCAGCGCTGGGCATGCTGGACAAGAACTCTCAGCTCACAACCACAGAGGGGCGTGTGCCTGCCTGCTCTTTCCAGAAAGCTCTAGTCCAGGGGTGCAGACGGACTCTCCAGCGGTGCAGACGGACTCTTACTGGCATTTTGTTTCTGCAGAGCCTGTAAGAGCCAGGGTGAGGAGGCTGTGAGAAGATGCTTCCCGGGTGTGATAAATCCCGACTGGGCTCACTGCCCCCTCCCTGGCCAAGATGCCGAGTTCCTGACTTGACCGCGATTTGTGCGAACCTCATTACCGATGTTTGAAATTCCCTGGCGCTGCCCGCTGTTCTGCCCCCACAGTGCACTAATTGTCATAGAAGTAATTCCAGCCCAGCAGTGAATGCAGACACACAGCCCTCCCCGTGCTTCCTCCTCTTCCTGGGGTTCCCAGATCGCTGCGGATTGTGGTCTCCACTTGGGGTGCACCCGGAGAGGGGCTCCATGAGGGACAAACAAACCAGGATGGCCTGGCGCAGATTCCCAGCCCCGCCCAATCTGCTGGGTCCAGGTCCAGGGGAGAGGCCCCAAATCTGTACTGTAACTTGTGTTGCTGCGATCCTGCTGCCCCCCGAATTCTGAGGAGCACGGAGGAGCACCAGGCCATGCGCATGTTGAAGGGGCAGGGAGGTTGCCCACTCCAGATCTGCTAACACATGTTCCTCAGCGCTTCCACACCAGGCTGACACCTGGCTGCCACCACAGCCACGCGGCCTCCTGGTCACACACTGGCCACACTCTGGGTCAGGCTCCCACTCAGCCTCATTCTGGAGAGAGCCTGACAGCCGGGCCCTCGACCCTGGTTCACCTCAGAGACCTGGCATCAAGCTGGTATCAAATTCTTGGGAGAGCTTTTTACAGAGGTGCCCAGGCTCTCCCCACGGTTGGCAGTGTCTGGGTCAGGGTTTGAGGTGGACAAAGGATGTCTCGAGTTCAACAAGAACATAGTGGGGTATTTCATGACCCCTAATGGGCCCTCTGCCTGCCGTCCTCCCACCTGAGAGACCTCCCCCCACCCTGCTCCAGGTGGCCAACTCCCACCCCAAGGCCTCCCTCCCCACTGCCCAGCCCAGCTTACACAGTGCTGGGCTGACCTGTGAGTGAACAAGGCAGTGGATGGTCCAGTCGGGTGGGAGCAATAGGAAGACAAATTTCAGGGACAAAAGAAGTTTCTAGTGCAGTAGGCACTCCCCACCTGGGACAGGCGGCCTTGTGAGCCAACCTGTTAGTCCCAGCAGCCGCTTGCAAACAGGGACATGCTGGATGTGGAGACGAAGGCTCTGACCTCTAAGGAACCTTCCAGCAATGAGGTTGTGTCTCTTCCAGAGCTGGAAGGAGGAGCCAGTAATTTGGGGAAGGGGAGGAGCAGGAAGGGAGAAAACAGGCTCTGGGATGTCAGGCCCGTTACTCGGGAAACAGAACATTTATAGCACCAGGCCTGGGTGGGACTGCGGGGGATGGGCAGATCTGGAGGCAGCTTGGGCAGGAACAGGAGGGTTGGGGGGCTGGGCTCTGGAGCCCCTCCGGCCTCTGCACCATGCCATCAGTAGCACTCAGACAGAAAATGACCTTCAGGCCAGGTAGGTCACCTGCATGGAGCTAGACACGCAGCTCTGGCCAAGGGTCCACGGAACCAGGCCGGCCCACAATGCAGGGCCTAAGACGCGGGTTCAAACATTTCAGACATGGTGACAGTAGAGCATGAAACGAAGCCTGGGGCCCTCCGAGTCCCCACTCCCCATGCTGGCTTGTGGACCCCACCCCCAGGACCCAGAAGATACCACACAAACACCTCAGCCCTGGCCCCAAGGCCGAAGACGCGGGTTCAAACATTTCAGACATGGTGACAGTAGAGCATGAAACGAAGCCTGGGGCCCTCCGAGTCCCCACTCCCCATGCTGGCTTGTGGACCCCACCCCCAGGACCCAGAAGATACCACACAAACACCTCAGCCCTGGCCCCAAGGCCGAAGCCAGGCTGCGCCTTGGCCTGCTCGGCTTAGGTCTTTACCATCTTATTAATAGAGCAGGCGGGGCCCTCGCTGGTGGCGCGACGGGTTACAGCACAGCACGAAGCCAGCCACGCTGCCTCAAGTCGAGTTCGATCCCCTGCCAGAGAGTGACCCACAGGGCGCAGCAGACCTCTCCTGACTGCCCCCTGCTCTCCTCAGCAGAGTATTTCAGTAGCTCTGCCTGTTCTGCTCCCCACTCTGTGTCTGGTGAATCCTCACCCCCTGTGCCTGTGGCCTACACCCCAGTTCTGTGTGCATAAATAAATACATCTTTAAAATAAATAAATAAAGGGGGTGGGCAGGGCAGACACTATGCAAGACGGGCGCCTCTCCAAGTCAGCAGGGCCCAGAGGGGGCGGGGCTATAACAGTGTTGTCTTCGTGGAAAGGGGAGGTTCCGTGACCCCTGTCCACCTCAGGAGGGGGGTTCAAGTGGGGAGGAGAGGCTAGAAAAGACGGGGGAGCGGAAGCTTGGGGGAGAGAAGGCTTGGAGGAGTCTTCTCAGCTTTGGACTTGCACCAGGGGCTTGGGGACATGGGAGGAGACGCATGAAGTCAAGACGCCTGGAAGAGGCGGCTGAGGAGCTGTGGGGTGCTGCGTGGCAGCCGTGACCTGGATCTGTACTTGGATTTTGTCCCTTTCCTTCCAGGCCTGCCTGGCCCCTTCTGCCCCACGGCTCCAGCCAGAAGGTGCCTTAGACTTGTGGCAAGTTTCCAGGCCTTAGCAACCTGGCCTGGGGTGCAGCCTGTTTGGCTGGACATTGCCCCAAGAAGGGGTGGGTAATTTGGGCGTTTCATCGGGAGACTTCCCTCTCCTGCTCCACGCACACCCTGCCTCGTCTCCTCCCGCCATCACACACGCCCATTCACGTTCCTTCACAGTAAGAGTATGCTCTGTCTTTAGGCAGCAGCTGGCATATAAGTTTGGGGCCCCAGAGGTACCTCTCAGTCTGCCTGCTAACAAGGGGAGCAGTGAGTGGAGCCAGAAAAGTAAATGAGGGCCCTGAAGCACAAGTTAAGAAAAAGTATCCTTAAATTTGGAAGGAAGGAAAAGGGCGGGAGGGTTCTAGAGCATTGTTCAGCATACCCGTCGAAGGATTATTTCATTATCTGGGAAAACAGACTTGTGTGTGCCCCTGTTTACTGTGGACTAGAGAGCCGGCTGTCTGAAATTGCACGCTAACTCTCAGGTTTCTGTCAGTGATTTCTGCCCACGAGAAGCACAACCCCAAGTTGACGTTTTCTTTTTTTTTTTTAATTTTTTTTTTTTAAGATTTTGTTTATTTGTTCAAACAGAGCTGGGGTACAGGTCAGAGGCTCAGGGGTGGCGAGAGGCTTCACCAGAGACAGAGTGGGGAGCAGAACAGGCAGATCGACGAAGTACACTGCCGAGGAGAGCAGCGGGCGGGTCAGGAGAGGTCTGCCGCGCCATGTGGTCACCTCCGGGACAGGTGGGGATCGAACTCATGCGGAAGCGGCTTTAGCTTCTCAGTGCTGTGCTTTAACCCGCTGCGCCACCAAGGTGACGTTTTCTAACACGATACCTTGGACACACACCGAGCCGCCCCATTCTTTCCCCAGAGCCTGTTGTCCTAATTCTGCTGCCCCCCCCCCCATTCACAGAGTAAGTCCCTGACACGTATTCCTGCTAAGGCTGGCATGCGGGTCATTTGGTTTTGTTTTCTAAATTTTTGCCAGTTTCACTTTAACTTCAGAATTAGGAATAGATTCTCAAGAAGCCTAATCCATAAAACAAGAACGGGCCCAACCTGCTCTGAACAGCAAAAAAAATCCAAGAGCAAGAAGCCTCCTTGAGAGCTCCCAGGACACTGAGGCAGTGAGCAGCCTCAATGGGCAGGAGACAGGGAAGCCAAGAGCCACGTGGCAGCAAGGGGCAGGTCAGGGGTCGAGATGGAGGGAAGTGCCCCTGACTATGGAGGGAAGTGCCCTGCTGGCAGAGGGAGGAGGAGATGGGGCAGGAGGAGGAGGAGGAAAGAGCAGAATAAGCAAAAACCACAGAAGAATAAAGGCATTTTTTCCAGGCCTGAATAAGTTCATAGCCGGGGTTTCGACAAGCCGGGCAGGGAGCAATCCTGCTCCTCACTGGCGCCAGTGAGACGTGTGGCCTCTGAAGGGAAGGAGAAAACCCGGCATGGTTCTAGCAGAAGCAAAGCAGGTTGCCTCCAAGATGGGAGAATCAGACCAGCGGGACTCGCACGCAATAAATACCCGGCTGTGCTTCGACCGTCAGAAGTGTGTGCTGGGTTCTGGGGAGCAGAAACCTGAGGCTACAGAGAGGAAACAAACAAACCCCCATGAAGATGAACATATGTTCGGACAGGCAAGAGTAGAAAACAGCACTATCCAAACACCTTTTCTTTAAAAATAGAAATTTAAGAAAGCTACTTAAGGATATGCCCCAGCCAAACCAAAATAAGAACGAACGTGAGGAAGCTGGCAAAGGGGTGACACGGTGCCCAAGAAACCGCACGAGCCTGGCAAAGCTCCCGGTGAGGTCTAAGGAACCGCTGGCAGGAGGCTGTGACGCTGAAGCGGTCCTCAGGAAAGGAGGCTGGGAAGACAGGCGATGATCCCAGCGTGAGTCCCAGCGTTCCAGCAGATGTGTGGAGCTGAACATACAGCTGATGGTACTGACTGCCCATCTCTGCCGCGGCTGCCCACCCTCCTGCCACTTCTCAGAGGCACCACACATACATGTGAACACATTCTCACACACGTGCACGCTCACCGCTCATTCTTCCACACACACTCTCACAGGCCTCCTGCCTGCCTCTCGCCCTGCGGCCTCTGCCATGACCCACGCAGGCTCCTTGGCGCTGTCTATCACCTCCCTGGAGCGCCCTCGGGCCCCAGCCCAGCCTGGGTCAGGGCTGCATTCCGCCAAGTCTTCATCTTGGCACGAGACACGTTCACCCGCGGCTGACGGAGGCCTCTCCCCAGACGGCAGCGGGTAGGACAGGCCTAGGCCTAGATGCCCCGTGTCTAGGATGGTGTGGGAATTGTAATCGGTTCCCATTCGACCCCGGCTTGCTGCAGGAACGTGGGAATGGGCCGCCAGCCTGGTACGACCCGGGAAAGCAGGACCGAGGCACAGAGCAGGGTCCACGGTCTCCAAATGGGACAGGGGAGAGTTGGCTTCCTCTGCCAGCTGATCTCCTGGCAGAATAACCAGCCTGGAGTCAGAGAGCCTGGGAGTCTGTGCTCAGCTCTCGCCTGGGCGCATGTGCTTGGGTAATAATAAGAGCAGTGATAGCAGCTCCTTTGATGTAGCTACTATTATTATTCCCCTTTTATAGATGAGGAAATGGGCTCACAGAGGTGACGGGGCTGTTTTCAAGGTCATGCAGTCCGTGCAAAGCAGACCTGGTAGCAGCTACGATTTCCCATGGGAGAGGAAGGGATGTCTATCCAGGTCACTCAGCAAAGGGGCATCAGTCCTGCACCCCCGGGGTGCAGGAGGGCTCCAGACATCCCACACAGCTGCATCACTACCACCAAGAACTATCCCCAGAGGCCCGGACACCTCTGGGTCTGACAGCACACCTACCCAGCCATGACGATGAAGAAGTCCAGGCGGTTCCACGTGTCCCCAAGGTAGCACTTCTTGCCAAAAATGCCCAGGGCCACCATCTTGAGCACCATCTCCATGGCAAAGAAGACGAAGATGAAGTCATCGAAGACCTGCAGGGGCAGAAGGAAGCAAGAGGCGGGGCTCTTGTGGGGCTCTGGAGCAGGAGTCACAGCCATGGCACAAGGTGGCAGGCACCTGAAGGCCTGGGAAGGACCTGGAAGCGCCTCAGCAGGACACAGAGCCTCATGAACCCTGGTCCCAAGCGCTCATTTCACAGATGAGGAGACAGCGGCTCTACGATCAGAGAACCCGTTCGAAGGTTCCCTGAAACCAGGTATAATGATGAGGGACCCAGGTGGGGGTGGGGCACGGGGGCCTCCCTAATAATTGCCAAGCACTGTGCAGGATCCTTGACTCGCATTCTATAGACGCAGAAACTGAGGCTCAGTGAGGTGAAGGAGCTTGCCCCAGGCGTCACAGCAGGTAAGGGGCAGAACCAGACGCGACACTGGGCCTGCGCAGCTGCAAAGAGCCGGACCAATCTCCCCGTGGCAGGAGCTTTCTCAAATCAGGCCCAACACCTGCACCCGATAATGGCCAGGAGGTCTGTGTCGGGGCCTCGGTGGGAGATGAGGGTCCCGACTAGGGCAGGGACCCAGAAACTGGGGGGAGGGGATGGTCGGAAGGGGAATAGGTGAGAAAGGTTGAGGCAGTGGGGAGGCCTGGAGATGTGGCTGGGCAGGAGGTGGGGCAGAGTGGGCGTGGCTTTACGTGGACGGGCGTGGCCTGCAGCAAGTGGGCGGGGCCGCGCGGGTGGGCGGGGTCTCACCTGCAGGATTTTGCAGCGGTCGGACAGGCAGTCCATGTCGTCGCAGGGCTGATACATGCCAAGCGTCACGCAGTTCAGCAGGATCACCAGCATGCTGACACATTCAAACCATGTGCTCAGAGTCAAGGGCAAAACCGCAGGCGGACCCTGGCAGAAGCACCCCCAGAAACGTAACAACCCCCCACCAAACCCCGGGAACACCACTATCCTGCTGCTTCCCGCTGCAGGTGCCTTCCCTGAATGGATCCACCACCAAAGACCACGGCGCCTGCTTATCCCCATCACCACAGACCTGGCCCAGCCTGCCAACCTCAGCAGAAAACCCCAACTCCACGTCCTAGCCCAGCTTGGGCGTTTCCCCGGGGCCAGGAAAGGAGAGGTCCCAGAAGTCTCTGGCTCATCCCCCAACACCCCACCCTTCCCCAATTGCCACTGCCTCCCTTCACTGACGACCCCTCCCCTCCCCTATGCACGCTCCCCATCTCCACCTCAGGCCTGCTTGGGGAGCCCCAAGGGCCCTCCGGTGTGGATGAGATTAGCTGGACACCCCGTCCTTCTCTCCATGATTGGAGAACTCAGGGCCACATGCTGGAATGTCTGTGCCTGGTTCCCCCAAGCTTCTGCACCAATGAGGGGGTGCTCAGTGTCCTTAGGCAGAAAGTAGCCCCCTCCTCCCTCCGGCCAGACCACCAGGCCTAGAACACAGCCGCAGGCACCCCGTGCCCCCACGCCCAGGCCCCTGAGAGTTAGTGCTCAGGGACACCCAGGCGGGGCTCACTCACAGGCCCACTGCCGCAACCCAAGCGAGGGAGCCTCCTCTCAAAGGAGGGCTGCTGCCATGCCACCCCTACTCCTACCGCCCCCCCCCCAAAACAGGCTCACAGAGACAGGTGGCCACCAGCTCTTGTGCCACAAAAGCAACATAACAGGACGGGACCAGAAACCCTGCATGCCACGCAGTTCAGACTAACCAGCTCTGGGGCTCAGGCAAGCCCCTTCCCATCGCTGAACCTCTGGTGGTGCCTCCTCACTGCCCCCCAATCTGCCTGGTCCAGGGTCGCTCTCCTTGCAGCAGCAAAGGAAACATCACCTCCCTCTCCCATTCAGCGACTCCCTGTCTCTCTCAGCCCCTCATCACTGTCTACAAGGTCCTGCCTGCCCCCTCTCCCCACCTCAAGCCCTTCTACCCTCACCCTGGCTCAGCCGCTCCAGCCACCCCCTCCAGCCCCTTTCCCTTGTCACCCCCTCCAGCTCTCAGACACACCAGGCACCAGGCACATCTACCTCAGGGCCTTTGCACATGCTGCCCCAGCTGCCTGGGAGACCGCCCGAGTCCCTCATGCTTCCTTGTCATCTCCTCTGAAAGTTCCCACCAAACTCTCCACCCCAGGGCCACCCGCTCCCACTCCACCATCACATTTCCAGCCACATGGACCACACCTTTGCTCTCCGGCACGGCACGTGAGCCCTGAAGCAGTCTTGTTGACAGGCTGTTTGTCTTTGTCCAGTAGAACCTACTGTCCAGGGGCCGGGGTTTGCATTCTCAGCTCTGGCAGTGACAGCATCAAGTAGGACTCAATAACTACGCCTCTCTGGGCCCACTCACTCTGATGGCCAGTGGGTCCGAGTGTCTCCAGATGAAGCCCCTGCCCCGACTAAGCTCACCTGCAGCCACACCCGTCAGAGGCTCAGCCAGAGCCCACCCCTGGGCGTGCTGCCAGCACCTCCTGCCAAGGGAGGCTGACCTGGTTTCCCTGGCAACAGCCACCCTCGTCCTCAGGCCTTTGCTCACCTTGCAATGCCATCTTCCCTCCCGCCCCCTCCGGCCCTCCTCCGGGCCCGCTCCTGGCCCGCCCGCCCCACTGCACTCTCCCGCCACGGCCTGTGATTAGCTTCAGTCACTGCCAAGGCCCCTTCCGGCCTGCAGCAGCTTCATCATTAATTAACTTTTCTGAAGTTCAAACGTTCTAATTAGCAGGGCACACCCCTCACCCCGCGCCTTCCTGGCCTGCCGTGCCGTGCAGTGCCGTCCAGGCCCCTCCTAGCGGCCTCCTCTGCTCCCTCTGCCTTCCTCCAGTTTCAAGTTCAGAGTGCACTTACCAGGTGACTCCCAGGAGCTGGGCACCTTCCTCGCGGGGCCCTGAAGTCAGCAGGCCCATTCTGCAGATGAGGAAAGCTGATGCTCCTGAGGCACGCGGCCGGAAGCACTGAAGTTCCCACCAAGCCCCGGAACTCCGAGGCCAGTGTCCTTCTCTGCTGCGTGTGGCAGGGCCTGTCCCTGCCTGTGACCTGCCCCCCCCTCCGAGGCCTCAGCGCAGCCCTGCCGGCCTCCCTCGGGCCTCCCGTCCATCCTCTGCCCTGCACCATAGCCAGGCACAAGCTGCTGCCCCACACTCTGAGCACTTTGCAGGAGTTATCCCACTTAATCTGCCCAGGGCTATTATGAGCCCCATTTGCAACTGAGGACAGGAGGCATATAGGGGAGCAAGGGGCCCAAGGTCACCAGCTGGGAAAAGGCTGCACAGGGAGCCGAGGCCAGTCTGCTTTTGTGTCCCCAGCTTCATCTGCCTGAAGCCCAAGTCCGCTCATGTCGCTCCCGTGTTCAGACACTCCCATGGCTCCCCACTGCCCTCCTCGCTGTGACGTCCGAGGCCGCCTCGACTCTGTCCACGGTGGCCTCTTGCAGCCTTCCCTCCCGCCAGCGAGATGCCTGGAGCCTCGTACTGCCCAGGCTGGTGCCAGCCATCTCTACCGAACTCCTACTCATCCTTCAGAGCCCAGCCATTTGTCACCTCTCTGCAAGACTCCCGGAAGTGCTTCCCCGCCCCCAAGGGGTGGCTCAGCCTCCTCTCTGCCATGCTCCCGACCCGACACAGCGAGCTCCTGTCCCAGTAATGAACCTGGCAGTAGCCACGACTACCGTGGGCCGGGCCCCAGGGGACCTGACCCAGCTCTCGTCACAGCCCCCCGGGGAGGTGCGGAATCAGTGCCCAAGGTCACACCATCCGAGGCAGCGGGAGCTCGTGGGGTGCTGCCAGCTCCCCAGTGCCCGGCTCCCCCAGGGGGCAGACAAAATGGCTTTCACCTGCAGCTCACACAGCTTCAGACACGCAGAGATGGACAGTCTCGGCCCTGCCCGAGGAAATCCCAGATGGCGAAGCTGGGCCCTTTCCAAGAGCCCAGGAGGCTGCGAAGCCAGGCCAGCACTGGCACAGCGGCCCACAGTCCCTGACATGCTCCCCACCGGCTCAGGGATCTAAGACACCAGCCCCCCTTGAACTTGAAGCAGACTGCGAAGAGGGAGGGAGACTGCTGGGGTGTGAGGAAGGGGGGAGGGGAGTGCCGAGCAGCCGAGTGAGCTGGCCCAGAGCAGAACTTTGTGCCCGCAGGCTCAACAAGCACCGAGGGCCTCTGACACAGTCATGCTGGTCCCAGACAGTCTGAGGGGGGCGGAGGCCCAGGAGGGAGAACTGGGGTCGGGATGAGAACTGGGGTCGGGGCAGGCAGGGGCATCGTGCCGGCTGCATGAAGATGGAGGGTCTTGGGCAAGTCGGGGGCCCCCCGCCCACCCTCTGGACCTGTGTGCTTGGGCCCAGCCACCTGCGGATTTCAGCACCCGGACCCTCGCTCCTGTCAGGGTAACCGTGGTCACCTGCAGCGCCACTGGCCCCCCAGAGAGCAACTAAGCCAAGCCAGGGACACAGCGGCCGGCAGGAGCAAGCTTCAGACAGGCGACTCCCACCCACAGGCCCTGGCGGCACCGCGGCTCCCAGACCCACACCGAACCCCACGCACCCCCAAAAGCGCGGGCTCCTCACGCTGGCCCACATGTGGGCCGGGGCGTGCAGAAAAACCCTTTCTTTTTCACCCCCTCCCAGAACAGGGCCAGGGACCCCATTCTTTGGCTTTGGGAGAAAAAAGCCACATCGCCACTGAGGACCGAGCGTCCACGCTGCTGCGTCTGCTGGTCACTAGCTTTACACCGCCAGTGGAAAACAAGCGGTGTCCAGGAGCCCACAGGCCGCCGACGCCTCACAGCCTGCCACGCAGAATCAGCCAGTTCAGGCCCGGCGACGCGGAGAGCCGTCCCGGAGCATCGGCACAGCTCCCCGAAACCGGCAGGTACTGTCGTTCCCCACACCCCACAGATCCTGACGCTGGGGCGCCGAGACTTGGCTCCGGGCTCAGCCCCAGCTGTCCAGCCACGTGCTGGTGCGCGCAGGATTTGAACCCACCTCCCGCAGCACCAGATGCCACGTCTCAGCCACACGTGTGCTCTGCTGCCCGGCCCGGGCCTCGTCGGCCAGTGGCCTATCTGCCGTCCCTGCTCCCCACCTGCCTCCTGACGAGACCAGGCGGGGTTGGGGCGTGCAGCTGTGTCTCGGGGGTCAGGAGCACTCTCCCGCCACGGGGGGAGGAGAGGGTGTGAGGGGCAGGAGGTGACGGGGCCGAGGGGGGCCTGTCTCGAGGCTCCAGCCAGTAAGAGCACCCTAGACTGGAACCCAAACTCTGCCTCACACCCTGGCTGCTGGGTGGGGACTGGGGAGACGGGTACCAGGGGTCCTCCCCAGACAAGCAAGAAGAGGCAGGAGGATAGACAGGGGAGGGCTGGATGCCCCTGCAGGCCCTGGGGCATCTGCTCACCGGGAGCCAGAGCCAGAGGCCTGCATGGTTACCATAGCGACCACCACCCTCTGTCCTGCAGGCCCAGCTGACAGTCGCAGCCTCTGTAATTGGGGGGCTCCGGAAGGGGATGGGGTGGGAGTGCTGGGTTCGGCTGGGGCGGCCTAGTTTGTTTTATTTTTGTCAAATCTGAAATCTGATCCATTTCCCAGGGTGCCCCCTCCGTTGTCTAAATAAATCAAGTGGAGCGAGGGGACCGGGGCTGTGTCCTCCAGGATCAGGCAGGGAAGCAAGCTGGCCAGCCCCAGCGGGGAGGTCTCCCCGGGCCCCAGTGGGCCCACAGATGGAAGCCCAGCCTCAGGCCTTCACAGCAGGGCTGAGCTCTCAGACCCAGTCCCCGGCCCTGGTCTGTGCCCTTGAGGTCAAGCCCGCCAGCGCCCCAGAGCCCCCCCTGCACACCTGGGGTGCATGTGCGCATGAGGTGAAGCAGGCGCCCCCCTGCCGGGGCGCCAGGCAGCTCCTGTCCCAGGAGCGGGTCGTGACGTGTGGCCACGTGCCACCCACTGTGGTACAGCAGTTAGCGCCTGTGCTCCAGCCTGGGTGCTAAAGGGATGTCCACTCACCCATTCACTCGCTCATTCTGCTTTCATGAGCAAGAGCCACTCTGGAAAGCCGCTTGGCCACTTGAAAGCAAAACACTGGCCTCCTCTCATATACAGCAGTACCCTCCTGGGTGCAAACCCCGAGAATCACCGTCACACATCCGCATAAAGGTGCTATTCAAAGCAGCCCCCCACTGGGACAGCCCACACGCCCATCGATGGGAGAATGAGTCGACAGCAGATTTCAGCCGGGAATGACGCTGACCCCGGAGGACATGTGGTCACACCTGGAGACGTGTTTGGTTTGTCACAAATTGGGGAGGTAAGGGGTGGCATCTCATGGGTGGGGCTCCGGGGTGCTGTAGGACTCTGTAAGGGCACACAGGGCAGACCTGCCATGGGATGCCAGTCCAGCACACCAAGACCCTGGCACATCCATCTGGTGCAGTGTCCCTGGCATGGGTGGAATACTATACAGCTGTGAAAAGGGGCGAGCGAGCACTTAGCACCACCTGGGCAGAGTTCCCGGGCACAGCACTGGGTCTCAGAAACCAGACACCAAAAAGCAGAGGGTATAAATCAACCACAGGAAGTAAAAAATCAGGCAAAGGAACCTACAGTGAGGGAGCTCAGGACGGGGTGACTGGAGCAGTCTCCATCAGAGGGAGGGACAGAGAGGCTCCTGGGGCTGGAGAGGTCCTTTTTGGCCCCAGTGGGGTCACAGGACTGTAACCACACGGAAAAGTACCTTGAGCTGGACTCTAAGGGTTGTGAGCCGGACTGCAGGTACGTCTAGCTTGACAAGAAGTGCAAAGGCAAACCAAAACACATCAAGGGAAGAGCATCAGCACCTGTGGGTGCCTGCTGCGAAGACCCCCGCGGGGGCTTCGCCCAGCCCTACCAGGGAGGCGCGCGCCCGTCTCACAGACTTGCCCGAGGTCACAGCTAGCGCAGGGCAGAAATAGCACAGCACCCCTCCTTCGAAGACTCTGCTGCACCCACACCCCCGGCAGAACCGCAAGGCGGCCCTCCTGACGCTGCAGACAGAAGGTGCCGGCCCAGGGAGGACAGCCTTGCCCGGGTGACCCGGGCGTCGCGCCGGGGCAGAAAGCCGCCCTGTAAGTGGAGCAGACCCGCTGGGCAGCGGGCCCAGGCCTCTCTCCACCCACAAGCCTCCAGCCACAGGCCCAGCCGGGCCGGCTGACTCCACTAAAGCCCTGGTGTCCCCGGGGACAGAGATCCTTCGGGGCCTCCCTGCCCCACGTCTTAGAGCCTCCTAACGTGAGAGCCCATTAGCTGTGGCGGATGTCTGATTCCCAGATGCCCGGCCGGCCGTGGTGCCCAGTGCAGACAGCCGGAGTGGAGGAGGCAGCAGGGGCTGCCAGCTTGGAAGCAAACCCGAAGCGGAGGGGCCCAGAGGGAGGCTGCCGCCGGACGCGGCGTCCATGCTCCTGAAAAGAAGAGCCGGGGCCTTGGGCCGGGGCCCTCCTGGGGAGGCTGTGCCTGCAGAGAGGCTGCCTGCTGGCCGGCGGGGGGCGCCTCCTCCAGGACCCCAGCTCCTCGGACTTCCTCCGCAGGGCAGCGGCCGAGCATGGTCTGTCCCGGACTGTCACCCGTCCAGGCTGCCCCCAAAGCGGAGTGCCTGAGGCCTACAGGGCCAGCTGCTCCGGCGCTGCGGCCTCACAAGGGCCTGAGGTCCCCGCTGCGTGGGGGGTCAAGGACAGAAAGGAGTTTCTGCCTGGGGGTGCTTGCCCCTCCCCCCCGCCCCTTTAATTCCCATCACTGTAGTCAGTTATGCGGCCCCTCTCTGGGTGGCCCGTGCTGGCCTGGGAACCCCAAATGAAGAAGGCACCGTCCTGCCCTCCAGAAACACAACAATGAGGGCACAGACCAAGGAGGTGCAAGGAGCACGAGGACGTCGGCCCTCGGCCTCCTGGCCTGTCCCACCACCCACGTGTGCACGCACGTGCTCACTCTGCAGTGGGGCCGGCACGGTGACCCTCCAGGAGCAGCGACCCTCAGGGCACAGTGACCCTCCGGGGGGCAGCGGCACCAGGCACAGTGACCCTCCAGGGGGCAGCGGCACCAGGCACAGTGACCGCCCCGCCCCCCCCACCCTGTGCAACGACCCTCAGGGCACAGTGACCCCCCCCAGGCGTAGTGACCCTCAGGGCACAGTGACCCTCCAGAGGGCAGCGGCACCAGGCACAGTGACCCTCCGGGAGCAGCGACCCTCAGGGCACAGTGACCCTCCGGGAGCAGCGACCCTCAGGGCACAGTGACCCTCCAGGCAAAGTGACCCCCTCTGCCCCGCCCTCCCCGTACAGAAACCCTCAGGGCACAGTGACCCTCCACACTCCAGGGTACAGTGAACTTCAGGGCATAGGAACCCTCCGACCCTCTGGGCACAGCGACCTTCAGGGCACAGTGACCCTCCCCCCACAGGCGCAGTGAACCTCAGGGCACAGTGACCCTCCAGGGGGCAGCGGCACCAGGCACAGTGACCGCCCCGCCCTCCTCCCCGTGCAGCGACCCTCAGGGCACAGTGACCGTCCAGGAGCAGTGACCCTCAGGGCACAGCGACCCTCCAACCCTCAGGGCACAGCGACCCTCAGGGCACAGCGACCCTCCAACCCTCAGGGCACAGCGGCGACCCTCTGGGCACAGCGACCCTCCAGGCACAGTGACCACCCCCCGCCCCACCCTCCAGGCAAAGTGACCCTTCAGGCACAGTGACACCACCAGCCCCCCCAGCAGTGAGCCTCAGGGCACAGCGACCCTCCAACACTCAGGGCACAGCGACCCTCTGGGCACAGCGACCCCGGGCGGGCACAGCGACTGGGCCCTCTAGCTTTGAGCCACCTGGGGAAACACACCCTCCGCTGAGCAATGTTGTTAAGTGCGTAACTATTTTTTTTGTTCACGCTTGGGCTTAGAAAGGAAGGAAGCCAGTTATGTTAAAATAGCTGTCAAAATATTTAAAAAAAAAAAAAAACGATTGTGATAGAGAACTGTACACACTTCACCATCAACACAGTGGGCAGCGGGGCTCTGGGGCAAGGCTGGAGCCCGGGGACGCAGGGCGCTGGGGCGCCCGGCCTGGACGCGAAGGGCCTGCCAGTGCCCTCCAGGGCACCCCCGCCGGGACCCCTCGCCCACCACAGGGTTTCAGAGGGCAACAAAAACAAATACTCCACTTGCCCTGCCCCAAGTTCAGGCCTTTGTTCTAGAAGCTCCCAGGTCTGCCCGGCCTGGGAGCCGTACCCTGAGGGCCGGGCCGCCCTCCGGCCTCTCCCGACTGACCCTGAGCCCGCAGCTCCCTCCGCAGGTCCCACTGGCTGCCCAGCCAGCGGCCTGCCGCTCACTGCCCCAGGATGTCTCTGGGCACCTCGGGGCAGCGCGTCTGCACTGACCAGGGCCTCCCCTCGGCTCGTGCCGCCCGTGGAGGAAACCCCACGACGGCCAGTCTGGAAGTTGTCCAGGCCGAGCCCTCCGAGGCCGCCCCACGTCCACCTCAGAGACCACCACCCCCGGCCACGGCCCCGGCCCGCCCTGGACTCTCCCAGCAGCGTCCTCCAGCCCTGCCTGCTCTGACTCGTCTCCAGGGCAGCCGGAGGCCCCTCCGAAGCCCACGCTTGCACAGCTCCTCGCCGTCTTCCAGCTTCTGCACTGCCTGGCTCGGCTCTCGAGGCCCCCGGCAGACGCCCCCAGCCGGCCTCGTCTGTGCCAGGCGACCGCCACCTCCCACCTTGCTGCTTCTGGCTGACAGGCGCTCGGCTGCTCTGAACAGGCCGAGGGCCAAGGCTGAAGGAAGAGGCGGGCGTTGACGGAGCACAGAGCCCGCCCGGAGCAGCTCGCGGCCTAGCCCGTGAGAGCCGAGTCCAAGGCCCGGTGAGTCGTCCAGGAGAGAGCGAGGTACCCAGCCGCGGCTCGGCTGGGCACGCAGCGGGCGAAGGGTGGGAGGCCGCGGGGAGCCGCGGTGGCCGCCAGCTTTGCAGAAGGTGAATGGAGAAGTGACAGGCCGGGCAGGTGTCTGGGGGCGCCTGGAGTCAGGCTGG
>NW_004567105.1:3623251-3630728 GCF_000260355.1 Condylura cristata
GGGGGGACAGTGGGTGGGACCGACGGTGGGGTGGCGACAGGCAGGGGCTGGGATGCAAGCGTGGGACCCACCGGAGAAGCTTCCCGTGAGCCCTGGCACCGTCCTCCCCGTCTCCTTCAGAGACCCCCACTCGGTCTCAGCCCACCCCCCGGCCCTCGACCCTGAGCGGCTCTGCACTCCCAGAGCCTCGAGATCTCGGGCCGCTCGGTCAGGCTCCCTCAGTCGGCGCCACTGACGGGCTGGCCGTCTCCGCCGGGGGCTGTCTGTGCACTGTCAGGTGTTTGCTCTTGACTCACTAGACGCCGCAGCAGCCGGTCCCCAAGTTGTGACAGCCAGACGGGTCTCCAGACTTTGCCACCTGTCCCCACAGTTGCGAGCGAGGAAACAGACACAGAGAATGACCCATCTGCGGTCACTGAGCTTGCACGTGGCAGAGCCCAGACCCCTGGGGAACCATCGGCCACAATCACCTCCTCCAGGAACACAGACAGGGGCTCCCTGTTCCCGGGGTGAGGGGGAGCCTAGCACAGTCCTTGGGCACCCTGATCCGTCCACCTGCACCCCAGCCTTAGCCCCACCAGCCCCGCAACCGAGCCTTCTGCTTTCTCATCTGGGTGGAAACTGGGGACCAGAGAGGTCAAGTCATTTGTTCACTATCACACAGCTGTGAACACCAGCATCAGGATTTGAACCTGGAGAGAAAAAGGAGACCAGAGAAGCATAGCACGGCTCCATGGAGCAGATGGGGAGAGAAATTCGGAAGGGACGTGGCCTCCAGGAGAGCTGGGCAGGGGCGAGCAGGGAAGTTTTCTGGCTGATGAAAGAGACATATTGATTCCTCTCAAGAGAAACAAACGGGGCTGTGTGTCCCGCCGGACTGGAGGCGGGTCTGAGGGAGGCGGCAGGTTCAAGTTGGCTTCTGACACGGAAGCTGAAGCCAGGCAGCCATACCAGCCTCCCTGGGGCCTGGCTGGACGGGCCGGGACTGCAGTTTCCTCAGCTGGGACGCAGCCCCTCCCCGCCTCGGCTCCCACCCGCAGTCAGGACAGGCGGCCCCCAGCCCCGGGCACTCGGCGATCCTCCCTCCACCCAGCCTGTCCCATTTTGCCTCACAGGAGTCTGATTTGGGAGTGGTCATCAGGCTGGCGGCTGTGGGGTGACCGACCTGGTACGCCATAGCCACAGCAGCATGGGCTGCCCTGAAGACCCCGGGGGGCACCCCCACTCGGGTCTAGAGTAGTGTGCAACCAACAGCGAGCCTCCAGAAATACGCACCGAAGGACCCGGCCATTATTCACGAAGGCGCCTCCAGCTGGGTCCCAGCCCTCGGTCTCTCCCTCAAACATCATTCATTCCGACCTAGGAGCGGCCACTCAACTAAGTGAAATTACCCACAACCCACCCTGCCGGGCACCCGTCCATGATTCCCGAGCGTCCACAGATCAAGAGAGGCGCCCACCGGGCCCCTTCCCGCGTGCTGAAGTCCCCGCCGGCGTCCGCTGAGCTCCTCTGCCTAGAGCGCCAGCCCTCCAACTCCTACTCATGCGGCAAGACCCAGGCCAGAAGGCCCCGCCCGGCAGGTCCCGCCCGGCCGGTCTCAGACCGGGGCGGGGCAGCTCCTGCACCCACAGCTCTCTGTCCACAGCTATCTCCATGAGGCAGGACCTGCGGCTGCCCTGCATCAGGGCCCTCTCGCCGGCCGAGCCCCCGCCGACCCCCCAGCCCCCCCCAACGCGCTGGGTCCCCATGAGCGGCCCCAGGCACTGCTGGATGCTGGCTCCGACTCTGAAACAGCCCACCCTGCGCCAGATGGAGGGCGACGGACAATTTCCCAGACATGTGTTGGCTCTTCCTGCAGCGCTTGCGCATGCAAGCACCCCACCAGGCCAGGGCTGAAGGAGGGGCCCTCCCCCCCCAAGAGCCTGCGCCCCAGTCCTGGGCAGGCAGGCCCGAAAGCCTGGCATCCCGGAACCCCGGCAGCCCAAACAGGCACCACGTGGCCCATTTCACAGAGGAGCTAACGGGGGTCCGCGCAGGCGAGAGCCTGGTCCAGTCCCCGCGGCCAGGAGGCCAGGGCAGCTCTTCACGCACACTCAGCCCAGCACAGTCGGGGGCCCCCTGCGGCCTCTGCTGCCTGCACCCCCCACCCCCGCCACAGCCGCTCGTCTCCAGGCCCCTCGTGCTGGGCCACGTCCTCACATCTCGTGGCCTCCAGGAACGCCCCCGACACGTGTGCCTGGGAAGGCTTGTCCACAGGCTGCAAGGCCAGGGGATGATGGACAAGCAGGAGCCCGCCAGGCAGCAGCGCCGAGCCCTCGCCACGCGCAGCGCCGAGCCTGTGGGTGCTGGGCGAGGTCAGAGTGCCCTTGAGGGCAGAATCCCAGCCCGGGGCCGGCCACTGCGCAGGAGACCACCCGCACACCCCAGCCTAGCAGCAGAGGCCAGGGCCAGGCGCGGGCCCTGGGCAGACAGAAGTGGGGCTGCGGAGAGCCCAGAGGGGTGAGCCCACCCACGAGGGCGCCAGGGCCGGGCCTCTGCCACGTGAGATGCTTCCTGAGGACGGTGTCAGCAGGGCCCGGGGCACCCCAAGACGCCCTTCCAGGCCTGGCGGCCCAACTTGCCCCAGACAGGGAGACCAGAGGAGGGGACTGACCGGGCGGCCCCCGCAGCTGGGGGCTCCTGCCTGCGCCCCGGCGCCCCGCCCGCCCCCCACAGAGGCAGCCTTCGCGGCCCACTGCCTCCCACCATGCATGGCTGGCTGGCGCTGCAGCAGAACCCGCTCGGTGGCTGGTGCGGGGGAGGCAGCCACTCCCGCCAGCCAGGAGGGAGGGCGCCGGAGGGAGGGCGCCGCAGACGCCGCCGGCCCAGGCACGCCACAGCGAGGTGGCTGCCTCACAGACGAGCTGGAGCCCAGGCAGGCCCCAGCGCACCGGGAGCGCAAAGCAGAGCGCCCCGTCCTGGGGGAGGCTCACGGCCTGGATAAAAGCCGAGGCCCGAGGCCCGAGAGGCAGCGGATTTTCATCAGAGCTCTGCCACGTCCTGGCTGTGCAACCTTGGGCGACAGTTACGCAGCCAGGGCCTCCCTGGGGTGCAGGGTTAAGTCTCAGCACGTGACTATAGGCAGCCGCTGGGCAGGAGTTCGCCCCGGCCAGGGAGTGACCCCCAGAGCCCAGCAGATCCCCTCAGCAGGGTATTTCGGCAGATCCGCCTTTCTCCCCACTCTG
Source organism: Condylura cristata (assembly GCF_000260355.1). Classification (NCBI taxonomy): domain Eukaryota; kingdom Metazoa; phylum Chordata; class Mammalia; order Eulipotyphla; family Talpidae; genus Condylura; species Condylura cristata. Next base: position 3,626,476 of record NW_004567105.1, read on the forward strand.
TCTCTGGGGAGTCCCTCTCCCCCCTTCTGGCCTGTACCCCAATTCTTGTATGCACGAATAAAAAAGTAAATCTTAAAAAATAAAGGCCCGCCTGAGCCCCTTTCAGCCTCCAGGGCGGTTAGAAGGTTGAAGGTGAAGACGCTGCTGCAGCGCCCCACCCCGGCCCTCCTCTGCACCGGGCGCATCCCAGAAGTCACCGTCACCCTCTTAAGGCTTACACAGCAGCAGTGAAAAAACTAAGACTGGAGGAGGGGAGAGAGTGAGCACAGCACCGCCCCCCAACCCCACATGCATCCAGTGGTGCTCCTGCGAAAGGCTCTCCCCCCGCCTCCCTGGTGGCGCAGTGGCTAAAGCCAGCTGCAGCCGTGCCAGTGCGAGTTGGGTCCCCGGCCGGGAGGGACCCACAGGGCGCACAGACCGCTCCCGCCTTCCCGCCGCTCCCTCAGCAGTGTGCTTCGTCAGTCGGCCTGTTCCGCTCCCCACTCTGTCTCTGGTGAAGCCTCTCACCTCCTGCACTGCTGGCCTGCACCCCAGTTCTGCGTGCATCAATAAATAAATCTTTAAAAAAGGAAAAGAAAAGAAAGGCTCTCAAAGTCTAATCTAGGGTAGAGAATAGGTTTCCAGCTGATTAGTCAGGCTGCCGGGGGCGCCTGGCTGGAGGGAGCTGTGATGGATTAGCCATGCCTGCACGGGCGAGGGCGTGGCTGGCGCAAATGTACCCCAGCGCAAGGCTGGAGCTGACGGTCTGGGCAGCAGAGTCCTGTGAGGGCGCGGGGCTCGTCCAGGCTCCACGCCCGCGTCTCACTGCAGCACCACGAGCTCTTCAGCCGCCTGTTTGCCTCCCGGCACAGGGCAGCGGGGAGCGCTGTGTGGCTGTTTCTCTGGTGTGCAAGTCCGAGTTTGTGTGCTCCTTCGCACCACGCTGGTCTCCAGCACGCCCCTGTAAAGAGGGCTTGTCCCCTGCTGGACACGTGGGGGATGGGCTCAGAGAGGTCAAGAAACTGGCCCGGGGTTACACAGCAAGTAAGAGCCGTGTCTGGGCATGTCTGATGCAGGGCCCGGAGCTGTCCGCACGTCACAAGCCGCCTCCCCGTGAGTCGGGCCGTGCGGGTGAGCCCCCCACATTCAGGCCCCCAGCTGAAGCCAGCTCCCAAGTGCTCCAGTCCCAGGCCAGGCCGGAGCAGTGCTGACATTTGGGAGGCGGCTTTTACCGCCTGGGCACTCCGGGAGGGTCCCCGAAACCACTGGTTCTCCAGTGAGTCAGGCGGTGACTCAGGGCCTCACCCTGCACTGGCGAGAGCTGAGTCAGTCAGAGGGCAGCTGGCACTGGGCCGGGGCCCCCACGCCAGGACTGGCGCTCGGGACCGTCCGCCTGGTGGATCTCTGGGCCACTTGCCCTGAGAGCTGACGCCCGCAGGCCCGTCTCCCTTGGGAGCAGAAGGCCACAGGGCCCGGAAACAGGAGGGGTCACCTGCCCTTATCAAGGGGCACTGCCTACCCATGTCTAGGGACCAGAACACCGAACGGCCTCGAATGCACAGAAGAGCCAGGAGGACACAAACGCTGTCACGCCCCGAGCTGGAGGGTCGCCAGGCCAGACACCCACCTCCGGGGCTCCTGCCCTGGACGAGGGCGGGCCGAGCCCAGTGTCTGACCAGAGGAGAACCCTAGAACTCTCAGCAGCCCCACAATCCCAGAGCCCCTGGTCCAGCCGAGAGCCTCAAATCTCCACTCCAGGGGCCCTGCGGACACCCAGTCCTCCTGGGCCTGCTTGGCCTCTCCGCACCCTCCGACTCAGCCCTGCGCGGCGTGTCCCAGCCAGAGCCAGGCCCACCCCTCCCAAACACCCCACGCGGCCCCCAGGCCTTAGCCCCACACCCCGCTGAAACCCACCCCGAATCACAGAGGCTTAGAGCCCGAGGGTCCCGCGCATGCTCTGAGCTCAGAGCCCTGAGACACCCCGCAGACGTTCCGAGAGCGGGCCCAGGCGCCCCCACTCCAGAGGCTGCTCCCCTCCGACCTAGGCAGCTGGGTTGAGACCTGACCCTTCGTCCCTCCCGCTCCCTGCCCAGCGCTGGCCTTGGGGAGCTGGTGATAATACAGCCTCGCAGCTCCCGGGTTGAGGAGCCCCTCGCTCCCTCCCCTGGGGGGTATCCACACCCGCGCCCCGGAACTCCCTAACACACATGAGGACTGAGCCCGGCTCTGCCGACTTCCAGACCCTCTTCTCTCTCCCAGGACACCCCGCTGTTGCCCCAACTCCAGCCCATGAGGGTGGAGGCCTTGGGGTGGCGAGGCCACAGACCCCAGGACGCTGTGTGCACAACAGACCAGAGATATGGCAAACCGGAGGGTCCCGGGGGCAGGTGCAGGGTTAGGACCTGACTCAGCCCCTGCAGGGCAAGGGGCACCCCCAAGGTATTCACAGGGTGACAGGAGGAGGCGGCAGGCAGCAAGTGGAGGAGGCAGGTCTGTAGCGGGCTGCCTGGTGCTGCCTTCCAGCCCGAGGGACCCACGGGGAGAACGGGGCTCCCCTCGAGTGCAGGGTCGGGGTGTCTCTGGGCCCAGGCTCCGGGTTCCCCGCCACAGCCCCATCACCTCTGTGGTCACAGTGCGCCAAGTGGCTCAGTCACCAGAACTGGGCCATGGACCAGGGTCTGACTTAAGGCTGCACCCAGACCCAGGCCGCCTGCCTGAGGGCTCGCTGAGCCAGCTGGCCACTGGACTGACCGCCACAGCCATCGGCTGTGGGTTCCCATCAGCGGGCCGGCAGGGCCTCATCAGCCTGACCTTCACCCGGTGTCTCCCCAGACCCACCCACGCCTCGGGGAGCCGGCAGCAGGCGTGCAGGATGCAGGGGTGTGGTGGGGGGCAGCAGGCCGGCCAGGGCCCAGGACTGCTGGGCTCACAAAGGATATGGGTTACACACCATCTTGATGCACCAGTTGCGGGGGCTGGTGGTCTGTCGCAGGCAAAAGAAGGCAACAGGGGCCAGGTCCGGGTGAGGGACGCCAGGGTCAGCTCCATCCAGCGGCTCCTCCGGGCCTGGAGGGGAGGGAGGGGGGCTCCGGGGCCCCGGCTGCTCTGTGACCCCCGGCTCAGGGTCCGGGGCTGCGGCAGACGGGGGAGACACGGGGTTCTCAGCCATGTCGGCGCCGAGTGGGGAGCCCTAGAGGAAAGGAGGGGTACGCGTCAGCCCCTGGGCCCTGCTCCCCAGCCCCTGAGCCCCCACAGGGACACGGCCAGACAGCCTAGGCCCGGCCCCCAGGCTACTGCCTCACTCTGCAGCGAGGACCAGGAAAGAGCCAAGGACCCCGCGTCACCCGGCTCGAATCCACTTCCGGGGGCCTAGTCCACCAGCCTTGCTGGGCCAGCTTGGGCGGATGAGCAGACAGGTTCGTAGGCTCCGTTTTGCTTTTATAGAATGAAAGTTGTGTGTCTAATACATCATCAAAGGTAAAGAAAATTTGCAAGAGAAAGTGATTGTAAAGATGGATCGTTGTCAGGGTGGCGCACATTACAAAGAAGTTGGGGTGTGTGGCTCCAGGTGCTGGGGGATCTGAGCAAGCTGGAGGGAATCAGGGCGGGCTTCCCTGAGGAAGTGACCCCGGAGCTGAGATCTGCTGTCTCGCCTGAACTCGAGCCCCGGACCCCACCCAGTGCCTCGCGGAACTGAGGGCCCAGGACCTCCACGACAGCCTCACTGAAATGTGGATCGAGGGAAACAGGACAGACCCACTGCAGGTAGGAGCCCCCAGAACCCCACCCTGCATGGGTGCACAGTCCGTGCGGCCTCCCAGGGCCCCAGGTGCTCAGGAGGGTCCGGCACTTGGCTTAGCGCTTTGTTGTCACCGACTGGAATTCTTAGTGGCTTTGATCAGGGCCCCACGCCTCTCTGTTTCGCACTGGGCCCTGCTGCCTTGCAGCTGGCCCTAAGTCCTGCTCCACATCCTGGCCTCCACTGGTGTTCAAACATCTGCCCATTGCACAGATGGAGAAACTGAGGCACAGAGAAGGGAGTGGCATGCCAAGGCTGCGCGCTGAGCCCGGAGTGGAAACAAGGCGCGTTTCGAGGCTGGGGCCCCTCGCTGGGCCCCCTCTGCAGCCCCCAGGGGTGGGCGTGGGGGTCGGGGGACAGCAGCCTCTCCCCACAGCCTCACCCAAGAAGTCACCAGCCCCTGGAGCCTCAGCCACTCCGCTCCGTGGGGCCTCGGACCCCGACAGCAGCGGGCAGGGCGTGGGAGCCGCAGAGG
>NW_004567105.1:3631633-3638299 GCF_000260355.1 Condylura cristata
GGAACGAGGCCTGGGGCTCAGGGCCGGGGTCTGTTTGGACCTAGCGCCAGCACCGGGCCCTTGCCCGAAACAAGGTGCTTGACAAATTTTCTGAAGAAATGTCTAAAAAGTGCTGAGAAGCATAAACGAGGAAGAAAGGTAGGCGTGCAGAGAAGCCACTTTGTCCTCCCTGAAGAAACATTTCACAGAAAAGCAGTAAGAGGCCCTCCCTGGTGGCGCAAAGGGTTAGAGCGCTGCACTGTGAAGCCGGCCGCAGCCACCTCAGCACAAGTTCGATCCCCGGCTGCGGGGTGACCCCCAGGGCGCCGCAGACCCCTCCTGTCTCCCCGCTGCTCCCCTCAGCAGTGTACCTCACCTATCTGCCTGTTCTGCTCCCCACTCTGTGTCTGGTGGATCCTCTCACCGCCCCGCACCTCTGGCCTGTACGCCAGCTCTGTGTGCACGAATGACTCAATGTTACCCGAAGGCATCAGCCACGGGCGAGCTGCAGGAAGAGCGCTGGGCAGGAGGACAGCAGCTGCGAAGGCTGGAGGCCGGGCAGCGCTCAGCACAGGTGAGGAACACAAATGAGGCTGTGCGCTGGGCCGGGCCACGGCACGGCGGGAGGAGGCCTGCCCCCCGGAGAGGTCAGCGGGCCTGGCCTCTCGTCCCAAGGGCCGCAGGACAGGAGGCCGGGGCTCTGTGTGCGGAGGGTGTGCGCTCGGCCGTCTTCAGCCACCGCCCAGGGCTGCAGCCAGAGGGGGCGGAGGGCGGACCAGGGAGGCCAGAGGAGCCGGGAGGTGCGGGCAGGATGCTGGGGAGGTGGGAAGAAGGGGTGGCTGCAGGCATGTCTTGGAGGCCGGGAGCCTGAGCACACTGCCCTGTGCACCCCCAGCCCCCCCTCCAAGCCCAGCCGTGGGAAGTGCTGCCGGGGCCTCCTGTGGAGGTCGGCGCAGGGCCGGGTGGGCCCAGGGGCCAGGCTGCCCGACCCCTCCCCCGCCCCGCACCCCGCCTCGCCCTCCGCCCACCCAGTCCTGCTCCCTCTGACCTGTGCTGCACCAGCTCCTGTCACCGGCTGCCCGTAGCCGGGTCGGGAGGAGCTGAGCCCCTCCCAGGGACCAGGGCACCCGGCTAGGGGCAGGGCAGCCTGGGGAGTCCGGCTCGGCCCATCTGGCCCCAGAGCCCGCCGCCGGCGCCTCCTCCCTCAGGCACCTCCCGCGGTGGTCTGGACCCCCGTGACGCCACGAGCAGGAGCCGTGGTTTCCCCTCAGTGGAATCAGCCCCCGCCTGGCTCAGTGGGCCCCGCGCACACGCAGGAGCAGTGTGGTGCAGAAGGGGCCTCTCGGGGACCCTTCGAGGGGGTCGTTGAGGCAGGCACGGGGCCGCTGTGCCTTCCCTCTCCCTGCTATCACCAGCACCACCACCGACTCTGACACCACCATCATCACCATAGCAACCACCAGCACCACCATCAGCACCACCACAGCAACACCATGACCACCAGCCCCCACGGAGCCTGACCCTACGCCAGGTGACCGGAAGGCGCTTTCTGCACATCGTGGGTCAGCTCCGCCCACAGCCCCCTGACACGCAGGCCAGGCCTACTCCTCCTTCATGGAGAAGGAGACAGGGCCCAGGGAGGTCCAGCAGTGCCAGGGGTCCCAGCTGGCATGGGGCCCTCCCACCCCTGAGCCCAGGCAGTGAATCATGACAAACCCCGGGTAAGGGCGCCCTTGGAGCCTGGCCCCCCAAAGCTGAGTCACCAGGCGGAGCCACCACAGCCGCTGGCCTGGGCTCCCCGGTGGGTGAAGGCCCTCCATGGCTTCCTAGCTCTGTGGGGAAACCAGAATCTTCCACTGGCGTGCCAGAGCCCTTGGGATAAAGTATGGGCGACCCTGTGTCTGCAGCGCCCAGAGTCCTGGTGGAGAAAGACCGGAGGCCCAGGCCAGGAGAGTCCACGTGCGTGTACATGCGAGCGCCTGGCCGCAGCTCTCCGCGCCTTCGTCAGCCGCCACACGCCAGCTAACGTCAGGCCACAGAGCCATCCAGGAAGCCCAGAACCACCCAGACCCGAGGCCGTGGGCACCGATCCACGCCGACACCAGGCCTCCGCGGCAGACACCAGCCTGGCAGGGCTGGGCACCCTGTCCAGAAAACCAAGATGCCCCAGACGCAGGCCAGCAGCCAGAACCCAGGGACGCTCCCCGGGAGAATTCCAGAGCCCTGGAACTCAGGAAACGCAGGGGCTGGCCCTGGACTGTTATGTCTGCACAGGGGTCTTCACCCAGCGAGCCCCAACCCACCCCAGCCTCGTCGGCCTCCAGCCCCCGGCTCCCCAGCCCACGCGTCTGCCTCCTAGGGACCCCTCCACGCTCACGTCCACGCTCACCTCCTCGCGCCGCCCAGGTTGCCCAGGCCCGCGCCTGGCACCCGGAGCAGAGCAGGCGCCGTCCACCTGCGGTCACTGTCCTCAAGCAGCCCGGGCGCCCCAGCCAGAGGCAGCGCCCGCGAGGCGTGGGACCCCCTGGGGCCCTCAGCTCCCCGGGGGAGCCACAGCCAGGCACGTTTCCTCGCACCTGAAGATGACAGCTGCCATCTGGCCACAAGCGCGTGGCCGGATGCAAGACGCCGGCCTGGCCAGCTGGGCCTGCCCACACACTGGGCCAGCTTGGGCTGGCACCAAGGTCCCAGCAGCCTCCTGCGCTGCGGCGTCCAGGGGCGGGTCAACAGCCTCCCATGAGGCGACCCAAGCCTGACACTACCCATGCGGTAAGCGCTCCTGGTCTCTTCACTTCGTGGTCAGGAAACGGAGGCCCCGAGAACTTACGGGGTTTCCCAAGGTCAAGCGCTACCTACCAAGGAGCTGGGATCCGGTCCGGAGCCCACACCCAGGCCCCAGGGAGGGCCGCGCAGGCCCCGGTGTGGACAGGGGCTGCACCCGGCCCAGCACCCGTCCAGGGGCTGCTGTGTCACCCGCTCCCCGCTCCGGGCGCGTGACGAGTGCGGAGTGGGGTGTGTGTGAATCCCCATCAGCGTGTTTGAACGTTTCCCAGCAGGAGACTCTGCTGATCATTTTTTACTCACTCTGCAGTAATTAGGGCTTTGGGTCATACTTCAGCTAACAAGCCAGGGTGGACGCGGCTCCCGGCGGGCAAGTCCAGCCGGCAGAGCTCTGGCCAGGGAGTCCTGGTTACGCTCGGGTCCCAGCTGCCCCCTCACCACATCGCCCTGGCCCCCCACGCCACTTCCTCTGGTATGAAATGCAGCACAATTCTGCTGCACCCCGGCAAGGGAGAGCAGATGGGGAAGGAGATTTGGGAAGAACCGTCGCGAGAAAGCCGCCTGCCTGGACTGCCGAGGCTGGCCCTGGACAGGCCCCGCTGAGCCCCCGGGGGTCCTCTGTGGTGGAAAGCACCCCGACTTACAGGAATCTAGGGGCTCGCTGGGACCAAGCCCGCAGTCATGAACGTGCTCGTGTCCTGAGACCTGAACCAGAGCTCAGGGCCAGAGCCAGTTCCTGGACCAAAGGAGAGGGGCCGGACCCCTCGCTGCCCTGGGGCGCACTCAGTGGGGGTTCAGGGAAGCCCTGGCTCTCTTCCTAAGTACATGCTCAGCTCAACTGCCTACCTGACTGCAAGAAAAGAGGGCTTGGCAGAGGTAGGGCCTCTGAGATGAAGGCTCTAGACTGAGCTCCCCCGGAACAACCGTGGCCTCCGCTTCCTCTCATCTTCCCTGCTTAAGGAGCCCCAGAAACCCCCAGAACTTGCTCAAGAGCATCCAAATATCTTGGGCTTTCAGAGCACTCCAGTATCCACGCCCCTCCATATACCAGACTACCCCATTCTCTGCTCCAAGAAGACAGGGGGTGACAGGAGCTAGTGGGCAGGACAGCGGTGTGGGGGAGGCCTCGGGCCACCCCCACCCCGGGGTGCAGAGGGCAGGCTTTGTTCCCTCTGATCACTGTGGTGTCCAGTGCACACGGGAGGGGGGCCGGCGGGCGCACAGTAGGCGCCTTATAAATAGGAGAGAGCGGGAGATGGGGGTATGGTCCGTCTTCCTCCCTCCCAAGACTGGCCGTCCAGAGGGACGGGCCCTGCCCGTGCATTCCAGACTATGGGACCACAGGCCCCAGGGCCAGCACAGAAGCAGAGGCCGGGCCAGCCCTGCAGGCCGCCCCTCCCGCATTCCCAGACTCACAGCCCCGTGCGGGCCGCAGGTCACGGGCCGGGACCCAGACCACGGGCGCCCGGGCCTGTCTCTGAAGCTCAGCCCTGCTCTGTGGCCCCAGGGCTGAGGGCACAAGGTGACAGCAGACCTGGGAGCGTGTGGGAAGAGAAGTTTCCGCAGGAAAGGACAGGAGGGAGGGGAGGAAAAGGAGGACAAGAAAGGAAGGAGGGGGTGGGAGCGAGCGGAAGGGAGGGTTCTGCTTGCCCTGCAGCACTTGGGGTCTCCTGTATCCCCAGACCCAACCCAGCATCCCCTTTCCAGATGTATTTTTTGAGCCCCTGAGCTGGGACTGAGCACTCAGAAAACACGAGAGCCCAGGGCAAGACAGATTCAAACCAAGGACCCGTAAAGCCCTTCCCCACCTTTGGGAAAGGGGGCTGGGGGAACCACCTCTTGGGGTGAGGGAGAGACAGAGGGGTGCACAGAAACAGACTCTGCTGGAAGAGCTGAGCCCAGGGGAGCCCCGTGTGGGGAGGCAGAGCCCAGGGTGAGGGTGGCAGAGATGGCAGTGGGAGGGGCAATGAAGGGGGCTGAGGGAGGGGAATCGGAGGTGGGGTCCCCACAGGGGCTCAGGGTGCAGGTCTGGATCCAGCACCCCAGGGAGGAAGCTGCTCCCGGCTGGGCTCCCGGCGGCTGTCCGGAGCCGGTGACAGAGGGTGGGAGAAGTGGGGTTCTGGCAGCCTCCTCCGCCCCCACCTCCCCACCCAAGGTCAAGGGGAGTCGGAGGCTGGCGAGGATGAGGGAGCTGGAGCTTGTGCCCCCTGCTGGGCCAGAAGAGCCTGGAAAGGGAGTGTGGGGAAGGGGGCAGAGGACCTTGGTCTAGCCCCACCCCCAAACTGCCCATCACGGTGCCAAGGGCAGCCCTAGTCGCAGGGAGGGAGCTCGAGGGCGTGGCATGGCGCCCAGCCACTTGAGTGGAGGGTGCAGGGGGATGAGGTTGCTGGGGTTCATGAGCCCCTGTGGTTCACACCTATAGGGGAAGGTCCCCTCTGTTCCTCTTCCTCCTCCCAGCTACAGCCCCAGAATTGTCCCTGCTCCTGCACCCTGCCCTGTCACCCCCTGGCCCCCCTCCCTCGGGTTCAGCAAGGGCCAGGAGCAATCTGGGCTCCCCACCCAGTCCCCACCCCACGTCAGGAACTGGAGCCTGAATGGAAAGTTCACACTGAAGGGTGGACAGGAGCTTCGAAACCAGGCCGTGGGCTGGAGGGGAGACGCTGATCCAAGCGGTGGCCCGGCAGAGTGGGCCTGGCCTGAGGAGCGAAGGCGAGGAGCAGGCCGACTCCAGGGCGGACCCCTCCCCACCGCCCGCCGGGGCCAAGGACCCACGCCAGGTCTGCTTGGCTGTCAGGCTGCACTGACCCCCTGGGGGAGCCCCCCGCAGGGAGGCAGGAGGTCACAGCTGCCTGCTGGGGCCGCCTGAGCGCTCCAGCCCCCAGGACATCCTCACCCAGCTTGTCAGACCCCATCACACACAGCACAGACGCAAGCAGCTTTCTGCCTCGGCCTCGCGTGCACACGCACACGCACACACCTGCCCCAAACGCCGACTCCCGGGGTCAGCACAGAGCTCAGGGGACCCCCCGGGCACCGGTCTCACCACGGCCCTGGAGCCCCCAAGCCCCCAAAGGAGAAAGACACAGGCGGAGTCCACCCAGCCTCAGCCCCCGCCCACCAGCACCCCCACCTCTGGCATCATCAGCTCCCCCAAGAGGCCTTCCCACCCCCTGCCGAGGCCTCTTGCCCCCCACATCCCACACACACACCACCCAGCAGACAATTAAAATCCAATCATCATAAACACTCATTATATAACCAGCCCCAGCCTGCGGAGGGCTCCTTTTGCCCCGGAGCCCCAGCTCCACTGACCCCCACCCGGCTTCCAGCAGGAAGGTCTCTGGCACCCCTCAAGAGCTGGCCAGGGAGGCGATGCTCCCACCGGCCTCCAGGAAAGTTCGGCGTTGCCTGGGATCCCCTCAGCCCGCTGGCCCTGCGCTCTCCCTGCGGGCTCCCCCAGCTCAGCAGCTCTGGTGCACCTGGCCGCAGAGCCGCAGCCGCGGGCAGGGGACGGACAGACCGACGCCCGGCCGCCGGCAGCCTGACTTGTTGAATAAATTTCTGCAGCGCTGGTTCCGTCGGCTTCAGCTTGGCACGGAGAGAACTTTCGTGGCCCTGAAGAAGGGACCGGTCGAAGTTTCCGGTCCTGCCTCCCAGGGCACCTGCCCCGAGGCACGGGATGGGGTGTCCAACTGATGGGCACGCGCAGGTGGGGGCGCCGGGCCCCAGAAATAAATAAATAAGCGCCGGGGTAGAGAAAGAACCCGACGCGCCAAGAAACTGGCCGCGCGGCCCAGCCCTCCCGCCTCCCCTCCCCCCCCCTGCCCCTGCCTACCTTGGCATGGACTTGGCCGGGCAGCGGGGGTCGTCCGGGTTGGAGACGCGGGGTGACGCGTCCCCCAGGCC
>NW_004567105.1:3638777-3657189 GCF_000260355.1 Condylura cristata
GGCGGGGGCTGCGGAGGAGCCCGAGCGCCTGGCGGTGCGGGGACGTGCGGCGGCGGCGAGACCGAGGAGCGCCGCGTGCGAGGCAAAGCCGTCCTTATACTGACACCAAATGTCTTCGGGGAAAGCTGCAGGCGCGGGGCGCTGGAGGGGGAGGCGTGGAGGCGACAGACAGACTGCCGGCGGCGGGTGAGCCCCCACCACTCCCCGGGGGCAGGGAGCCCCCAGCCCGGCGGCCACCGCCTGAGAATCAGGGTCGCGCCTGAGAAAGGGTCCCACCCCCTCAGCCTGGGGGCTGCGGCATGCGTGAAAAGGGGGGGCCGTTCCCGACCACCCCCAAGCCCCGGAGCCCATTTGGCCACATTACAGGCTGGGTTCTCACGGCAATGAGAGTCGGGGTGTCTCCCCCACTCGGGGCGGGGCTGCCCACCAGCTCTGCGTGTCGGGGCTGAACTGGAATTCCCCTCCAGGGCCGCGCCAGCACCCAGGCAACCTCCGCGCTCCCCTTCGGCCGCTTCTCTCCCATTCGCCACGGAAAGCCACTTTCTCCAGGGCTCCCAGAAAGCTCCCAGGTGGAACAGACCACAGACCTCTTCCTCCAGCTGCAAAGCCCCCCACCCCCACCCCAGCCTCTCCACTTCCCCTGCACAGCGCGGCCAGGGGCCCCAAAGAGTCAGCCCCTCTAGAAACCTGGAGCCTTGGGCCCCTGCAGGGTCAGTTCCCCAGCTCCCTTGACCCTTCCCGGCTTGCTCGCCCTGTGCAGTCAAGGTGTCCCAGGTGATGACGCCTTTTATCTACCTGTATCCCCAAAATTAAACCGTGAAGGCTCCCAAATGCAGGTGCAATGGGCCGCTCACGCCCCTCAACTCGGGAAGCGTGGGGGAGCACCTCCTGGTGCCGGACACCTCTCTAAATCTGCTAGCGGTCCACCGCCTCACCCCTGCTTTACGGAAGAAACTGCGAGGCCAGGTCAAGGTCACCGAGCAGGGAAGCCTTGCCCTGAAAGTGAGTCTGGCCTTCCCCAGCTCCCACGGCCCCCACAAGTGTCCACCTCACCTCAGCCGCCGGTGCCCCCACTGCAGGTCCCCGCAGAATGCTGGACAGGGAGATGAGCCACACTGGACCGGGCCGGCTGGCTGACCCGAGGCCCACCTGGAGGCCCTTGGTCTGCTCGAGGACCAGTGTGGTGCCGGGAGATAGTCTCAGCCTTGTGCTGCCTGACCGCAGCCCCGGGCAAGTCCCTTCGACCCTGCCTCAGGCTTCTCATCTGTAAAACGGGGTAGAAGCTCGTCCTTTGCAGAATGAGAGCAGTCTGAACGCGGTTTAGCGCCGTGCAGGGCCCATCCTCGGCACTCAGCAAACAGTCGTCCCTTCCTACCTGCCGGCCTGTCCCGGAAGACAAGACGAAGCTTCACCCAGACCAAGGTCTGCGCGCACACGCTACCAGGTGGCATCTCCCGGGCAGGGCCTGCGCTGCAGGTGTCCGTGGTGGGATGGGCTTTTCCCAGGGCACGGCGGGCTTCGGGTGCGAACCTCCGGGGAGACCCCTCAACGTGCGAGGCTTATGCGGGACTGACGTGAGGAGCGGAGGTGGCCAGGAAATGGCCCTGGGGGAACACGCAAAGGGCCAAGCAGAGATAGGGTGTCAGCGGCGGCCCCCCACACCCTCCCCGGCTGTGCCGCCCGGAGAGTGGGAGAATCGGGCCAGAGGCGGAGAGAGGATACGGCCGCAGCCCGCTTTCTCTCCACTCTCCTCTGGCCGCATTTCTGTGACGCTCAAGCTGGGCAGGACCCTGAGACGCCCACGGGCCTGGGGTGGCCGTGCAGCGCCTGCTCGCACACGCCCAGGGCGATGCGGCTCTCACCACCTCTTCGGGTGGCTCCTTGGCTCCCTGACCACGCAAAGTTCTTCTTTCTTGAGATTTTCCCTCTCCTTCGTGACCCTCCGTTCCCGCAGGACTAAACCCCTCCCCGCCTCCCTCCGCTCCACACTGGCAGGAAGCCCTCACTGTGTCGAGCCGAAATGCCTTAGGCTGCAACTAAAGTCCAGTCCCCGTTCTCCACCACGGAGCACAGGGTGAGCTCTGTGGACTGGACTAAAGTGGGGATGAGAAAGGAACGGGGGTGAAGGCCACCCCTCAAACCTGCTGGGGGTACGGGATTGCAAGTGCAGACCACAAGCAGCAAGGCTGCGGCAGTCCCTCCTGGAGGAGAGGCCTCCCTGGCTGCAGGAGCTTCATTTATTCATTATTGCTATTTATATTGTGCCTGGTATTTGCAGAAGGCTGCAGCAGCCACACACACTCATTAGGCCCCGCCATGCCCTGGGAGCAGGGGCCTGCCAGGAGGTGGTGAGATGGGCCGGGGCCTGGATCCCTCGCGCCCACCTGACAGCTGGGCCAGCCCCCCCCCCACTCTCTGCCAAGACTAGACAGCCCCAGATCGCGTTCACTTGCTCCCCAGCAGCTGCCAGGCAGAGCCACCAGGCTCACCTCTGTCCCCAGGAGAACTTTCTAGTGATTGTAGTGACTGGAAGGGTAAGGAACATCTGTTCCCCGGACAAAGAGCTGGGCTGAAAGAAGCTCAGGCCGCATCCTGCCCCAGGACACCAAGAGGTCCCTTCCAGCCCTAAAGACGCTAAGAGCCGAGACAAATTCCAGCGCCCTCAGACGCCACAGGGATCGCTTCCTCAAACACTGGCAGCATATATGGGCGTCAGGCCCTGTTCTAAGCCCTTGACAAATATTAGCACATTTAATTCTTTCCACAGTCCTGTAAATCGACGTTACTGTTTTACAGATGAGGAGCCATTAGCACAGAGAAGTCAGGCAACTTGCTCAAAGTCACACAGCTTTTGAAGGGCCATGCTGGGCTTGCCAGGCTTCGCACTTTGTGCTAAACCAGGATTCTGGATTCTAAGATCCAAAAGCTCGAAGCATCTCCAGGATTCCAGCCTGGCCCAGACACACTCCACTGGTTCACCTCTGGAGCAGGAGAGGGGACTGCTCTCAGGGGTCTCTCCTGCCCCAGCCCCAGGGAAGTCAGAAGCCCTTGTGAGGGGGTTTCGGTGTGCAGATGCGGAGAAAGGAGGTGGATTTCCCCTCCCAGCTGTGTGCACAAGCCCAGCCCCCCACCGGACAAAGCCTGCAGAAGCCAAGTGAGGGCCGGGGGCCCAGGGACAGGGCATCCCCCACCCCACGGTGGCTGCAGCCCCAGGAATCCCTCCCAGGCAGGAAGGGCTGCTTGTGGCTGCTACCTAGGGAAGGAGCAGGGGCCCCCCACCCCCACTGTCCTCTTACCCCAGCAACCCACTTAGCCCTGGCGGCAGGCCTAGGTGTGAGGTAGCACGAAGTTCATTTTACAGGTGGGAGGACAGGAATACAGAGAAATTAAGTACAGTGCCGGGGTCATGCAGCAGAAATAGCGTGCGTGCGTGGTGGGGTCCTTCACCTGCCCAGGGAGGCGGCAGAGGCTGACAGACAGAGAAGGGACTGTTCTCAGGACACCCAGGGTCCTGCCAGGTAAGAGTACCCCAACTCTCAGCCAAAATGGCCTCGGTGCCCCAGGAGCTCCCGGGAGGGGCCTTGAAGGACCCGGTCGGGCGACCCCTGTAACTAGCAAGGAGGGTGGAGCGACGTGGGTTCACTCCACCCTGAAAGTCGGGGGAGCCCAAGGCAGGGCGGCGCGGGGCACTGCCGAGACCCCCACCTCGGTTAGAAACACCAGAAGCCCCCCCATGGGCGTCTGGCAGCAGGGGTGTCGCTCCTCTGTGCCAGCTGAGCCCAGAGCACGCCTGGCTGGCCGCCAGTGCCTCGCACTGCGTGACCGCAGGTTCCTGAGGAGGAAACCGAGGCCCCAAGAGTGGTGTGATGTCCCCTGCGTATCACCGGGGGCCAGTCAGTGACCTTCACAGACCACCGGCCAGGGGCCAAGGACTGGATAGACAGACAAATGAACCCCAGGCAGTGGGGAGACCCCATGGCAGAGAACTGGGGCCAAGTGCAGGGGCAGAGGAGAGCTGACTTCTGGAGCAGGCGGGTCAAGGCTGACAGAGAGGGGCAGCGTGAAGACTGGGGTGGGCGGTGGCGGCCGAGGTCTCTGGCAGCGCAGGGGAGGAAGCCAATCCAGGTGTGGGACAGGCAGGAGGGGAGGCCTGCGGGAAAGGCGGGACAGGCGAGCAGGGCGTGGGGAGGTGGGGGAGGTGGGGCGGCGGCTAGGCTGGGCCCACTGTAGAAGTTCTACCTGCGGAAGAGGCAAGACACAGGCCACCCCAGGCTCGGGGCCACCCCAGGCTCGGAGCAAATGGCCAGGCCCAAGCCAGGAGGGGCAAGACAGATCTGAGGTCACAGGCAGGACAGGACTTGAAGCCTTAGGAGGGTGGGCGGGGGTGTGCGGGGTCTTCCCAGGGTGGGTGGTGGGGCCTGGGGGGCAGGAGCTGTGATGAGCCACCAGAGGGGTAGGAAAGTATGAGGTAAAGATCCAGAAGAGAGGTGACACAGAAAGGGGGTCGGGCGGGGGGCAAAGGATGCAGGGAAGTGAGCCCTGGGAGGCTCCCCGTTTCCTCTGGGCTTCTCAGCTCTGTCTGGGGGGCCTGGGCTGCCTCTTTCCTGTGCTGGCCGCTGTCTGACGCCCTCTTGGGCTGTTGCCCCATCTCCCCTCCCGCGCTCCTCTGCCTCTGTGGGGCTCCAGCCACCTCCCCGGCCCCGAACCCCGCCTGTCTGCGGCCTTTCTGCCCTTCCTGCGCCCCGTCTCTCTGCCTGTGTGGAAGTCTCCAGGCACGTGTGTTTTTGCGCTCGCTCTCTCTGCCGCTCCTGCTGCTTAGAGAAAGAATAATAGAGCAGGCAACTCTTCCTTTTATCCTCAGCTGGACAAAGACTGGGGCCCCAGCAGTCAGGCCTCCAGGAAGCCACCTTCAATGTCACCACCAAGGAGAGGCGTTTGGGGTAGCGCCAGTGGGAGCGGGAGCCTGAGCCGGAGCGGCTGCCCCACAGCGGCCTCAGCCCCTGTCCTGCACCCTCTGACCCCCCCGAGGCTTTGCCCGGAGCAGGGAGAGTGCCCCTCTGCCTCCCTGAGAGCCTGAGTTTTTCTACCTGTACCGCGACAGTCGTCTGTTAAGCGCTGACCCTTGTTAAAACTGCAAGCTGCCCCAGCCAGGGCAGCTCTGTGCCTGCAGCCACTCTGACTTTGGAGGGTAATCCCAGCCCTGCCCTCTGGCCTGCGCCTGGAAAGTCTGTGCCCTCAGCCCAGCTGGGCGGCTCCTCCCCCAGAATCACACCAGGTCCAGCAAGGGACCCTCACTCCAGGTTCCCTCCCTGTCTTCCTGCCACCTGCCTGCCCTACCCCACCCAGAGAGGGGACCCAGCGGAGAAGGGGAGAGTGGGGCGCAGAGCAGATGCTGTGTTCTCTTATCACACGGGAGGGTGATGGGCAGCTTTAGTTCCGTATGCCAGGCCCAGTTCTAGGCCCTGGGAGTACAGCAAGGAGACAGCGGAGTCCATGTCTTCATGGGTGTTCAGGCATTGTTGTGGGGGAATCGGAAAATACAGAAGCAAAATAAGCCTCATGGTTACAGTAGACATCAGATGATGAGGGCCAGCAGGGGAAATCAGGTAGGGCCAGAGGACAGGGCTGGCCTGGGCTGAGTGGTCGGACTGAGCTGACTCAGATCCTGAAAGGTCACCCTGGCTATGTGTTGTGAGAATTCTGAGAGGGGATATGGTTCTTCAGTCCCCACTCACCCTCAGGGGGAACACTGATGCTTTCTGTGAGGGCTCCTCGGTCCCCGAAGGCAAATGGCCTTTGACATCTGGATCCGCCTCCCAGCTGAAGGCCCGGATATTTCTTTTGGATGAGCAGGGTCTGGGACTCAGATGGCACCCCTGCCTCTCAGAGCCCCTCACCCCTCCTCTCGCCTTTCACCCTGTTACCCCATGCCCAGGGTGGGCACTCACACACCCCCATTTCACAGCAGCCCTTTCTCCAGGGGAGACAGACCATGGGTGGGGTGTTAGCGAGGCCCCCAGGGGTGACACCCCAGGGGAGGTCTGGGCCCACTTCCCGCAGAGGCCAATGTTCAGAGCGTACATCATCCACAGACTGAAAGGAGGGAGCACTTCCAAGGGAGGGCCCAGCCCCGGATTCCGTCTGGATGTGGGTCTGGTGTCCTGGTGCCCTGCTGGGGAACGGCAGGAGTGGCACACTCAGGCAGGAAAGCGCAAACTTCATGGAGAAGCCCGGGGTACCCAGTGCCCCCATGTGCCCTGCCCCCCTCCAGCCACACCTGCACACCGTGGACTCCCTCCCTGCCTCAGCCTGGCGAGGCGGGCAGAGTGGTCAGGTCCCCTGGCACGGCAGCAAGGACCAGAGGGGCCGTGGCCACGCAGCAGGGAGTGACGGGCCCAAAACCACACCCGGTGTGCTCTCTGGGCAGGCTCCCACCTGGAGCCTGGAGACATCCTCTTGTTCTGCAAAAACCTGGGGATCCCCTGCACCTCAAATCTCCCAAGGAAACTGCAGGAGGGGGTCTCCACTGCTTACCCCGGAGCATTCACTTTTAGGGCACAAAGAAGCACAGAGACTGACACACGACCTCACCTTCCGTGTGTACACACACAGGCAGACACCACAGACACCCTCACACGTACACCCAAACAGACGTCCTCTCTATTCAATACACCCTCACACTAGACACGAATTTACACAAATACATTCACACTCCCTCTCAAGTACACACAGACACTTGCATGTTATTATTAAGTTCGCAAAAACACAAACACAGGCACCAAAATACCCTTTCCCAAATGTACTCGGGAAGGAGAAAAGATGTATGAAAGCCCCAGAGAGACAGAGAAAGGAAAAGGGGGGCGTGGGGGGGGCACCAAGGGCAAGAGAGAAGGAAGAGGGAGGGAGCAGAGATGCGGAGACAGAGATAGGAGAGGAGGGGGGAGATGGGAGGAAAGATAAGGAGATCAAGAGGCAGAGAGGGGACAGAGAAGAGAAGGGACAGGGGAGAGGGAGGCTGTGATTGGAGCCTAACTTTAGCTGCAGCAGCCTGATGACTCACGCTTGGGGGGGAGCGCTGAGCCGGCTCCAGGTTTCTGTTTATATACCTCGATGAGCTAAATATACAGGCTAAGGGGTTCTTCTGCTCTGGTCCAGCAGCTCCTCTGCTTCCTCCTCCCGCCCTGGCCTCCCTCCCTTCCCAACACAGACACACACAGACACACAGAGCCCCTGTCTGCCCCTCCCTCTGCCCTGATTGTGCCCTCCTGCGGCCATCAGCTGCCCTAGCCCACAGGGTATTGGCTGCCAGGAGCTGACCACACCATTTGGCTCCAAGCTCAGAAATAACAAGGCCCAGCCCGCCCCTTTGTGATGCAGGTCAGGGGGCGGGGGAGTTTGCCCAAGGTCATACAGCATGGAAGGAGATGCCCCATACCAGAGCCTCCTGGGACTGCCAGGGCGGACGCCCCCCCCCCCCCAGAAGATTGGGCTGAGTGCCAGGGGCTGGGGAAGGGAGAGTGGAGCAGGGTGGGAGAGGACACAGGCAAGGCCGGCAAATGGCCTCGGGTATGATGGGGTGGCAGGGACAGGCAGGGGCAAAGGAACAAAAGAGTGAGAACCCCCCTGGCAAAACAATCTCTGCACCCACATGGAGCTCCTCCAACATCTTCAGCCCCCCAGATCCAGCTCAGGGTGCCCCAGGCAAGCCTAGCCATCCGCAGGTGGCCTTGAGAGCCACCGTGTTGTCGCTGTCCGTGGTGCTGAATCTCCCCTTGCTCCCCCGGCATGGACAGCGTCCATTCCTGCCTGAACCTCTTCGAGCAGCCTGCAAGGTTGAGGGAAGGGGGTGGCTGGAAGGAACGTGAGAAGGCGGCAAGGAACAGAGACTGTGAAGGAAGTGACCCCAGCCAGAGATGTTCAGGGAGAGAGAGCAAATTCTCCTTTGACATCATTTTTCAAATAGTCAGTGATCAAGAAGAACACCACAGTGAAGATGGCTGACAGAGTGAGGAACCAGGGGAGTGAGATGTCAGCGTGGCTGACTGAAGCTGGACCAGCGCTGACACAATTATAAACAAATCCAGGCCAGAGGGCAGAAACTGGGCGGGCTGGAAGCAACATCCTCAGCCGAGCTGAACAAAGTGCTTCTAGTTTTCCTGTGTTTTTATTACCCATCTTGATGAAAAGGTTGCAAGTTTTCACACTGTCACAGAACAAAACAGAGCCACGACTTCCGTTTCCCAGAGTGCGCGGCTGTTTCGTGTACTCCTGACAGCTCATCACATTCTGACAGTTTCGAAAATGTTGTTTTCCTCTGGGAACGCAGAGCGGCACTGGCCCTCCCTCTCCCGTCACACGCCCGGCTCAGCCCAGCCCCTGAACTCACCTGCCTCCAGCGCTCTGGTTACTTTCTGTCTGATAGAGGCGAGTCAGAGAAATTCTCAGCGAGCATCCTGGGGTGGGGAGGGAGGGGTGCAGACTCACTCCCTGAACAAGAAGGGTGTGACATGTGTCCAGAAGGCGAGGGCTCCGAGTTCTTAGATAGAAACTCACTCGCTAGGGCAAACTTAAAGATTTAACTGCCTTGCCTCATTTTATTTTGCAGATGAGAAAACTGAGACTGAGAGAAGAAAGTTCTTCTGCGAGGTTGTCCAGGAATGCAAGTTTTTCTGTGCTGATAACCGGCATCACAAAGTCCCCTGAGACGGTGGGAGGGGCTTTGGAGCGGAGCACGGGGAAGGGGCCTCTCTCCTGGGGGCCACACTCGGCCACACACGTCCCTCAGGAAGGAATCTCTAGGCCCTGGCGGGGAGAGGGATCTGCCTCCCCTCCCCCACCCCACGTGTGAGAGGATGCTACTCTTCGAATAACGAATGATTCTTCATTTAATTACATCCTTAATTCATCTGGGTCCCTGGAGAGCTTGGAGCTGGAGGAAGGAGGCTCTCCTGTCTGCTGCAGGGAAGGGGGAAGGGAAGGCAGTGTCCTCTTCTGCTCCCGGACTGTCTTCCCCACGGAGACCCCTCCATGACACCTGGGCTTTGGGGCAAGAGGGGCGCTGGGCAGCGGGTGGGAGAGGCAGCCAGTGGAGGACACCCAGGGGCACGGCTCCCGTGGATGGATGCTGCATCTTCACGCCCCCGCGGTCACTCCTGAGGGTCTCCCCTTGTCAGGCACATTCTCTGACTTCATTTTAACCTCATGGCCCTTCCATCTGCATCTGCACGATGGGACTGAGGCTCAGAGGAAAGGAAGTGACTTGTCCAAGGCCAGGGGTAGTAAGTTAGAGGCATAATCAGCACTCAAAAGTGCTCCTTTAGGCTTAAGGCTCTTTGCTGCCCGGTCTAAGCTCCACCCCAAGGGGGTCACACACATGCACACAAACTGGACCTCGACAAGGCACTGGGCACGCTCGATCCGAGGACATCCGGGAGCCAGGGGTGAGCCCCAGCAGAGGCCGGGGCGTCTGGGCGCCGCGGGAGGTCTCGCGCATGCGCACAAAGTTCATCAACGAGTAAGAGGAACGGTGCTAAGAGCGAACGTGCAGTCTTGGTTAGGAGCTTGTAGCCGCTTCTGAAGATTGAATGAGCGTGTTCCACAGGCCCCCATAACCTCCACAGCAGCCCCGTGAGGGAGGTGCTGGTGTGGTCACCCTGTTTTGAGACGAGGAAGCTCACTCCCTGCTTGGCCAACCTCACACAGAGCAGAGGGGTGTCTTGTCAGAATCCTGCAGTCAGGCTTATACTCCCAATTCTCAGCACAGGAAACAGGCTCAGGTAGGGCAGGGCCTCCCCCAAAGCCACCAGGAAGTGACTGAGCCTGAACTCACACCCAGGGCTCACCCCGAATTCCAGCCTCTCGGGGACCTCAAATTCCGTGTCTGTCCAAGGGGTCTGACACCCGCATCACAGATGAAACATGACAACGAGGTGTCAAGTCAGTGGGCGGACACCTAACATGCGTCCACACAGCACGTGGAACCGTCATTTGATCTTCACAACCAGCTGCTAGGTAGACGACATTGTGAAGCGTGATTGATGAGGAGGAAACTAAGGCACAGAGAGTTTCGGTACCTTTCCCAAGGTCACACAAACCGGCCAGATAGGTCCTGAGCCTCCAGGCTCTGCTGCCTCCCCAGGGAGCGTCAGGGAGGGAGTGGGGTCAGCATCTGCCCTGGACGTCACAGGAGGTGGCACCTGGCAGGAGAAGGGAAGGCTCACACGTGGGGTGACTGAGCCTCGCTCCCCAGCCTGGGACTTACAGTCTGGCCCGAGGCACAGAGGGTTTGTACGTGGAGAGCCGGGATGTCACCAGGGCAGCCTGTGGGCCACCAGCTGAACAGGCAAGAGCACCCACCGCCTGCCCCATGGGGCCTCCTGGCAATTCCTGCCCCAAGGAGGCATCAAACAAGGGAGCAGAGAGGAGGCCGTGTGAGGGAGGGGTGGGAGCCAGGGCTGGGGTGCCCTGGGGTGGAGAGTGGCAGAGCTGACGGGGTGGGGCCGGGGCTCCTCCCCCGAGGGGGTGAGCCTCTGGCCTCAGCAGGTTCTGAAACAGGTCGCTGTCCAGCTTCCCCCACACCCCAGAGGTGACCTCTCCAGTCTCGCTCACTGCTCCCCTCAGCAGTGTGCTTCACTCATCCGCCTGTTCCGCTCCCCACTCGGTCTCTGGGGAGTCTTCCACCTCCCGCACCGCTGGCCTGTACCCCAGTTCTTACATTAATAATCTTAAAAAAGAAAGAAAGAAAGAAAAGGCCCAGTGGAAACTCTTCCCAGGCTCCCCAAGGCCCCCAGCACTGGGGTCACTGGGGTCCCACCTGCACTGCTACATGTGTCCCCCGCCGGCACCCCATGCTCAGAAGGACCCCACACCGGTGTAAAGCTCTGCCGTCACTGTATTTGTTCATTAACAAGGGGCCTCCCATTCCTACTTTGCCCTGGCCCCACACACCTGCAGCCTGAGGGACCAGGCCCCTCACAGGTGCCCTCTCTCGCCTCTTCTGTGCTACCAAGTCAAGGGCAACCTTCAGCCTGTCTCCCCACAAACTCCTTGACCTACTGAGCCTGGAGATTCTCTGACTGTAAAGCCCCAGCGTGGACACCCAGTGAGTCTGGGGAGGGCTGGCCGGCTTGAAGCCACTGGCCGGGGAGGGCTGCGAGTCCCTCTGACCGAATCCTCACTCCCCGGTCCTCAGTGAGATGCGGCTCTGAGGAGACCGCCAGTTAGGGCTTCTGGGGTCCAGAGAACTCGCCACCCACCAGCTGCACCTCCCGCTCTGCCCACGTGGGGGAACATGTCCAGGCCCCTATTCTCAGTGTGCAAAGCGGCCGACAGTGTGGGAGAGGCACACTGGCCTTGTCCTCTCTGCCTCTCCCAGTCCTCGGAGGACCCTTAGGCTGAGGGGTCCCTGACTGCTGACCCAGCACACCCCATAGGACTCCAGCCCCCACTCCTGGCCAGGGCAGAGGAGGCAAAGAGGCCCACGCCCTTTGTCCTCTGTGGGGCCTGTGGCTCTCACCGGGACACTGAAGCCACGACCAGGCCTGGCCCGGTGCCCCGGCACCCCGTCCCAATGCCTGACTCCTGGTGCGTGAGAGAGGACTGGGCAGCCCCGGCTGTGAGTCTGTCAGAACATAGTAGGCCGTGCCGATGACAGCTACACCCCAAATCTCAGCACTTCCAGGCAACATCTGACAGCTTAGCCGTGCCATGGCCTGACTGGCAGGACACCTCGTACCAAGGTCACGGCAGCAAGGAAATTTCCTTGCATGGAACTTTCCACGTAAGGGATGCTTTCACGCGCCAGCCCGGGTGAGAGTGGCACCGCCCCACCACCAACCCTCCGTCAGCCAGAGCAGGTTTCTGGGCCTGCTAGCTGCAAAGAGAGCAGAGCAGGGAGACGATGGAAACTGTCGAGCCTGGTGATGGAGTCAACGCCCTCTCACCAGCCCCTTCGGGAGCGGAGACCCCTCTCACGCAATAACAGCCCCTCCGACCAGCCCCTTCAGCCCCACCCTCGTTCTTGCCAGAAAGCTTCATACCACTTAGCACTAAGAACTCAAAACCCATTACCCCGCAGGCCCTTCCTGGCACTTAGCATAGGCCACAATCCCCAGAGGCTCGGGAGTGGAAGGTTTGCACATAACAATCCATGTTCCTTCTGTTCTTCCCTCTCTCTGTCATAACTGCTAATTTATAATTTATAGCCTCGATTCTTTCTAAAAACGATTTCTTAAACAGAGATCAGAACCCATTTAGGAAACGGGAGTGAGCTAGAATGTTGCACATTTATCACAAGTGAGTAATATAGCCATGTAGTAAGATAACCCAATAAATTACATTTGTTTCAGTGATGTAGTAATAATGTTTCTCAATCTGAGCTTCCTAGTAGCTGAGGCAAAAAGGGAAACAGCTTCATCCTTTCCTACTTCTTTTGCCAGTTCTCTTTTTCTTTCCTAGTTTCTTTTCTTCATCTTCCATTGTTCCCCACTGAGCACAGATTCTTTTCAGACTTCCAAACCCTTCTAGCATCCTGCAAATCAGTCAAATCACTGCAGGATTAGTATAAAAGGACCTTAAGGCCTCCCTGGTGGCCCAAGGGGCTAACACACAGCACTATGGAGCTGTCGCAGCCTCTGCAGCTCGAGTTCTACCCCATCCCCCGGGAGTGACCCACAAGGCGCAGCAGGCCTCTCCTGTCTCCCTGCTCCCCTCAGCAGTGTACTTTGTGGATCTGCCTGTTCTGCTCCCCACTCTGTCTCTGGTGAGTCCTCTCACACCCCCGCACCTCTGGCCTGTACCCCAGTCCTGTATATATAAGTAAACAATAAATCTTTTAAAAAGAACCTTCAATCTGGCCCTCCCTGGTGGCGCAGCGGGTTAAAGCACAGCACTGAGAATCTAAAGCCGCTTCCTCATGAGTTCGATTCCCGCCTACCCCAGAGGTGACCACATGGCGTGGCAGACCTCTCCTGACCCGCCCGCTGCTCCCCTCAGCAGTGGGAGCCTGTTCTGCTCCCCGCTCTGTCTCTGGTGAAGCCTCTCGCTGCCCCTGAGCCTCTGGCCTGTACCCCAGTTCTGTATGCACAAATAAATAAATCTTTAAAAAAAAAAAAAAGAACCTTCAATCTGGGGGACTGAGTCTATCCAGGACTGGAAGGTCACTCCCACTCTATCTCGTGGTTCCTGTCCGCAAGTAGAGCAGAGGTTAGAATCCAGGACAGGAGATATCTTGACGCAGCACAGGGAGCAGTCAAGACTGCAGCTTCTTCAGGGACCCTAGAGATGTGCCGGGAGGCAGGCCCTCTTCTCTGATGTCCTTCCTAACCATGAATCCACGGAATCTCCGGTGTGACCCTGCAAGAGAGGCCTATAATGTTATCCCAATTTGTAAATGGGGAAACTGAGGCCAAAATGGGAAAAATGAGCTGTGAATAATTAACTAGCTTCCTTCCCCTAAAGTCCCAGCCTCAGGATCAGAGACCCCAAGCTGTGAGTCTCAAAGGGGGAGAAGGTGGGCTTCCAGGCAGGCCCAGTTAGGTCAGACAGGATCAAGAGAAGAAAGTTCCCCTCTCCCCCAGCCCTAGGCTCCAGTTGCCATAACAACACGGCCTCCATTTCAGGCTTTTGCTGGAAATTTGCATTTTAATGGAGATGTAATTAGAATTAAAAAACTGATTCTGGAAGGGACAGAACCTTCCACACCCCCTGGGGAGCCCACTCCCCACTCATGCCCTCCTGAAGCCCACCCTGATGCTTGCTCTACTGACACACTCCTGGGTCTGCTAGTGTCTGTCCCCACTGCCCAGATGGGCCCTGGGGCCCAGTGTCACTGCGAGGGACCCTGCTGAAGGTGCTCCCCATCTGATAACCCCTACTGACTGGCTGAGGGCCCCCCCAGTCCTCCTCCAAGGCCAACCTCTCAACAGCTCAGTAGCCAGGAGTCCGCAAGGCTGGGACCTCCCGTCTAAGCCCATGGAAACGAGGCCACAGCAGCAAGGACCGTGCCAAGGTCTCATGGCAAGGCGGGCGAGAGCTGTGCCGGTGGCCGTCAGGGTGCAGCCATTAAAGGGGCCCTCCTGGGGCCTCCCTGGTGGCGCAGTGGGTTAGGACGCTGCACCGCATGCTACACGCAGCCACGGCAGCACAAGTTCAATCCCCGGCCCCGGAGATGACCCACATGGTGCAGCAGACCCCTCCTGTCTCCCCGCTGCTCCCTCAGCAGTGTACTTCGTCCATCTGCCTGTTCTGCTCCCCCACTGTCTCTGGTGAATCCTCCCAGCCCCCTGCATTTCTGGCCTGTACCCCAGTTCTTTGTGCATAAATAAATCTTAAAAAAAAAAAAAAGACGCTCCTTTTGACCCCCACTCTAGCATCACTATCTGAGCCCAGATCTCCATGGAGAATGCCCAGCAGCTTCTCCGGTGTCTTATTAAGTTCTCAATATCAGCCACGCCAACAATTTCATCTTTTCACATCCTTGAGAAGAACCCAAACGGTGTCCAGACCCTCTTGATGGATCTGGAGCTGCCCTTAAAGTGCTGACCACAGGAGCCCAGGGGCCCGGCGGTCACTACACACACAGGCCCTGGACACAGGTCCCAAGGGCGCTGTGCTGGCCCACATGGCAACCATTCATTTGCAAAGCCGTAATGCCTACGCTTTGCCCCCGATCCCCTCAGCATTCCTGTGACGTAGGGACTGTTGTTATATTCACGACACAGAGAGGTTACCTGACTCACCCAAGGTCACTCAGCTAGTGAGTGGAAGAGCCAGAATTTAAACCTGCACCACCTGACCCCAGAACACAGCTTCCCTACAGACCTCAGGACCCCAGAGCCAGGCACCCTGGCCCCTGCCACCCCCTGCCCTAGACTTTCTCAAAGCCCAATTCATAGAAGAGGAAACAGGCCCAGGGAGGCAGGTGGCTTGCTTGTGGGCCCACACGACATGAGCCGCTGTCCAAGCCAGAGCACCTGTGTCAGCCCCCTCCCTGGCCATGAATGTCTCCCAGTGGGCCCACCCAGGGGCCGACTCAGAGACACTGAGGAGTGAGTGCCTGCCCCTGCATGGTCAGGGGAAATGGAGCTTGAGCCCCGGGATGGGACACACAGCACCACCTCCTAGCAAAGACAAGACCGAGGCCGAGCCCAGGAGCCCCTGGGAGGGGAGGAGGAGACCAGACCTGAGGCTCGCTCCCCGGCAATTTAGAACCCGACAGCGCAGAAATGGATTTTCTCTTGAGCTCGCCTGTAAGCGCACTTCAAAGACACTGATGGCAGTAGTCGGAGGGGGATGAGCAATAACCAGGGCGAGGTGGCCCCGGGAAGGGAGCGGCGCAGACACACAGAGACTCACAATCACGGTAGGAAAAGGCAATTGGAAATTCCATTTGGGTTTTCAATTTGAAGGTGGCGAGAGGCCAGGAGCTGGGCTGTGGAGAGCCGGGAAGAGAGTGACTGAAGAAGAGACAGAGAGGGCAGAGACAACACATCAGAGACACGATGAGTCAGAGAGACATGGAGCAGGAAGAAGGATGGACAGAGAAAAGCAAAAGCAAATGCCAAGTTCCCGGGTGCACCCCAACATGCCAGGCAAAAAAACTGCACACACACTCTCGGCCTCACACACGCATGCTCACACCCCTGTGCCTGGCTCTGGTCCTCACTCTGGTTTGAAATGCTGTGAGATTTCATAGGAGACACCGCCTTCCTGGGAGCCTGGGTCCCCTGAGGCCGGGAGAGGTGAGCTGGTTCCAGGAATGGGGTACAGGGGTGACGGAGCAGGAAGACAGCCTCCTCACTCTGACATGTCTTCTTGTGGCCGAGGATCTCAGCCAAGCAGGCACTGGAGGTGCCCAGGGAAGGGCCAGGGCCTAAGCCACCTGCAGACTAGGAAACCAGCCAAACCCCCCTCCCCCAGGAGAGCAGAAGGAGCTGTCTTCCAGGCATTGTCCCATCAGGGGTCCAGGAGAGGCAGGGTACCCCCGTCCCCGGGCTGACGCCTCACCCATTTATAAGGGGGCTATTACATAAGCCCCCCTTTTTTTAAGATTTATTTATGCATACAGAATTGGGGTGCAGGACAGAGGTGCAGGGGGTGAGAGGGTACCCCACCTCTGGTCTGTAGAGTGGGGAGCATAACAGACAGGTGAGACAGGAGGTCTGCTGCACCGTGTGGGTCAGCTCCAGGGCGGGGGACGGAACTCGCACTGAAGTGGCTGCGGCTAGTGTGCAGTGCTGGGCTTTGACATCCCGTGCCACCCCAATATGCCAGGCAAAAAGACTTCACATTAATATAAGCCCCGCTTAATAGATGAGGAAACTGAGGCTCTCTCTGTTTAGAGCTTGCCTAGGGCCACACTGCCCCCTGCAGCCTCAGGGACAGCGAGGGCCCAGCTGCCACTTGCACACCTGTGGGCCAGGAGGCTTCATCTGGCCTCAGCTTCCCCAGTCGCTCCTCCAGGTCAGGCCCAGGCAGGTGCCGTCAGGCCGTGGGGGCAGGGACAGCAGGAAGCCAGGGACACACGGTGCTGCCTGCCAAGAGCCAGGTAAGGCCAGAGGGCCTTACCCGCCTCTGCGTCCTGGACACCCCACCGGACCGGCGGCGCCCACTGCAGAAGCACCAGGTGCGAAAACTGTCCTGTGGCGCCACCTGGTGGCCGAAGGGCTCCCAGGCCAGCCAGAGTCCCGCTGAGCGGGGCCGCCTGCAGTCTGGACACCGGGACCGACACCCGCCCGGGGGCCGGGTGCAGACCAGCCCCGACGCCAAGCGGCCTCCTAGAGCTAGGTCCGTGGCCCTCCTGAAGGGTACACCGGCACACCCTCCGTCCTCCTGGACGCTGTACCCCACTGGCCGCATACAACCAGGTAAGCGCTGTTTCAGGCGCTGAAAATAAAACGGTCATCAAGGCAGACCCCTTCCCTGTGGAGGGGACGGTGGGGCGTGGGGGCCGGAGTGGGGGGGAGAAGCAACGCACATAATGAAGAAAACAACCTACCTTGGAAGCAGGGAAAACTAGGGTGTCGAGTCTGACGCCTAAGAAACCACGCGGCCCTCGGCTCCTCAGGGCCACTCCTGTCCCGGGGACACACACTCACCTTCTGCCGAGGACATTCCCTCCCACCCTCGGCTCCCCCTCCGGACCCCCACCACTCGTGGTCAGCCGCAGTCAGTGTCCCAGCAAGAAAGGTTCGGACCAGGTCTTGATGCCCAGCTCCGACACCATAGGTGTGACGGGACAGGTTCCTCAGCCTCTCCTGCTTGCTCCCCTGTAAAACGGGGGTGGGGGAGGAAATGAGCTGGCAAGTGGCACCTTAATGTAGAGTTAAGCATACTATCATGAGAAGGTGGGTGTTTCTCTCCCTCCTGGGCCAGCTGGTGGAGGGTAGGCATGAGGAGGCTAGACGTGAGTCTTCTCCAAGCCCCTCACCTGCGGCCCAAGTACACAGGGCCGCCAGGACAGACGTGCCTGCGCAGTGGGCTGGTGGGTCCCGCTCCAGCTCCACTCCCTGGGACGGCGGCAGCCAGGTGTGGGACCGGGAGCCTCAGGTGCACACCCAGGTGTGGGGCCAGAGCCCAGGTGTGCAGGAGCCAGCCAGCTCCTCCCCACCGAGGCCCAGCTCCAGGCCAGACACTCGAAACTCTGGTCAAAGCACCTCTGGACTCTAAAACACGATCCCAAGGTGTGCCGTGTCAGAAAGGAAGGCGGAAAATAAATGGAAATAGTTAGATTTAAAAGAGCTGCGACAAACTCACTGCAGGCTAACTGACATTTTTTTTATGAAAATAGCTGTAGCTTCCGAAACAAACGAAATCCTGGGGAAACACTGCGGCGGTTTCGCATTTTTTGGACATGTCTTAAGTGTCTGACTTAGTGGAAGGCAGGCGGGTTCTCCAGCCACACTCGAACTACTTACGATGTGCTGCTTCGCGGCGTTTAAAAAATGGGGCCTTCAATTTCGTTTTTCGCGGTCCAAGCGACCACGACGCGGGCCCCGGAGGCCCCGCCCCGCCCGGAGGCCCCGCCCCGCCCGGAGGCCCCGCCCCGCCCGGAGGCACCGCCCCGCCCGGCCCGGCAGGCCCGAAGGACGGCTTCCGGGAGGGGGCGTGGCCTTGCCGCCGCAGGCAGCTGGGTCTGTGATTGGACCGCGAACGAGGCTGCGCCTGGGCCCCACCTGCCGCTCCCGCCCCGCCTCGCGGGGGAAAGCTGCAGCCCTCCACGCGGGCGTCCCTTCCGCTCGCCCACTCCGGAACCTTCTGTTCCGGCTCGGGTTTCCGCGGAGAGCGCTAGGCCAGCCAAAGCGGAAGTACCGTGCACGGGGGCGGGGCTAAGCGTGGCCATGTCGGCGGCCCTGCTGCGGCGGGGCCTGGAGCTGCTGGGGCCGCCGGAGGGTGAGGCGGGCTCCCCGGGGAC
>NW_004567105.1:3657315-3661848 GCF_000260355.1 Condylura cristata
GGGGGGCCGGTGTCGCGGGCTCCCGCTGCGCTCGGGCCGGGGTCCTATCTGTCGCGCGTCCCCCCAGGCCCCCAGGCCTCGACGGGCCAGGCCGCGACGAGCGGGGCTCCAGGGAAGCGGTCCCGGAGGGCGAAGGCGACCCAGGCCCGGAAACTGCGGAACTCGGCCAAGGGAAAGGTGCCCAAGTCCGCGTTTGGTGAGTTCCGGAGGGGTTAACACGCCGCCCGCGCGTTGGGGGCGCCCTGGAAGCGGGGCACTTGAGGCGTCCGCCAGGCGTTTCTGGAGTTCTGCGGTAGAACGTGGAATAGGGGGGCGGGCGAAGCGCGTCTTTCTGACCCACGAGGCCCACAGCCCCAGAGGGGCAAAGTCAGCAGGTAACTGATGAGGCCAGCGAAGTTCGGCCGCCCTGCTTGGAACGGGCTAGAATAAGCTTCACGCCCAGCCCTAGGGAGGGGGAAGAGTGTTGAGAGAGAAGGGCGTCTGCGGGTCGAAAGGAGCCTGGAAGGTCGGAGGGGTGAGCAGAGGGCAGAGGTGCGCATCAGACTGCCCAGAGTCTGCGCGCCCCGTGCTGCCCTGGCAGCAGCCCCATGAGGTCGGTCTGTTACCTCCAACTCACAGATGCAGAAACCCGCATCTGCCCAAACACACGGGTAGGAACTGGCCGGCGTGTTCACCGGCTCTGTTCCAGTGGGAGGCGCCATGCGGCTTGGCAGCAGCGGGCTTAGCCAGAGAACGGGGAGCGGGGGAGCGTGCGGTGTTGGAATTCTTTGGGAAGTGTTGTGGAGATGGAGGAAGAGAGAGACCCAGAACAGAGCCCAGTTCCTGAGACCCCCCTAGGGTATGTGTGGGCAGCATGGGGGGACTGACTGGAGGCAGGACTAGGTGAGCCCCTAGTGTGTCTTTGAACTGGAGGGCCTGATACCTAAAAGGTGTTTGAATAGTTCAAGGAATTCAGAACTCTGAGGACGCAGGACGCGAGCCAGTGTGGAGGCAGCAGAGCGGCCCAGCCAGAGATGTGTGAAACAGCAGTGAAGCTGCCAGGTCACCCTGCTGCAACCGCCCTTGTCCCCCCAGACTGGGGCTGCACATCATCTCTGACCGCAATCATTACAAAACTACGACTGGCAGCTCACCACAGCCACATGGTCCTGCCAACTATGAGACTTACCCCCTGCCCCGCGCCCCCAGCAGCTGCCCCTGGGATTTGGGGAAAGCAGCAGGGTCCTGGTCCACTACGGCTTCATCTGCTCTCCCCTTCCGTTAGCCGTTTCTGCTCTTGGGCCACACCGGCCGCACTTGTTTAGGGCCTCTGCAGTGCCTGCTGCTCTACTCCAGCTCTTTCTCCCTCGAGTCTGCGCCCCGAGATCACTTCAGTGAAGCTGCCTGAGACCCTCCAGTATGGGCTTGCAGCCCTCCACCCCGGGGTTCCTCATTTCTGTTTCTTTCTTTCTTCATAAAATACATCCCCCTTTTAGATACCACTAGTGTCCACCCCCGTAAGCTCCACTAGTCTTGCCAGCTTCCTGCTGCATCTCAGAGCTGACTCAGTACATGCTTCAGACACATTTGCTGAGTAAATGAATAAATCTGAAATGATGCCCCCTGCCCACAGCCAAGTTCCAGAAGCGAGAGCGAGCGTGTCAGAACAATCTCAAAGTCAATCTGAGGTTTATGACCAAATCAAGGAGCACCGTGGCCGACTCCGTGACCCAGCAGGTCTGTCAGCAGGGTGGGCGTGGGGGGAACCTGGAGGGTGTGAGGCCTCAACTTGAGGTCACAGAGCCCTGCAAATAGGTGGGATAGGTGGGAGGTGGGCCACCCCTCCTAGGCTGCTGCTTCGAGGCGCTTCCCCACAGCCCGAGAGCAGAGCAGGGCAAGGGGGCAGGCACTGCCTGGCCTTCTCCCTGGGGCCCTGTGGGGTCAGTGTTCGCACCTCTCACTGGAGTGACGGGCCTATCGCCTGGGCCTGTGATAGGGTAGCTCCGTCAGCTGTGCCAGATGTGTGTGGCTCTAAGCGGCTATCCCTCCTGCATGGGAGTCACCAACATACCCTGACTCCCACCCTCCCTCCCCCAGATTGTGCTGCAGAACAGGGGCCGCAAGGCCTGTGACCGGCCGGTGATCAAGACCAAGAAGAAGAAGGCAGAGGGCACCGTGTTCACGGAGGAAGACTTCCAGAAGTTCCAGCAGGAATACTTCGGCAGCTAGGCCCCAGAAAGACACCCAGAGAGGCAGGGCTGCCTGCGGACCTCACAGCCTCCAGGCTGCCAGCACAGCCTGGGAGAGGGCGCCTGGAGCAGGAAGGAGGCTGGCATGGAGCAGAGCCCGAGGCCCTGGGGAGGTTTGACATCTGTAACTTAGCTTTTGCCCACAGGCCCCTGGCCGTGGGCTGTGGAAAGGCCAGTGACTAGGCCTGAGGAAGCGGAGGGTTGGGTGGGCTTCACAGCTCAAATAAACTTGGGACTCACTCAGCTGTGTGCTGATCCAACTTGGGCCCCCCCCCTTCTCCAGCTCCCCAAATCCTATCTGGTTGTGTTACCCCCATTGGCGACCAAATTGCCCTGAGAACACCCAGTGCTTACTACCCTGCCCCACTGGTGCCTTCTCAGACAGGTAAAAATTGGCTCCTGCAGTGACGAGGTGCTGTTCCAGGGTAGTGGACACCAGCCAGAGGGGGCACACTGCTTTTGTGCACACCCCACTCCCCTCTACTAGGGGAAGAGGCATAATTGCTTTTTCCTGTCCTGTTGTGCTGTGTGTGGGGGGGGGGGAGAAAGGTCAGGGCTTGAATGGTCAGGCAGGCCCACTTCAGTCTGGAGTTTGCTGGCAGGCCAGCCCCCCAGAAAAGGAATGTTTCCACCTTTTGAACTCTTTGCAGTACTTTAACCAGCCCTTCCTAACCACACCTGCTGCCAAGTATCCAAATCCACCCTGCGGCAAGCTACTGCTTGTGCCAAGCAATACCTGGGCCCCGCCCCCCCCCGGCCATCCGCAGCTCACAACCAGATCCCAGAGAGCTCTACCTACCAGTCACAGGGAGCCCCAGATCTAATGAGGGGCTGCCTCCACGGCCAGGCCCAGAAACCAGTCAGCACTACTTTCACTACAAAATAATTTATTACAACACAGCTTCAGCGCAAGCCTATGTACAAGCACACTCGTGACTACCCTAACTAGGGGACCCTTTTCTTCCCCCTCGCCTTGCGGACCTCCTCCATCAGATCTTTCAGGTACTGGATCTCCTTGGCCAGGGACTCAGCGCGTTCCTTCAGCGCTTCGTTCTTCTTTTCTAGCTCTTTACACTCGCCAGTGAGGGCCTCCTGCTCTGCCCTCTTCTTCTGGCGGTACCTGGTGGCTGCTGTCTTGTTCTGCTCCATTTTTTTCAGCTTCTTATCCAATTTCTCCCCCTTTACTTTTGCGGCTACGATCTTCTCTCCCGGAGGGTCATAGGGCTTGGGGCGTGCAGGGCCACAAAGGACACCTAGAGATGCGCCACTCCTATTTGGAGAGCTCCTGGAGGTGGGGGGACTGTGCTGGGGAGATCCCGGGTACTCAGGACTCATGCAGATGCCACTATCGTTATCTGAGGGGGCATCCTCCTCCTTTATGGATGGAGGGACCATGGCAACATACACAGTGGAGTCTGGCTTACGATCTCCTTCAGAGATATCCACTTCACTGCCTAGCTCTAAACTAAAAGAATGGTCTGGAGTGGAAGACAGGGCCCCTGGGGAAAGGGGGAAAGGTTGCAGAAAGGTGAAAGGGGCAACCTGGTCTGTTTGGGGTAAACTTTCTGGAAGATGGCCAATGGGGTTCACTATCTGGGGGGGCTCCTTATCACTCTCCTGGACTAGGGGGTCAAAGAGATCACACGTGTCATCCAGCGTGGCCAAAAGCTCATCTGGCATGGTTTCCAGGTCATCTATATGCAACAGGGCATCAAAGTCGAACTCCTTCAGGTCCATTTTCTCCACCATCCAATCTGTCCCGGAGAAGGCATCCTCTGGAAGGTGGAGAAATAAGCGCGCCTTAAGTCAGACCCAGGCAGAGCGCGCCGCGGACCCTCCCTCCCCAGGCCCCCCAGCAGGTAGAGGGGACCCCGTGTCTCACCCTTGCCGATGTCTGAGGCAGTGACCAACCCATCCACAGCCAACCATTCGGAGGAGCCCGCCTTAGCCTTGTCGCCGGAGAACCCATGAGGTTTGAAGTGCTTGGCCACCTCCAGGTAGTCGTCTAAGAGACCCAGGCTTTCTTCAGCCCCCAAACCCGACTGGTCGAAGGGGGACATCAAGTCCCCCACCAACACCTCGCTGCTCAGGAAGTTCATCTCGGCCATGCTGCGGGGCTTTGCGGGATTCGAGGGATGTACTTAATTCGAAGGTGTCTGTGTCGGTTACAGCAACGCTGCTGCTGACTGCCGTGAGAAGCCTGCGCAAGCGGCGAAACCGAGGCCGTGAGCGCCGGCCGACGCGACCCGTGCCTCCTCCCGCCGCGGCTCGCCGGCCACTTCGGGACTCCACTCGGCGGCCGGGC
>NW_004567105.1:3662204-3676281 GCF_000260355.1 Condylura cristata
GGGCCGCGCGTCCCGGGCGCTCGTAAAACCGCTTCCCCACCGTGATGCCGCGCGCCCACGCCAGCCACCAGCCCTCGCAGACCCAGGAGTGCACGGCCAGCCCGGCGGGCCCGGTACTCACGCCATGGCTTAGCCGCTGGGGGGTGCCGCTGCAGAGCCTGGTGCTGCTGCCGCCGCTGCAAAGGCCAACGCTGCCGCAGGCACTGCTGCCTCTAATACGCCATGGCGGCCGCGGACCGGCGGGAGCGAGCAAAATCACGCCAACGAGAAGACGCTACATTCACAGGCTGGTCGGGAAGAAATGGCCGCGGCGCGCCGACCGCGGGTCCTTTATAGACTCCGGGCCGCATCACAGGCACATCCTTCCGCCATCCCTCCGCCGAGGTCACGTGACCGCGCCTTCCACCCACTCGTTTTTGCCTCGTTTTCACCGAACCGACGCTTCTACTGTTTCCCACCCATGACTTTCATGTAAATGGTGTAGCTGTGAGGAGAAAATGAGTCATTTTCAAGGTATCACGAAAGGAAAAAGGCGCACTACTTTACAAGGCTTTTAAGATCAAAGTCACACTTCCCTCTGCCCCAGGGAGCGCGGAGGGATTCCTGACGCGCCCGCTTCCGATGTCCGCTCGGGGCGGGGAGACGGCCTTTCATCCCAAGGTTTTATTGTGAAGGCGGCGGCCGCCCGGTTGTCGCGCGACGTGCTGGCGGAGAGCGCGCGTCAAGCTGATTGGTCAGGCACGGTGAGTCATGTATAGCTCGAGCTTCTATTGGTCCGGCGGAGGGAAGAGGCGGGGCTGTCGGCGCCGTTCCCGCCGGCGGCCTCTTGTCTTCGCCCAGCTGGACTAAGCGGTGACGCCCCAGCGTCGGGACTCGTCCGCCAGTCGCTGCTGGCGCCCGTAGCTCGGGCCGACCCCAAACGGCAGCCATGTTCTAGCCCGGCGATGTCGCGAGGCTCCAGGAGCTGTCGCTGGGAGGGGAGCCCGAGCTCCGCAGTTTGGAGAGCCGCCCGGGCCCGTCTGCCCGCGAAGGCCGGGCCGGCCACGCAGCCTTCCTGTGCCCTGACCAGTCGGGGAGACGCGTAGCCCGCGGGCCGGCCGCGACTTCCCGACGCGCCCCACTGAAGCGTGCGCGCCATCACCTGGCTAACGCACTGGACCCCGTCCCCTAGGGACGCGGTGGGGGCTAACTCGGCCTTTACGCCTCACTCCAGGGTACTTTCTCACTCCGGATCCCGCCTTTCGCGGCTTCGCTTCCCCGCCAGCCCTCCCTGGGGTTCCCGCCCAGTCCCAGGGACCCCTGGGTTTGGGTCAGGTTCACTCACTCGGGCTGCTGAAGAGCGGTTAAGAGCGCTAAGGAGTTCCCGCCTCCCTTAAATGCCCCCCAGTCCGGCCCGGTTAGGAACAGAAACCGCAAGTTTCTGCCTTCGTTTCATTGGACCGTACAGGTATCATTTCCGAGGGCTGCGGTGTCCAAACAACTTGGGTACCGCCAGGGCCGTCTGTGGACTTGCTACAATCCTTGCTACAATCCAGGCCAACGGTTTCTTGACTATGTAAACTGAGTCACATGGCCCCGGTGAAGGCAGTGGAGTGGGGGGAGGGGGACAGATCTTAGGGATAACCCCAAACGCACCTGCTCTTCCATTTACTCGTAGGGACATCCTTGTGACCTAGCCTCGCTGAGCCTGTTTCCTCATCTGGACAGGGAGGCTCACGATGACGCTTCCTATCTAGAACGAAGTTGTCAAGCCTGGCGCCTGCTAAACGCTCAGGAACTAGCTAGTCCGGCCATTAATACTAGGCTTTTCTGACAGATCTAACCCGGCATCCTGCTTCCTCCTATTGTTTACTGAGATAAAGCCCACAACCATAAACAGAACAAACAGGTGCTGGCAGGTGAGATTTCGCCTCCCCACGGGGGATCAGGAGTGCTGAGATGCCGTTGTCTGGCTCCCGCCAGGACAGGCGTGGGAATCCTGAGCCACACAACCTCCTAGGGCAACAAGCACCAGGAGGCGTGTCCTCCTCCTGCCAGGTGACCAGGGGGAGGCTGAGTTCAAGCAAGTAACACTGCCCCAGCTCAGGCACCAGAGGTCACTGCAGGGTGAGCCCCGGCTTGTCCCAGCCCACTACTGTGGGCCGCGGAGCACTTCTCTGGTCCTCTAGCTGCAAGTGGGGAACCGGTACCACACCAAGTCGAAGCCCTCAGGAGATCCTTTGTGGAAGGGCTTCCTCCCGCAAGGAGGGGGTGGTTCTCTGGTCTCAGGGCTAAGCTGCTTGGCCCTAGCCAAGAAGAGAGAGGAGCTGACCACTCCGGCTAAACAGGTAACCTCTACCCAAGAGCAGCAAGGGATGGGAAGGCAAGGTGTAGGCTTGAAGGTGAAAGTGAGAGGTGTGGTCAAAATGAACAGCAAAGCCACACCACGTGGTGAACCCGAGCCCACCCTCGGTAGCTGGGCCACTTGGAATCAGCGGCGCCTAAGGGCACCGCGCCTGGCAGCCTGGCGCAGGTCAGGGCCAGTTCCCTGCCTCAGTGTCCCCTCTGGCCTTGAACAGCAGGAGGCACAGTGTGCCCAGCCTCGTGTCAAGGAGTGTGGTGACAGGCTGCAGACACGCAGGGATCCCCACTTACAGAACCCCCTTGGGGCCGAAGCCAATTCCTTACCAGAATTGTTTACACTCTCAACTTGAGTGGCAAACAAAGTAGATCAGTTACTTTGAAGTGTGAACAGGTAGAAGACGAGCAGGGCCCGTGACAGGAGGAGACTGCAGGCCTCAACACAGCTTTTCCACACGTGAGCTTTGTTTATTTGGGGATATGGGGCGAGTCACAACCAAGATTATAGAGAAAATACTGTTGTCTGTTGTCCTAAACTCATTTTTAAGGACGGAGCAACTGGGAAACAAAATGTTTTGGAATTGGATTATCAAGATTACTTTTTAACCTTTTAGACTTTTACTAACTTTGATATTGCAAAACAATGTCCAAACTGAGAAGAGTAGATGCTATGACCTAAGGAATCAGGGCGGGGTAGGAGGGGGAAGAGTTGCCAAGTAGGGAACCGGTGGAGAAAGGCACTCTATTTCCCCAAAGACTTAAAAACTTGGGGGGAGGGGCAGGGGAGCAGGGTGGCCCCCTCCTATCTAAGAATTCGTCTCCTGTGTTACGGGGCTTGCCCAGTACATCTGCAGCCCTGGAGACCATGGCCAAGAATCCCCACTGCTCCCAGTCCTGAGAACTTCTAAGAATTTCTAATTTCTGAAGGGGCGGTTATGGCTTCTGGTTTTGTGAAACCAGAGATGCCCTGACACGGACGCTGTGTAAGAGATGAGGTGAGATCGCTTCCCTTCCTAAAAGCAGCGACACCTGGCTTGCTGGCTTGGATAATCTGGGACGTCTGAGCTTCTCCCTCCCATGTTTTACATGGAATCTGGTCGAGACATGCCTGGGAACAACCCCCATCTCAGCGAAGAACCCACGCTTTGGCCGCACTTCGTCCACCTTCCCTCTCCCCCTTCCCTGTAATGGACACCAGATGTCAAGCTGGCACCGTCGCTGCGGCCTGCCCAGGGCTCTGCAGCAGCTGTGCCGGGCAGCGCTCAGCATTACTGATTCTCAAAGCTCCATCTGAGTCTGATCCACAGCCAGGAAACAGCTTCGGATTTGTCATTCTCTTGCAGTATCTTCACACAAATGAGCCGAGGGAAGTCGCCTTAAGAAGCCCTTGCATGTGGGGGCAGAGC
Organism: Condylura cristata; assembly: GCF_000260355.1. Taxonomy (NCBI): domain Eukaryota; kingdom Metazoa; phylum Chordata; class Mammalia; order Eulipotyphla; family Talpidae; genus Condylura; species Condylura cristata. The sequence continues at coordinate 3,665,951 of NW_004567105.1, forward strand.
AGGCTTCCCCAGATACTGCGCGGGCTAACCCCCCCTCAACCCCTAACCCATGACGGGCAGGGGCAGGGGCAGGACTCCCAACCCAAACCAAGGGTGGATTTAGTCCCTGTGTGTCACTGTCATTGGGAGGGGATGAGACTGCCGAGCGCGCTTCACCACAACCTCTGATGGAGAGGAAGAAAGAGGAGAAAAAGATGGGCTGGTCAGAAACAGATTTATCAGTTCCTTGCCACAAGTGGGGAAAACGGAAAAACAGAACAAGAAGATGCACAGACACTGTGTATTAAACATTCCTCCCCACCTCCGGGTACTCTTTACACTGCAATAAATAGTGCAACTGTAGCAGCGGGAACAGGGAGGCGGCACCCCACTCCTCCCCTGGTTTCATCCGTGCACCCTCTGCCCAGCAGCACGTCTCCCGCAGGCGGGACCAGGAGGGGTGAAGGGCCCAGAGTTCAGCACACAGCAGCTCCTGGGGCCACACGGGATGAAGGACTGGCTGTGGGGCCTGTTCTTGGTCTAACAAGGCAGGGCCTGAGGGGAGGAAACACGGGGCGCCACTCTCCCCGCCTGTGACCCTGAAGGCGCCCGAGCCCTCCCTCCCTGTCTGACTCCAGCACCACCAGAGCCCTCGGGAGCACACAGCCTCTCACGCCCGAGGCCGGCAACCTCACCACCCCCCTCTGCGCTCGCTCCCGGCCACCAAGAAGCACAGTCCCCAAGTAACTTTGCATCCGGTTTATCATGAGCCTGTGCACTGTGTGGGCCGAGAGCCGTGTTCCCACGAGGGACCTTCTCAGCACTTCGGAAGGCGAGCGGGTCAGGAGGGCGCAGGCTTCTCTACCCGGGACCAGGTCAAAGCCAGCTGCCCCGCCAGCTGTACCCCAGAGACTATAAATACTGCTGGGCACGCGCTGCGCAGAGGTCAGCTGGAAACATGCAGTCAAACCCTCCAGTGACATTCAGCTAGAAGGCAACATCCTGATGAGGCAGATGTGCTCCACACAGAACAGAAGACGTGAGCAAGAGGACAGAGGCGCCACCGGAAGGAACAGCCAGAGGGCAACAGAGGCAGAGGCCTGAGCCCAACACAAACTCCAAGCGGCCCCCGGCTCCGCCAGAGCTCCTCTCCGTCTTTTCAATTCATTCCCGAAAAATCAGCTTGGAGCAAGAGGGAGGGGAAGAGGGGTGCACAGTGCTTGGTAACAAAAATAGAAAGGGCCGGGTGAGAAACTAGGGCAGCAGGAGAGGTCATTCTAGTCGGCGTGAAGTGGCCGCGAGACCACCGAGACGGACCCGGGAGCTCGTGAGGCCCCGGCCACGCAGCCCGGGGTGCCTGTCTGAGCCGGGGCCTGAGCGCCGCCGCCGCGCCGGCCTTCGCCTGCCTACGTCTGCAGCAGCACTTCCGGCTCAGACAATGAGCAATAGAGAGTGTACCCCAATTCGTCTATTTCTTCAGGGGTGAGCTCTGCAAATAAGTTCACCTTGGGGTTCAGGGCACTGGGTAGGACGCCAGCCTCTAAATAGCTAATGAGTCCCCGCAAGGCCTGCAGGAATCGGTCGGCCAGCATATCTGGGGCCCAGTCCTCCTCCTCCTGGGCCAAGTGGAGGATGACGTTGGTGAGCTGGCTGGCAGTGAGGTGGCCCAGAGCCGGGGTGGACTTGCATATGGCCTTGAGGATTTTGAGGCACAGAGACCGGCAGCCTGAGTCGGCCTGGTCCAAAGCCCGCAGGCGCGCCGTCTCAGCAGGACGCAGGCTCAGCCTCCACAAGTTGTCATACTGGGCGAGGCGATGCGGTCTGGCCACCAAGACGGTGTCACCAAGGGTCACTGATGGCAAGAAGTCAATGACAAGATGCTTGTCACGCTCATACTGAACTTCCAGGGTCAGGGCTTCCGGGGGCGGGGCGGGGCGGATCACGTAGTCCAAGAGGGACCCTATGGCCGGCCAGTTGATGGAGCCAGCCACCACCTTCTCGAACGTGTCTGCCACTGTCTTGGGGGAGAGGTAGCCCCCTACCACGCAGCGGTCCCAGTAACTGCTGCCACGAGGAAAGTACTCCGGGTTCTCACGGCGAACCAGGAAGAAGCCAGGGACGTTCATGATGGTGTCCTCGCCAGGGATGCAAGACCACAGATTCTGCTCCAGCACAAGGGGCACGATGAGCTGGATGTGGTCGGCTGTCACCACCTGTCAGGGCAGAATTAAAAGGGTTTTGCGGGATGCACTTCCCCCAGCACGGGCCCCACCACCCGCATTCTCCCAGACACCCAAGGAACTAAGAACGCTTCTGTGTCATCATTTCAGTTCACATCAGGTGAGGATTAACCCAGGTCTGCTCACGCCACGAGCCTTACCAGGTCGAGGCAGGGAAGTACCTAAGGTGTTGCCCCTCAGGCCCTGAAGACCAGGAGAAGAGAGAGGGGCCACGGCTGCAGAAAGGAGGCGGCTCCCACAGCGCCCCTCAAGGTGCGAGGACAACTAAGAACGAGAGCGGCGAGACCGAGCACGGGGTCTCCAAGGGCGGCGCAGCACACCGCACACGAAGCGGCGGCCGGGCTTCCCGTCAGCACACCCGCTCTTGGCGAGAACCACCCATTACCTGCAGGTCGTCATAGAGGCTGCCGCTCAGGTACATGTCCCGAAGGGGCATGTCAGGCAACTTGGCCCGCAGGAAGCTCCGGAGCTCGGCGCATATGTCCACGGCAGCTCGCTTGGCCCGAGCCTGCTCACCGGCAGGGATGGCTGCCCGGTTCCGGTAATAAGAAAGCAGTTTCTCCTGCAGGGACATGCGGAGTCGTGACTTCTTCAAGTCTACCTGGCCCTTCCTGGCCAATGGCTTGGGCCGGGGCGGGCAGAATGTATCTGCCAAGGCAAGAGAGAGGGGCACGTGAGCGCTTCCCATGCTCGGCCGTCCGCAACGGCCTCAGCCCCGGAAAGGAGAAGGGCCTGGCGCACAGGGCTCGCGTGGGGCCCGGCACGTCTGTGCCCGGGAAGCACCTGCTGGAAGCAGGAGTCCCGAGAGCCCAGGGAGCCGGCCACCTGTCGCAGCCTCCTCACCTGTGTCAAAGGCCGAGGAGTCTGTGGGGAGCGTCTGCAGGGACCTGCTCAGGCCGGCCTTCATGTCCTTGTTCAGCAAACGGGGGGAGCCCATCCAGTTTGGTTCTTCCCAGCTCCTCTTCCCCGAGTGGCTCAGGCGGGTGGGGCTGGTGGGGGCGCTGATCGCCCGGTCGTACATCTGCAACCAGAGCCTGGCGTGTACCTCCCCCCGCTGCGCCTCCCCAGCGGCCCTGCCCTGCCACGCTAAGATACCATTCTTCAACGACTGTCTATGCTAGATGATGGCTGCTCTGCTCCAGGCGGAAACCTCAGGAGTAGTAAATGACGCCAGTAAGAGACAGATTACCCGCCTGTCACAACCAGCAGTAATCGGTAACACTCTGGTGTATTTCCTTCTGGAATGTTTACTTATGTAATTAGGACTCGTCTTCTCTAATACTTTTGAAACCTGTTTTTTTGTTTTTTTTTTTTTACTTTAACATTTTCCTGCATCACTAATGAATGCATCAAAATTTTCCAACTATACAACATAACAGACCATACTATCAAATACAGGTTCGTTTATCTAACAAATACTTATCAAGAGGCTACCACGTGTCAGGTATTGTTCTAGCTGCAGAGAAAACAGCAAACCAAGGGACCCAATCCTGCCTTCCAGGAGCTTCCAGTGCAGTGAGGAGACACAGGCAATATGTAACACACACGCTGAGGCATGAAGACAGTCGAACGTCAACCGTGACAAATGAAGAGGGAGGGGAAGAAAGCAGGAGGAGGAGGGAGAAAAAACAATGGAGAAATGGTGAGAAAAACAAGGGAGGAAATGAAAAGAGGAAGTGGGTGAAAACAGCGGTGCTGCCTTTTTAAGGGAGGCCGAGCCGGAAGGGGGCTCTGGGCACTGCCAGTATTTTCCTCACTAGAGGCTTCCCCAGGGCAGAACACCAACCACAGCCTACTGCAGTCTCCAGGGCTCAGCTGATGCTGCTGAGCAGTCAGGCTGAGCCCATCAGCGGTGGACAGCCTGGGGAGGGCTGGGGCGGTGTTCCCGCCGGCCCTGGCTGCAGGCACTTACCCGCTTCACCGCCAGCGTCGCGATGCCCAGCATGGCTGCTCCGCCCACCCCCAGCACCAGCCGGGCATTGGAGAGCACAAAGTCAATGGCCGTGCCGATGCCGTTGTCATCCTTCTTGCCTTTGCGCTCACCCGCGCCTGCCATGGCTCACCTGCGGCGGGGGCAGGAACACAGCATCACCAACCGGCACCCCGTCGGGCCGGTCCCCTGAATCCCAGCAACCCAAGTCCCCAGCACTGCATGCTCTAGCGTAGCGTGGCGCGGCGAGGCCAGCTCACGGCGCCGGCTCACGTGACGACGTGCACGCAAGGCGAGAAGCTGACCGCGCTCGCCGTGGCCACACCTCCCCGCGCCTACTGGAGATCACAGCGCACCAAGCTCCCGCCACCCTCTCTGGCACGGGAGTGAAAGGCCACAGTATCCTGCCCCTTCCCAACGTGACAATGCTGGTGGTGGGCTGACCCTAACCCCAGGGCAGCACTTCCCGTGGAGGAGGTGGCTTGCCTGAGGCTCCAGGGTGCAGGCCGGCAAGCCCCAACACCTGCTGAGCAGCCTTTACCACATCAAGTCAATTTGCAGTGGCCCTCAGTCTACCCAGCACGGCCCAGGCCCTGCACACAGAAGGGCAACAGGCCCCTAGATGGGCACCTGCCCACCTGCCCAGGAAAAAACAAGTAGCCAGGTGAGGCTGGCACCGTGGGACTGAAGCTGGAGACTAACTGGAAAACAATCTGCTCAAACGCGCCTGGAAGGGGATTTAAAATGTGGCCGCCCGGCAGGAGCCGAGGACACGGCGCTAGGGGTTGGCTCCCGCACACCGCACTCCCGGCACCCACAGCGGGCCCCTGGGACGTGCCCCGCAGCCCCAAGGGAGCCCGTTTCCCTCGGAGCCAGAGCCCTGGGCCCGCCCAGATCGGGGCGGCAGAGCAGTGCAGATCGGGCTCGCTCCTAACACCGCCACTCTGGTCTCGTCCGCGTCCCATGCGCCACCAACGCCGCAGGAAGAACAAACTGCCCTTCGGGGCTCCGTGTGGAGGGTGTGAGACGCGACAGCGGGCTACGCAGCCTCTTCAGTGCGGAGCGACACCCTGACACCGCCGGGTCTCGCCATGGCACACTTCCTGCCTCTTGCCTTCTCCTCCCGCCAAAAAACTTTCTGGCTTGAGTGACCCCACAACTGAGCAACCAAGAATCACTGCCAAGTCCAGAAACCCTTTCCCGAACAGGAGTCCCCAGCCTTGATGGTGCTTCTCCACATCTTTTACAGCCAACAGAAGCTTGGGAACTGCTATTCAAGGTTCACAGAACAAGAAACTGCGTGGCCAAGTGAAACGCACCCCGAGAGCCCCCAGAGAGCCCCGCTTCTCATGCACAGAGCAGCGCGGCCAGGACCTGAGTCGCAGCTGATACTGGCAGGTGGGGCCGGGGGCGCCAGCTGACCTCCATGGCCAAGAGGGTCTGTCCAACTGAGGCAGGGCCCCAGTCAGGAAGAATGGGCAGCAGGTGGCCCTCGCCCTGCAGCAGCCAGAATCAAACAGGGCCGAGCCCGGCTGCATCGCCCACAGCAGGGGCCGCGCGCAGAAGCCAGAACTCCTCTGGGTCACGCAGCCCGCGAGTGGGGATGTGGCCTGAGAACAAGAAGCCGGTTCAGGGGGAAACCGGTGGAGGACTTGACATTGGGAGGAGTGATCTGGGCGACCTGAGTTACTCCGCCGCCCTGCTGAGGGAGCCATCGGCCACCTGCACGGCCCGAACCAGAAGCTGCGGGAGGAAAAGGACCGCTGCAGCGCTGCCCCAGAGACTACACACAAGCCCCACCGCGGGTGAAGTGGTGGGCGCCCCACCTGCAGGCCAGAGGGCCAAGCCGCAGAGGCCGAGTGGTCCAGCAGTGCGCTGAGTCATCACCCGGGGCCGGGCGCAGAGGCTCTGCATTCACAGCAGCCGTGCTGGCGGGAGGAGCCGGCACTGTCACTGGACTGACTGGTGAAGGGGCGCTTCCTACTAGGCAGACGCGCCCCACCCCAGGGCGGTGCCGGCAGAGACCTGGCGACTGAGGAGAGGCGAGGCCACCCAAAGGGGAGATGGAAATCCTATTCTGGAAAGGCCCTCGATCCAGCCCACAGTGCCATTTGCCAAAGATGTCCGCGGGGCTCCGGCGCTGGCCTGGCCCTACGAGGATCGGAGCCAGAGCAAGGGGAGGGGGCGTGGCCCCTCTGCTGCTGTCAAATGGGAAGACCGTTTCCTTTTGCCACGTGAAAGTCATGGAGCTCTGTGGCGCGACAATGTGGACAGTCTTAGCACGGCTGTGCGCTTAAAATGGTGACAAGGGTTTTATAAAAAGGGAAGAAAAGGGGGCCTCCCCTGGTGGTGCAAGCGGTTAAAGTACAGCACTATGAAACTGTCCGCGGCCACTGCAGCACGAGTCTGATCCCCGGCCAGGGAGCGACCCACAGGGCTCGGCAGACCTCTCCTGACCCGCCCGCTGCTCCCCTCAGCAGTGGACTTCATCCATCTGCCTGTTCTGCTCCCCACGCTGTCTCTGCTGAATCCCCTCACCCCCCCGCAGCTCTGGCCTGCACCCCAATTTTTGTGTGCATGAATAAATCTTTTTTAAAAAGGAAGGAAAAAGGGGACACTGACATGGCAGCGCTGGGGAGGGAGAATGTTAACTTCGCCAGCAGGTTATTTAACCTGTTGCCCCAGCTACAAAGACGGGAACAGAAAGACCTCACCCGTACAGAGTGGGGATGAGTAACGAAGGCCCTACAGCTCCAAACTAAGCAAACTCCAAGTTACTTTGGCACCAAAGAGGCGCACCGCGGGCTGGACACCTGGCGAGTGGCCCCAGTCCTCACACCACTGAAAGCCACGTCGCTATCTGCACCTCACGAGTGAGGCGGCGCAGGCAGGTACCGACACAAGGTCGCCAAGCCACAGGCCGGCCACCAAGATCTGAGCCCAGAGCTCTGCTACGGGGGAGCAGTACACCCGGCTCCCCACTGCCTGGAGCGCACCTCATCCCCAGCACCTCTCTATTAACCACGAGACCAGGCGCTCTTGGGGGCACTATGGCTCAGTCACACAACGCCCCAAATCAATGCTGTCCGACATAGTAAAGCTGCTGCAGGAAGGAGCTAGTGACCCTCTGGCTTGTTTTTGGTTTTTCGCTTTGGGGGTGGTGACAGTGGCCCAGCTCACAGTCAACAAAAACTGGGGACACAAAGACTCCAGTAACTCGCCATCTCCCCCGCAGCAAGGGCGGGCTCCCGTGGGTCTCCTCTCACCCCTGGCTCTGCATGGCGAGGTGGCAGAGCCCAAGTTCTGAGAGGAGGAGGGGAGCCATTATGTGAGGCTCCTCCTCCTGCTTTCCCTGTTACAACAGCACCCTCTACCCAGTGGGCACCGCACACTCAGCCCGCCGCCTCTCTCCCTCCCCCCCAGCCAGCTGGCCCCAATCCCACCCGCCACCTCAGTCCCCCATCACACCTGGCCAGAGCTGCGGCCTCCAGGTCTCCCTACTTATTCTCCACTGCCAGGCCTCAATCCCTCCATGTCACCCCTACCAGACAGCAGTGGCGGTCCCCACTATCAGATAGGCAGTCTCACCAGGGAGCCACTGACCCCCCCACCCTGGCCCAGCCTCCACCACAGCCTCCCCTCGGGTGCACCACTCCACCCCGCCAGATTCAGGTTTCCAGACCACAAAGAGCAGCCTCCACCACCTCGCCTGTTCTCTGTCTGCAGGCTGGCCGCCATGGCCTCTCTTCTAGCAGCCACCTGTGATGCCACAGACCAAGGCAGAGTGGCAGCATCAATTCCCACTTGGACTGCACGCCTGACCGGGCACCATGCGTCCCTCCCCCCAGCTCCCCTGAGCAGGCCACGGGGACAGTGGAGGAGCTCAGTACCGTTAGCTCAGAGCTTCGCGTGGTTTCAGCAGCAAACGGGGCAAAGGCACCCGCCACGTAGCACACCTGGGGCCGTGTGCGTGCGCCTCCTTCTCCAGGTAACTTGGAGGATGTGGACTGGAATTTCCATTCACAAGTGAAGAGGCGGAGGCCTGCGAAGTCCGGGGATTCGCCCTAAGTCCCCCAGCTCTGAGGAGCAACGCCAGGCCGTGCAGCAGGGACTGCCCTCGAAGTCTCTGTCCCACGCTCGTCTGACAGGCGGGGTTGTAGCAGAATAGCTCGGTGGGGAGCGCGACCTTACCCACGAGATCACTAAATCCCCTAAAGAATGAGCCAGCCTGAAACTCAGCTCTGACTGCTGTAACCAGTCCTTCTCCACATTTTCACATGTAAAATGTTCCATGAAATGATGACAATAATTCTGGTGCTTAAAATCTAACACCTATTTTCCTCCAGGGAACATATCTCTGATAGCATGTGTTACCTCCTCTTTTCCAATGACCAAAGGACTCTGGTCACTAGCAGGAAAGGTTCGTCCTCTGATGGTCACCTGCATGAGACAAAAATGAAACCCCGGGGCCAAGGGCCTACCCACCTGAGGCTTCTCACCGCATCTGGGAGGCGGGGCTGGGAGGCAGCAGCAGTCACAGTAGGCACCGCGTCCTCCCCCTTGGAGTTAGGATGGGAGAGAAAGGGGAAGGATTCTAAACCAGCCCCCCCAGTTTGCTATGGAGGAAGACCAGGCCCTTTTCCAGCTGCTTCTCCCGGGCCTCGGGATCCTCCAGTTTCTGATTTTTCCGGAACTCACGACGGATGGAGGCCAAGTAGAAGTCTCGATCGCTGTAGCGAAGTTCTCGGCCCTGGCGCAGCAGAGCCCGGTAGAGACTCAGCACCGCCGATCGGCTCCACGGGGCCATGGGGGACCGGCAGGGGCTGGGCGTCAGGCTAGGAGAAGGGAGAAACAGTAACCCGGTGAGAGCATGGCAGGGGACCCGGAGCGACCCTCACTGGGGCGCTCTCATCCAGGCCTCAGAGGCTGCGGAGGCCCACTGTGACCGAGTGGCAGGGCTGGGTCCAGACCCCAGCTTCCCACTGCCGATCCCAGGAGACTGGGAAACGCTGAGGGGCCGGGCGTGGCTCTGCCTGCGTGGGGATCCCGTTCTGCACTGACTCGCCTTACGACTCTGGCAGCGCGGACCCGAGCAGCAGCTGCCTCGCTTCGATAATGTCAGCAATGACACTATGCTGACAGGACCACTAGGGCTGCTTTGAGAATTAAATGAGGTAAAGGCAAGGAAAAGCCTGCAACTGAGCTTCACCACAAGGGGTGGCCTAGACAGCCTGAAAAGGACTCGTGAATCCTGGGACCGCCACTGACGGCTGGCTCCCTGGGGCAAGCTCTTTCACCTCTGTGCTAACCTCAGCTCCTCACCTGCAAAAGGAGGACTCAAACTGTGTTTTTCCCACATGGCTGGTACAGGAGTAAAGGAGCCACACACCGGGGAGAGCTATTACTGCAGCTACCTGCCCTGGCTCAGTGAACAGACTTAGTCACACATAAACTGGCCGCATCTTCCTTCTGCAATAATGAGCCCAACCAGCACAGAGTTGTCATATGTGGAATGCTCTGCCGCTCATTATTACATTTGTTCACACATAGTTTACATTCACGGGGTTTCCACCAGCTAAGCACTCCCCACGCCGCTCATGTCATTCGGTCAACAATCCCAGCACCATCATTATCCCCAGAGGGACCTGTCCCCAGGCAACCTAGCTATCCAGGGGCCGCACTCCTGACCCCACTCTGCCGGTCTCTGGATCCAACGGCCACTCCCTGGGCGCTGGCCAAGCGCGCAGGACTCCTGGGCGCCTGACAAACTTTCCTAGCGCAGGTCCTGGCACAGGTCAGGGGCTCAGAAAACAAGTGGCAGGAGGGGAACCTCGCAACATCCTCATGGGGAAGAACTGATCACCCCTGTTTCAGACGGGAAGGCAGGCGACTGGTAAAAGGGATGGACTTGGGGCGCAGCCGGCGAGCCCTCGGCCCGGGTCTGGCTAACTCCTGCGCGCGCGAGAAGCCACGGCCCTGGCCCTCGCCCTCGGTGTGAGGGAGCGCCCCGCGGCCCCAGGGCCTCCGGGAATGTGAGCGATGAATCCAGAAAACCGCAGGGCAGTGCTTTGTGAGGTAGGAAGCGACTGTCACGCGAGGGCTGTCGTTACAAGGTCGCTCGGCGAGGGGCCGGCTGCGCCCCGCGATCCCCAGTCCCTCCCCGACTCGGGGGGGCCGGGCCG
>NW_004567105.1:3676722-3699851 GCF_000260355.1 Condylura cristata
GCTCCTGGGCCACGCCCCCGCGGCTCCGCCCCGCCTCCCCGGAGCCGCGCTCGCGGCCCTATCCCGCTCCTAGGCGGTGCGCTGAGCTCCGTTGGGACACCCGGAGGGGCTCTGGGCGAATCCCAACACGAATAACAGCCCCTGGCACGGCCCCCAAACCTCTCCCAAGCCCGTCTCCTCAGGAAGCGTCCTGTACACCCCTCCCTGCGGTTCCGCTCCCGGGCCGGGGCTCAGGTGTCCAGTGCCCCTTCCGTGCCCCTAGAGCACACCCAGGGCCCCCCTGGCGGTTCTGCAGACCTGGAGGCCTCAGCCAGCCCAGCAGCAGAATGTGTTTATGGGCGCCTCTTATTTCCTCTTATTTCGAAGCACTGTTTTGTAATTTACCCGTTTGCTTGCTTCCCGGCCTCTCACCCTATCTGAGCACAGCATGTGGGAAGAAATGCAGGGCCGAGGGCTGAGGCCCACTCGGGCCACAAGATGGCTGCAAGGGCCCCTGGTGGCGCAGGGGTTAAAGCACAGCACTGGGAAATTAAGCTCTCCGCAGCCCCTGCAGCCCCTGCAGCAAGAGTTCGATCCCTGGCCAGGGAGCTGACCCAGGGGCACAGCAGACCTCTCCTGCTTCCCCTGGTCCCCTCAGCCGTGGATTTCAGTGGATCCGCCTGTTCTGCTCCCCACTCTGTTCCTAGTGAATCTTCGCACCCCACATACCTCTAGCCTGTACCCCAGTTCTTATATGTGTTAATAAACCTTTTTAAAAGGAGAGAGATGGTTGCAAACCTCAGCGGGAAGAGGACAGGTGCTCAGCCCAGCAGACGGTCCGCAAGGCGGGGCGGATGGTGAAGCCTTTGGAGTCTTTATGGAATCTGCCAGCCCCTCTCCTCCGCACCTCACCCAAGCCCAGCTGCCCGTCAGGGCATGTGCATTTCTTTGGGTGAACTTCAGGCTTTGGATGGTGAATTTCAGGCGTCCTATTACAGCTCCCAAGAACAACTGTTGGGGGAGAGGGGCATTTACAGAGTCCTTGCACATTCCATGCATTCACTCATTCACTCATTCATTGGGGTCTGATGTGTAAGGGACCTCCAAGGGCATTGCAGGGAACAATCAAGTCCTCGCTCCTCCTGGGGAAAGGGAGGAGGTGGTGAGAACTTGGAGCAGAAATACTGGGTGAGTGGAAGAACAGAGAGAGGGGGCGAGGCCTGCTTGTAGAGGGAATGGGGAGCAGGACCTGGGGGGGGGGTGCATCCAGGTGTCAGCCTTCAGGTGAGCTCTTAAGCTCCGTGTCCTGGGAGCCTCAGGGAACAGGGAAGAGTGAGCAGGAGCTGGGGAGAGGTAGGACAGGGGGACCTTGTCGGGGCTCGGAGACCACGTGAGGGCAGGTGGGTTTGCAGCCGAGAGATGAAGGGGCCTGGTCTCCACTTGTCTCATTTGTGTGTTTGTGAACATGTTATATTCAGAACCAGCCAGCTGGACTCAGTAGAGGCCGTGACTTGCTGGCACCCCCCGAAGCCTCATCAGGAGCCAGGCGGCCGTGCCTTCCTTCGCCAGCCCCTGGGTGCTGGCTGGGCGACGTGATGTCACAGTGTCTTCCCAGCCTGTCTGAGCTGGTGTCCGTAGCCTTAACATCCACTGGCAACCAGGTGCTGCTGTCTTCTGTCCTCTCCGTGGCAAGTCAGGGGTCGGAGGCACCTGCTGGGGCATCAAGGCTCAGCTTGTTCTGGGCGCACTGCCAGGATATAAGAGCTGCCCCGGGGTCACAGTGCCTCAGCTGCCAGAGGTGGGTGACGTGTGGATCTTGGGGTTTTTGTGCCTGTGGAGGTGTGTAGCGCTGTCTTCTTGGCCTTGGAAGCCTTGGGTGAGCCAGAACAGGGCTTCCTTCTCCACTTCAGGTCCATCTTCATGAATAGGGCTCCTGACTTCAGCTTCACAGGCTCCATCTGGCTGGAGGCTGAGTCAAGGGAACAAGGGTTAACGCAGGGAAAACTACAGGGTCCTCAGGGGCTCTCGGAAGGGAGGAGAGGGTAGGAGCGGAAGGGAGGGGTCCATTGTCACGTTTGGAACCCTGGGATGGGGGGGGGGGAGCTTCTGGCTGCTGTCCCGGCTGTTCCCTCCTGCTCCAGTCTGTTTAGGAACCTGTCTTGGATTTTCCAAACTACTGATGGGACCCAGCATCTCCAGGGAGGGCAGGGGAGACTTCTGAGTCACACAGCTACCTCCTTCCTCCCAGCAATGGGGGATGGTGAACCCTCGGAGCCTCTGGATAATGGAGGGCCCCGGTGGGATTCTTGAGAAGGGAAACGTCAGAGTAGAAGCAACAGTGTCTGCGGAATCTGGGGGCTGTTGGACTGATTCCCGTCCCCCTCAGGACTGAAAGGAGAAGTCAGCATGCTCTGCCTCTGCTCCTCCCCCCGCACGCCTGCCCCCACGGCTGCCCTTATTAAGCACCTGCTGTGTGCCAGGCACACCACTGTATGACAGCCACTGTATTATGTCTGCCCCGACGCGCTACTGGGCATGTTCCCACCTTACGGATAGGAAAGCCAAGACGGAGAGAGGGTGGCCATTTCTCTCAGACCCGGAGCTGGCGGAGAGAGCGTGGAGCCCGAGCCCCTGGGGCCCTCGCTCGCCCGCCTCCCCGCTGCCCTACTTCGCTCTCTACAGAACAGTGTTTGACCCAAATAAACGTAATTGGTTACATCTCTGCCTGGAAGACCAGGCGACCTTCCGTGTCTCTCCCGACCCTCCTGTGCTATTGAATATTATTTTTAGGAAGAAAGGGGGGACGCCCTTGGCAGGCTGGCTGCCAATCAGGTCCCCCAAACTCCTGCTCTTCACGGTTTCTTCTTTACTTCCACGCTCACAGGTGCCTCGCCGGACTCCCCCCCCCTGGGCGTGGCCATGGTGCAGCGGGCAGTGAGCAGGCCCCATGAGAGTGCATGGTGCCTCTGTGGGTTGGAGAGCCCAGGTGCAGGGCACTGACCCAAATCTCAGGGTTCTGTGGGGTGTGACCTCCTGGGGGGCTGAATCTGCACAGCTTGCCCCAGGCTGCTGCGGTACCCCTTAAGCAGTCATCGGTGGGCAGCAAGAGAGACACGGACTTGTCCTCCCACGAACCCGCGCTGCGAGCACAGCCCCGAGTCTTGGCAGCCCTGTGCGGACGGCACCGTGGGGCTGGGCCCAGCTACCTCTGAGCAGACCGGATCCCTAGGAGCTTCATGGGTCTGAGGTCTTAAGGATGAGACTTGAACTCAGGTCTGGACTGAGAACCGGCCACAGGATAAGGGTGGAGGAAGAAAAGGGGGGTGAGGAGCCTAGGGCAGCAACATCTAAGGCCGAGGAAGCAAAGGACACTGGAGAGGGCCAGTCAGAGGTCAGGGGTGTCCTGGAGATTTGGGGGAGGAGGGCAAGGCCACTATGCCACCACGGCTGCTGGGCTCCCACTGACACAGGAGCATGGGAGCCCTCGGGGAGGTGGAGGGGCTGAGTGAACCCCAGATGAGCAGCCTGGGGTCCTGGGGTTGCACTAGAGACTCGGCAGTGAAGCATTTATACCCCTGCTGACACGGAGGCCCACAGAGGAGCAGCCCACAGCCTGCCCAGCGAACCCACGCTGGGGCCGAGAGGGAGGGGAGAGGACGCCAGGGGGAGGGCACCGCGGAGGCGTCCCTGGTCTCCGCAGGCCTGCAGTGAGTCCCCCGCCGGCCCCCCAGATCACCTTCATCATTCCATTTTCTCAGCACGGTTCCCTTGATGATCCTCCAGGATTCCGCTTTTATGTTACTGGCTTCTCCCTGGTGTGGCAGCGTCTGCGGGAAGAGAGGGGGCGGTACACCTCCCCCCCGCTAGGGGGCAGCACAGCTCCAGGAGAAGCAGGTGCCACCCAGGCCGCAGGGACTGTGCGCCTTGGGCAAGGTGGACCCCGGTTCCCAGACCCTAGGCGGCCCACTTCCAATCTCAAGTCTGAGGCGTGGGAGCACCGCTCCTCAGCTCCATTCACACATGTCACTGAGTGTAGGATGGAGTTTCTAGACAGGGAAGTGGTCCCCAATTGGCAGTGGATGCAGTGGGGTGTCACATGGAAGGGTGATTTGGCAATGCAGGGCCACAGGCCCAGCCCGAGGGCTTCCTGAGGGCTGGATGTGATTCCTGCAAAGAGAACCACCTGCTGAGCACCCTAACCAGGTGGCTCGGAGGGCCAGCGGGGCAGGGCTTCCCTCCCGGGCCTGCTGCCCAGGAAGTGGTCACGCTGCCCTGGACCTGCTGAGTCAGGAAACTGTCTGTCTCCTGCGAATCCTAGGAACGTCTGGTCTTCTTCCTCCACCCAGCCTACACGCCAGGCCTGGGCCAATGTTTGCAGAAATAAATGGGGAAGAGTCTGGAGGCCCATTCCTGGAAGGACAGCAGGGACTGGCAGAGCAGACCAGGAACCAGAAACGGTTGTTATTTTTGAGCACGTGATGGACACTCCCGTGGCTGAGGGCCCGGCCTTGCCCCATGGCGCCCTCGGGAAGGCAAAGCCTCCTAGCCGGGGCGGCTGCGAGCCCGCTGGGTCCTCGGACAGCCGGCCAGGCGGGGGGCTGAGGTTGTGCTGTACTGTGGCGCCTGGCCAGTGCCAGTGGGAGTGGGGGATCTGGGCCAGGCGGGGCCAGTTTCCGATAACGAGGCAGCCAGGCCTGGGGCAAGCCCTGCGGAGGATGTGTCGGTCCCTGGGCGGCAGGGGCACGCGGGAGTCCGGGAAGCAGAGGCTATCCTGGGTTCCAATCCCAAGCTCCACGTAATGGTCCTTCGTTTCACACATGACTATCGAGCGGGGCCAGACACCGTTTTCTCACGAGTGTGGAAGACAAACCCCAAAACAGACAATTCAAAGACGGCGTAGAAGGGGCGCTGGTGGGATGATGCAGACATGACGGGCGCCCGGGGCCTGCGTACCTGTCTGGGGCCGGGCTGGAGCCTGGAGCCCGAGGAGGAGTTCGGGGCAAAGTGGGCAGAGACGATGGGCCGGGAGCGGAGCGTGCTGAGCTCAGGGGAGTCCTCCCCAGGCGACAAAGCAGGAGGAAGTCCAGCCGGGGTCTCCCACAAAAAGGAATTTGTGGGCTCACAGCGCGATCCCCTAACTGGGTTTCCAGTGAGGCCCCCTTCAGCCGCCGGCACTGTGAGCTCCGGGCTCCTTGAGCACTCATTCGCGTATTTCTTCTTCCTTTTTCCATGCTTGAAGAACAGAGAACCCTTGGGTCTGCCTCTGGGACTGGGCCTGCGGTCCCCCGCGGCCACACCGCCCAGCAGGCCTGGAGGGGCGCGCTCTGGAGCTGGTGTGTGGCTCCCGTCGGTCTCCCCAGCAGACCAGGAGTTCTGGGAGCTGCAGCTGCTGGACCACAAACACGCCTGCAGCTGCTTGTCCGTCGGCCCAGCTCACTGCCCCGTGCCCTGAGGCTTGGCCGGGAATTGGAGAGCCCAGAGCAGAACAGCGGGTGGGGGGAGGCAGCTCCATTTGGTGTCGGGGTTCACCTTGACACCGCAGGAGTTTCTCCACAAGCAGTGGGGCCCCTGGGCCAGACGCTGGGGAGACTGGGCAGCCCACCTGGGGGAGAGTCTGCCCACTGCAGGCAGAGCAGAGGGCCCCGGACAAGGCCTGGGTAGCCCCTCACTGAAGGGGTACACGGGTGGTGGGGGGAGGAGCACAGGCAGGCAGCCGAGAAGGAACGTCAGTGAGGGGGTTGCACGAAGGCGGTCTGGGGCGGTTCAGGTCGCAGGAGCAGGAGGGTGGTCTGAGCGTCACTCACCTGTGAGCACCCCCCTGCCCCGGTGCCCCAGGCCATGCGCATTCTCACCCAAGCCCCCCCCCCCAAGTCTATGCTGTGAAGATGCTGCTAGGGATCTGGGAAAGGAGTTGACCAAGGGCTGCTGGGGAAGCTGACAGAGGCCGCCGAGAAGGTGCCGGGGAGACACCGTGCCCCAGACTACTTTTGGGCGTCCTCCCGCCTTTTCAGCCAATCCAGAGGGCTCCGCCTGAACTGAGTTAACGGGCACAGCCCACCCACGCTCTCTCGAGCCTCGCTGGTCCAGGGAAGATCGCGTGACCTCATCCCAGTCAGGGAGCTCCAGGCCCGGACTTGAGAAATAGGAGCTGCACTTCTGTGCTGACCCCACAGCGTGAGACGTGTGAGGGCTGGCGCTGCTGCAGCCCTCTTGCCGGCTGGAGGCTGACTCTGAGTAGGGACAGTGCGTGCTGGGAAACGGAGCTGCATCAGAGCGGACCAGGTAAATGCGCTCCGCCGAGGCTCTCGCCGGCCCCTGGAACCTTGCGATCGAACTTTACCACTAACGAGCCGGTATGTCCTCGGCTTTGCTAGCTCGGGTTGCCCTTCCCGAACTGACCCGCTACGTGCGGTCAGGGCCGGGCTGGTCACTCATCACCCCACAGCTCAGTGGCCAAGGCAACGGAGCTGGACTCGTCTGGAAGTCCTGGTCTTGGCGGGGTTCACAGCCCTCCCTTTGCCCTGCTCGGCTGGGAAGATGGGGACAACCAGGCACACGGGAGGCCCCGGTGGCCATGACTGGGGTCACTGTCGACGTTTCATCTCTAGAAGGCCTCAGCCGTCTGGGACAGGGGCTGGGAAGCTGGGCGGACTGCTCTGCAGGGCTGTCAAAGGAGGGGCTGCCGGAAATCAGAGGGTTCCCGTGAGCTTTCTTACAGACTGTCCCTCAGCTTGTGTGTGAGGCGTCCCTGGGGCTGGAAGACTGCCCTTTGGCAGCAGACGTGACGGGAGGCAGGGCTCTGCCCCGATCCTCGTCTCGGGGGGTGTGAAGTAGGGGTCCCGTGTGGGGACTTGGGGGTCCTGCCTTCTTAACAGCCCTCCCACCCGCTGCTGGGCGGAATGTCTGTGAGCCAGCCCAAGTTGTGCAGCTGGAAAAGAATTGTTTGAGGAGATAAAACAATAATTGAGGGTGGTTTGTGTTGTAGCAAAAAGTAACCAGTAGGGTAAAGGAAAAATAAAACGCCAGTTAACCTAAAAGCGCATTTCCCGCCAGGGAGGAGTCTGGGAATTCCTTCCGCAGGCGCCCACCCAGCTCCTTCCCTATCACAGTGGTTCCTGCTACTGACTGCTGGGGGACGGATGCCCCCTTCGCTGGGGGACCGTCACCCCTCCGGGAAGGAGCCCAGCTTGCCTGCCTCCCCACCGGCCACAAGGCTGGAGGCAGCGAGAGCGTCTTCAGCAAGACCAGAGCCCTCCCCAGAGCACCCCCAACTAGCCACACACACCCTTCAGACTTTGCAGCTGTTTTTATTAATAATATTATCTTCTCCGTTAAGCATCCCTTTAAGGGTGAAATGAAATCCAACCATTTACAGAGAAAATGATTTCAGAATGTACATATTGATTTCCCTTACAAAAAAAATACTACTACTGTTGTCGGTGTCCTTGACGATCACGCCCCCGGCTGCCGCTCACGGCAAGCGGCCTCCCACCCCGCTGCCGCTCTGTCCCCAGAGCTCTGGCCCTACAGTCCCTGGGAACCCACATGGCGGGCGGGGGGGGGGGGGGGGGGCTGGGTCCCTTGAGCACAGGTCATCGGGTCACTGGTTCCCAGGGAAAGAAGTCTGGGGTGGTGACGGGGTCGGGGGCTCACATTCACAGTGTGGCTTCCCTTCATACTGGGGGAGTGGTCCTGAGCTCCCCTGCACCCGAGACTCACCAGAGGCTGACGTGATTCTTCCTGATGCGCTTCAGCCCCTGCCCCTCCCGACAGCGCCCTCTCCCCAGGCCTGGGCCCACCTGCAGTTACCTCGCCGACCTGGGTCAGCAGGAAGCGGCCTGGAGGACCCCTCTGCCCAGCTGTTGAATCGAGGCTGGACCCCTGCCAGCCTGGGGAGGGGCAGCCCACAGCAGCTGAGGGTGAGGACGAAGCCCTGGGCTGGGGTTCAGGCACAACGCAGGGGCCCTCAGGGGCCCCTATGCAGGGGTGAGCAGGGGAGCGGAGAGGGCAGCCCTGGCTAGGCTGCCCAGGAGCGAGGGACGCCTGACCTCTTTGAGACACTCTGAGATTCCCTTGGGGGTGCCCTTAGACAGGAGGGAGAGTGGGGGCGATCGAGCCCCCGCAGCCTGCTTCATGCCTGCCCCCAGAGGCTGCTCTGCGGCCAGCTCCCCCGCCAGGCCCACACGGGGCACGGACCCAAGCGAGGCGTTGGCCGAGGGGGCACCCTCCTTGCTGGCCCATCAGGACAGTCCTACAACACACCGAGAAAGTCCCTGCCGGAGAAGGGTGTGGCCGGGGGGACGGGGGGTAGGGGGGCTGGGAGGTAGTGAGCTCGCAGCTGTGCAGCCCCAGGTCAGGAGGACCCCCACTCCGTGGACTGAAAGACAGACAGACAGACAGATCCCACGTTCCCTGGGGCCTTGCTTTCCGGGACCCCAAGGCTCTCTGGCCTGTGATTTTGGGGAGCTGCAGGAAGTGCGGCCGCAGTTTCCAGGACCCAGGTGGGGGCAGCCCGGGCCTGCACCCACACCCACACACAAGCGTATATTTATAGGAGACACAGACACGAACAAGTACACACCACGCATGCACCCATGCCATAAATACGCACGCACACACAACACGTACCGTTCCACAGGCAGCTCTGAGCCGCACCCCTGAGGGGGCGCCCCGCCCCTCCCCGAACTGCAGGTTCTCACTGGCCGGCAGCTGGGGGAAGCAGGAGCAGATTCTTTCAAGAGCGCTTAGCAAGAGACTTGCGTAAGCACCCACTCGGGCTGCCCCACACCCCCCACAGCAGCCCAGCTGCAGACCTCTCCCAGCCTCCCTTGCAGTGACTCGTGGTCACGTGACCAAGACCTGGTCACTGAGATGCCGCAAGCAGCGACAGAAGTGCCGGCCACCCCGGCTCCACTCCTAACAGGAAAGGGGCGTGGCCCCCTGCCTTCCCCCCCCGGCCAGCAGGCGCACCGGGGGGAAGGTGGAAGCCCCTGGCCGCCAGCCCAGGGCCATTCCTTCTGGACAGGAAGTGCGAAACTAGCTGGTCTTGCGTAAACCAATGTATTTGGGGGTCTCGATTACAGCAGCTGAGCACATACGCGAATGCAGACACCCCCACCCCCACGAGACAAACTGCGAGGAGGGAGATGACAGGCCGCGGCCCGACGTCCCCCGTGGCCCCGCCAGCCCCGAGGAAGGGCACAGGGTGACTGGGGCTGTGCGCTCCAACAAGAAGGGGGAGCCCCCACTTCCTGCCACTGCCCCTACCGCGGCCCCAAGGTCCAACCTCCCAGACCTGCCCGCAGCCGCGTCCTGCCCCCACTGCCCCAGAACTGAGCTCCGGCCTCAGGGGCTGGGCGGGCGGCCCCCAGGATGGCAACGTAAAGAGTAACAGGGCTCCGCAGGCCAGGTCTGGGGCCAAAGGGGCTCACGGGGCTCCCCCCGGCCCGACCACGCCCGGGAGCACAGGGCCACCTGCCGGCAGCGCCATGGAGCACGGGGTGGACCATCCTCCCGGCTGCTGTCCACCCCTCCCACCCTGATGTCCCCTCTTCTCCTGATCCCAAATGCAACTATTTACAGAGCCCGGGGACCCCCGCACCCCCCATCCCACTGCAGGCCCGGAGTGCAGGGACAAGCCAGGGCTCTCCCACACGCTGCCCTGGGCGCCCCCCGCCCCCCCATGCACTCTCCGTGGGCGCCCAGCCCCGGCATCTTCGGCCGAGGGCAGGGCCACCCTCCCTCTCCAGTCCAGGGGAGGGCGCTCTTCAAGCTCACAGGCGGACGCCTGCTTCACAGGGCTGAGGTAGGGAAGGCTCCCGGCCGCCCTCCCTGCCCGCCTAAGAACCACCCAGAGGGCGGGAGGAGGCAGGAAGGCATCGGGTGGGCCGGCACCTGCCCCGCCACTGGCCTTCTCGCGGTGCCGGCTTAGCCTTCCACCACACCGGGTTTGCTCCCGGAGGGGGGCCTCCCGGGGGGGCCCTTGGGCTCCCGGTAGGGGTTGTCCAGCAGGTAGCGGAACTGGTCGTAGTTCTTGAGCAGGTACTTGGGGGCGTACATGTGCTCGGTAGGGTCCGCGGGCGGGTACTCCTGCTGAGTGCCATCGAACCAGCCCCCCGTGCGGATCAGACTCCGGATGTAGTTGAGGTCCCGTTTGTCCTCGTAGTCACCCCAGCGGGGGAAGTCGCCGTTCTGGGCCGACACCAGCTTGAAGTAGATGCCCTCGGGCGTGAAGCACCAGGAGCAGTGCCAGCCGGCGAAGTGCAGCGGGCTGCCCAGCGACCACTGCACCAGGATGTGGCCGGTGCGGTTCTCGTACTGCCGGAAGTTGGGCATGGTGTAGTACTGGCGGCGGCGCAGGCGGATGCCGTCCAGCCCGTACACCGTCCGCAGCATGTCCACCGTGCAGCCCGACACCACCTCCAGCGTGCCCGGCTGCTTCCAGAAGAAGCCGTAGAGCGACTTGCGCATGTGGAAGGCGAAGGGCTCCGTCCAGCCGTCGTACAGCTTGAGGAACAGCACGCCGTCGCGCGCGGGGATCTCGTCCGCGTCGTCGATGATGAAGACGTCGTCGGGCCGCAGGTTGCGCAGTCGGGACACGCCGTCCTGGGTCAGGAAGGTGCGCAGGTAGTCGTCGGCGATCCAGCCGTCCTGCCGCCCGCCCAGCGGGAAGTGGTCCAGGAAGACGTAGAGCACCTTGTGGCGGATGTACTCGAAGGTGCCGTTGGTCAGCATCTCCCGGAACTTGAGCGGCCGCGGCTCCCCGTACGCCGTGAAGTTGGACTCGCACACCACGAAGGCGTCCACCACGTCGCCCAGCTCGTGGAAGCGCACGTCCAGCAGGTCGAACTCGTGGTTGATGTTGATGGCGTTGATGACGCGCCGCGGCACCTCGCGCGGCACCAGGCGCTCCTTGGTGGGCAGGTTGGAGTACTGCACCACCGTGGGCACGCCGCAGCTCGGCCCGTGCCAGCCGGGCAGGCACACGCACTCCACCCACTTCCTGCGCGCGCCGCGGCCGCCCGCGCGCTCCCGGGTGCTCAGCGCGCGCCGCCCGGGCTGCCGCGCGGGGGCGCCCTCGCCCCCCTCCGCCTTCTCCTCCGGCCGCCCCGACGGGGACTTCTCCAGCATCTTGGTGCCGGGTTTGAAGCAGACGCCCCCGGCTTTGGTGCGCACGAAGTACTCGGTGGTGTCCTCGGGCAGCACGAAGTCCATCCGGTGGAGCTCCTCCGTGGCCTTGCTGGGTGACAGCGGCTGCAGCAGGGGCGAGTCGGAATAAAGTGGGGTGCGCAGCAGGTCTGGGCCCCCGGGCTCCTGGCTGGCTTGGGGCGTGACGGGCGCATTGCTCCAGAAGAAGCTGGACACCAGGTTCGGGCTGAGGGAGGCCAGTTCCCGGGGGAAGGTGACATAGGACAAGGTCTTAAAGAAATGCAGGAAGGAGATGAGGCACAGGCCGGCCATACAGAACATGAGAAAGAGCTTGTAGCGTCTCATCTTCATCCTGCAGGGCACAGGGAGACACGCGTCAGGGGCCTGCGGACCTGGGACGGCGCCCAGGCAGCCTCCGCTGCCTCGTTTGTGACTGTCCTGGTCAGTACCTGGTGCCAAACTTCTCCCCAGGCGTCAAGCCTGGAAGTCCAAGTCCCCCCGTCAGGAACCGCGGACACCCCGCATGAAGGAGCCTCCCAGCCTGCCCCTGCTCCCCTGGGGAGACCAGCAGGTCCCCACACCCCCATGCAGTCTGCTCCTCCGCCAGGCGACACACCCAGGCCATCCCAGTGCACGGCTGGGCGTCCTGGGGAAAGCTCCCTCTCCCAGAGCAAAGCCTGCCCAGGGGCGCTCAGGCCGAGGGCGGGGTCCCCCCCCCCCCAGTCCTGAGCAGGGTGCTGCTCTTGTCGTCTCTGCCTCTCCATCAGTCTCTTTCCTTTCTCCATCAGTACCTTTGCACTGAAAAGATAAGAGTGCACCTGTCTCTAGGGGTCACATTCACCCTAACGAGTCAAAGAAAGACCTCATGAGCCCCCACCTGCCGGCCCCCGCCTTGCCTAGGCCCTCTCCTGGCGCAGGCTGGACCTGGGGAGGTAAGCGGAGGGTCTGACAGGCACGTTTTCTGCTCTCGGTTCAATATTTTTCATAAACAAGATCACACTGGACACTAGTCCAATCACGTGGCTTTCCTTGATCAATGATTAGATTTCAGCATCAGCAGAAATAAATCCCGATTTCCCTTCGAAACCCCACATCACAGCGCGTGGTTCTTCGAGTGCCACTCTTCGATCTATTTTCACGTATCAATTAGTTCACGGCCGGGGAAGGGAGGTTTTGTCTTTATTTTACAGCTGCAATAGACCTTCCTTTCTAGAGTATGTGTAGCTTGTCAGGGAAGTTGCCAGGCGACACAGAGGCCCCCTGCCCGCCTGGCCCGGCTCAGGTCCCTCATGGAAGCCAGATGGGCAGGAGTGCCGCTCGCCCAGCTCACTCTGCCGTCCCCCTGTTCCAGCAAGGCCGGCAGCAGGGCGCTCCCCAAGGTACCCTCAAGGCCCGCTCGTCCCGCCCCGCCCCGCCGGCAGGGACAGGCAGGAAGCCCGCTCCGTCAGGCCTGACCGCCGCCTGGCCGGGGCTTGCCTGTCGCCAGAGGGCTGGGACAGGATCCAAGCCCCCTGTCGTCCCTGTGGGCGGGGCTGCCCTTCCACCTAGAACATTTCTTCCCTTAACGCGTTCTTTTCTGAGGCTTCTCCTTCCTTCTCTCCCTCACTCCTAGCTCTGCGGACAGGTCAGTGTGGAGAGTGGCCGGCTCGGCTTCGAGCTGCTGTGACCTCCAGCCGCCCTGCACCACTTGGGACCTCCGTGTCTACATCTGTGAGATGGGCACAGAGCTCCTGGGATGCGGTGGGTGCCCCCAACCTCTGGGGCCCTCCACGGTGGAGCCTGGATCGCCCCACAGTGCCTGTCTAAGCCGCCGGCCGTACGCGGGCACCTGAAGAGCTGGTGTGGGGCATGGCGGAGGGGCCAGCACTGCAGTTTAGAGAGGAAACCAGGGCCGAGGGGCTTCGCCCTGCTGGGTTACAAAGCTGGGCGCGCACCTGGGTGCCCCCCGCCCTGAGTCCTAGCAAGCTGGTGAGGAACAGTGGGGTCTCCCTCCCGCCAGCCAGGCCATGCTGTCTGGCCCAGCACACCCGCCCCCCAGAACCCTCGCCGTGGTTGGCACGGCTGGTCGCAGGCAGCGGGCAGGACAACCGGGTGCAGATGGGCGCCTGCGAACAGAGCTACTCCCCCGGGTGGGGGGAGGCAGCGCAGGGGGAGGGGGAGCTCCTGGCCCGCATTTGCAGCAGGTTTCTGGGCTCCTCTCCACTGTGGACCCAGCGGGTCTGGCAGACCAGCTGGCAGGGAGAGTGGCGGGGCTCAGCGCGAGGCCCGTGAGGGGAGCCCCGGCGCCACGCAGCCCCACACACGCCCGGAGTGACACAGCAAAGGGGTGTCAGGCCCCGATCCCGCTGGCTGGCTATTTTCTCCTCACTTGGGACCTGCCTCGGGAGGGGCAGGGGTGGGGGATTGTAGCTGAGTGACTGAGCCGGCCATGAGCTGCAGAGGGCAGGGCCGGGCCCGCAGCAAAAGGCTTGGCAGGGTGTCAGGGAGGGCGGGGTGTCAGGGAGGGCGGGGTGTCTAGTGGTGTAAGGGGCTCCTGTGGCCCCAGCAGGTCACACTGACCCAGCTGCCCCTCGAATGCCCAACAGGCTGGTTTTCAGGATCGGGTTGCACCGCCAGCTGTGCCCTCTGGAGGTGACTCCTCAGAGCCTGGGGCTCCCTCACAGGGACCTCTGGGGGTCTGGTTAAGGCACGGCCTGCGACTGAGAACCGTGGGACTGGGCCCTCTTCACCAGGGCTGCTGGACGCTTCATGCACACTGTGGTGGGTCTGGAGCAAGTCAGTGACCCGAAGGACACATTTCACATTTCGGGGGACACCTTCATTCATGGCTGCTTGTAGTTTTTCAACTCTTTTTGGCCTGACTCCTTTTGACCTTATCTTTATCTATCTTTTTTTAAAGATTTATTTATTTATGCATACAGAAGTGGGGTGCGGGCGTGGTGAGAGGATGCACCAGAGACAGAATGGGGAGCAAAGTGCACTGAGGGGAGCGGCGGGCGGGTCAGGAGAGGTCTGCCGTGCCCTGTGGGTCACCTCCAGGCAGGGATCGGGCTGCACTTCCACCCGCTGCGCCGCCAGGGAGGGCCCGTCTTCACGGTCTTGCTAAGTGCTACAGCATCTGCTGAGTGGCCTCCTAGTAGAAACCAGGAATCAACAGCACGGGCACCCAGGTCTCCCTTAAGCCTTTCAACCATCCTGCCAGGACGCTCAAACGACAACCGCAGAGTTGGGGAAGCGACACAAAGACGGCCAGACTTCCCGCCCAGGACAGGAGCGGGCGGCTGGGTCGGGCCCGGACTGGCTCTGTGTGAACGCCGGGCTCTCCCGGCAGCCGAGACAGCGGGCTCACCCCGACCGCTCTGCCTCCGTCACAAAGCGCCACCGAGCAGCCACGGGCACGGCGGAGCTGCGAGACAGACACGAGCCGCTGCCCGGGCTCAGCGCATGCCGTGGCCACAGCCGGTGTGCAGGGAAGCACGTTCCGGGCAGCAAGGAGAGGCCACTCCCCAGGGCCGCCCCGGTCGTGCTGGCCACGTGGCTCACGGGGGGAAGCAGCGCTCCCATGGCCGGCCCCAGGCCGGCCCCCAGCCCTCTTCCCGGCTGCCCCAGGCGGAATGAACAGTCTTCCGGGCTCAAGCGGTCACTGTGAGCTCGACTCGAGGCCGTTCAGCTGCGGGACCCCTCCCTGCGTACACGTGTGTCGCGGTCCTGCCTGCCCGGCTCGGGTGAGCCCACGAATCAGACGCTGGTCCACGGCCTGCGCCTTTCCCAGCGCCCACCACCTGGGGCTCATCTCCCAGCGTGTCTCCCTAGCTGGACTCGAGCAGCCTGGACAGCGCTGGACACCGCGGGGCTCGAGCCGCGCCCTGCCCCCCCCTCAGCAGGCGCTGGCTCCCGCGTGCAGTCTCTGGCGCTGCCAGTCACGTGGGTGCTCTGAGCACTCCTTTTTCGTATCTATACAAGGGAGGTTCAGCGATCGCCTGCAGTGCCTGGCACACGAGGTGCCCCGTGGGCTTCGCTCTTCTTACCACCGCGGCTATTCCCCAGCTCGGCAGAGTTGGGGTGAGCAGAGCGGAGCCCCCCAGTTGCCGTGAGTCTCAGCGCAGCAAGGAGCACTGCTTGGGGTTCAGCAAAGAGGGTCAGGGCAAATCCCGACCCTGCTGCTGAGGGCATGGGGAACAGCACCCCGTTTCCGGCGCTCCGGGGAATGGAGGGCCTGTGAGTCTCCCTAGAGGGGCTCTCACCCCCACACACGGAGCTGGCCCAGGGACTGGGCCTGCAGTCAGTGCGAGGGGCTGAGCAGGAGCTTCCCTGTAGCCAAATAATCACGCACACGGGAGGCTGCGCCGGCCAGGCCCTGGGGCCTCTCCATACTCTGCTCACCCGTGGCCATGGCCAAACCCCAGAAGGCCCCAGCTGGGCAAATGTTTTTCCTCCCTTCTCTTCCCACCTCTCCCTTCTCTTCTTTGAGCCCTTTTTCCTCAGCTATGTTTGGAAGGTTGATGGAGAAGGAAGGGAAGCAGATGAGCCCAAACCGGGGACCCCGTCATGACCCCGGGGTTGGGGCTCGGCTGAGGTGGGGGCTGGGCCCGTGGGCCGTGGCCTCCTGGTGCACAGCCCTGATCCTGACAGCTGTCGCCAGGGTGACCAGTGGCTCCTGTAGCGCTCTCCGTGGTGCTGAGATCGCCTGCGCTGACCAGGGTCCTAGCTTGGCCTTGAGGTGCCCCTGCTGGGCCCCACCCTGGCCGCTTGCCAGCCTCCTCCAGGTTCAGCAGCTCGTGTCCTAACGGGCACTTCCCCTGCCCGCCACCCTCTGGTCCCTCACCGTCTGATCCCTGGCGTCCTCGGCGCTGGGACGGTCCGCGGGGTCCTGCTCCCCCAGTCGAGAGAAGGGCTCCGCTGTGGGCTGTCAACCGGCCTGCTGCCTGACAGGCGCTCCGGGACCCTTGGGAAGCGTCCCCCAGCTCGCCTTCCACGCCCCAGCCCTGCCTCCACCCCCAGGGCTCCGCTCGGGTGCGTGCAGAAAGCAGGAGGGGCATCTCGACAGCCAAGTCTGCAGTGCCCAGCAGCTCTGAACCACCGGGCTGCCGGGCTGGCCGCTGGTCGTGACCGTCGGATCTGAACACACCTCTGACCCGACAAGCGCCCCACGTCTGTGCCTCGGCGGCCCGCCCTTCTCGTGGAGCGGAGCTAGAGCACGCCCGCCTCGCGGGGCTGAGCGGGGGCTGGGCCCCTGCGGTGGGCACCGGTCAGCCCAACTTCGCCGTTACTGAAAGCCAGAGCGCTCGGTTCGAATCCCAGCGCTGTAAGTTAGGAGCTGTGTGTCCTTGGGCCTTAGTCTTGTCCGATCTAGAAGGGTGGCCCCGGGGACAGGGATGAGCCTGGTGTCAGAGCATCCTGCAGGAAGCTGGCACGCAGCAGATGCTGTAAAAATGCCCACTTCTCTCCTTCCACTCGGTTCCCTGCCAGGTGACCTCACTGAACATACCACGTCTTATTCCTGGGCGGCTCAGCCGAAGGGCCAGGCCAGCCGAGGCTGCTCACCACTGATGGCCACCCACCACCCACAGGCCGGGGCTGGGGTGACCGGGCCTCCATACCTGGGGCAGCAGCTCGTGGACCTGAAGGGCCGGCGGGCGAGAATTCTCTCCAGCCCTCCACCCCAGGCCGGTGGCCCTGCCAAGTGTCCATCTGGTCTCTGCTCGTCCAGTTCTTGGCGCTGCCCCTCCCAAGCCCTCTGCGTGGCCAGGAATTCTCCCGTATTCACGGCACCATCCTCCCTGGAGCTTCCGTTACTGCTTCCCGATCCTTCTTGGGGCTGAAGGTTGGTATCTCAGGAACCAGAAGACAGGGCGCTCTTGGGACCTGGCGCCGGTTAATCGCGGGTCCTTCCAACGGGAGGTGCCACGGCCTCACCCGCAGGGGCTGCGGCACGGCCCCGAGGGCGGAGGGAGGGCAAGGGCGCAGCTTGTCTCTCCGCCTCGCTCCGTTCCCCCCACGGGCTCCCCGCGGGGCCACGGCTCTCTGCGGACACCTGGCGGGGCCTTGCTGATGCCGGGGCTGCCGCTGCACGGGTCGGGGGCATCGGCTCGGCTCGGGCCCGGCTGGCAGGCAGACACGTGTCTCCACCTCGAAGCTCCAGCAGACCGAGCACCTCGCTCGGCCCCGCAGGGAGACCAAGACTCCCGGGGCGACGGGCCCCAGAGCACAGCAGGGCTGCCAAAGCGGCCGGCGGGCGAGGCAGGGCTGGTGTACGCAGTCCCCCAGGAAGTCTCGCCCTGGGCCCCAGGGCATCCGCCTTGCGGGCTCAAGGGCTCGAACCCCGCTGTGCGGCTCAGCCCGGGGGAGCCCTTCCCTCTGTGAACCCCGCCCGCCTCCCTGCAGGAGCAGCTCTGTGTGCCTGGCCCCCCCGACCCAGGCCCGCCAGCTGCCTGAGAAAGTCAGCTGGGTGCTCCCTGGGGCCTCCTCCCTCCCACTGCTCGCTGCCCACGCGGGGCCCCCAGGCACACCCGCGGGCAGTGGCGCCCCCGCAGTCCAGCAGTCACGACTGCTGGGGCCCTGGCCTCCGTCCCCTTGCCCTGTTCACGGTGGCAAGGGTGGTCCCTGCCTGTCAAATGCCTACGTATGTACCCCGGGACTTGTGTGCACCCACAGCCACCCTGGAGTCAGCCACTTGTACTGCCGCTGTATAGATGGGGAAACTGAGGCTCGGGAAGGTGGCAAAGCAACAATTAGGGCACCCCTCTGCTTGCTGGTGCCAACCCTCTCCTCTGCTGGGCCAGAGACCCACAGCCTCCGTTTAGGGGGGCTGGGAGGGTGCAGGTGCCCGCATTCTGGGGCCTCAGTTTCCTCACAAGTTGGGGACATAATGGCATCCACACCACGGGCCGTGGGCAAGTGCCCGGAACAGCGCCTGGCAGACCGGACGCTGGCGCACGTGTCTGGGGCAACACGGGGCACGTGGTGGGCACCTGTCGCAGGAGCAGAGATGAGGGACCTGGGGGCAGCTCTGGGAGGGGCCGGGCGCAGCCCAGCTTCCACGCCCGAAGGGCCGGAGTCCTCGGAGTGGCCGGTGAGCCAGAGCTCCGGCTAGCCGCAGCTGCACTGCCGAGAGTCAGCTCGCTCTCTGAAGCCCGGCACCGGCCTCCGTGTCCTGCCCGCGCCTGCTAACAGGGCACCGTCCTGGCCGCGAGGGAGTCTGCTGTCTGGTGCCGCGCTCCCTGCCCGCCTGGCACCTTTCCCGAAACCACGAGAGCCCAACTCTGCCGCCTCCCTCACCTTGCCAGCTTCGACTGGCCGCAGGGAGGTGGTGGCCGGTCGCTCTCTCGCCCTGGTGCGCTTGCTAGAACACTCTGGACTTCCTGGGAGAATGTTCCGCTCTCGCACCGTGAGCCGCCCTCCTCCTGGGCTCCGTCACCGCCGCTGGCCGTCGGGGAGCGACCCGCCCCCCCCGCCGCGTGAGTTAGCTCCGGCCTCGTTTCAAGTCTGTCTCAGAGAATGACAGGCGGCGGGCTGGCGACGGGGCCTGGCGGGGGCCGCTCGGACACACCCACCCTCACCGCCTAAGCTCCCTGTCTGCCCTGGGCCTGGTCTGGGAGGCCCCACAAGCGACAACAGTAACGCCGACGCGCACACACGCTGGCCACGCCCGAGAAGTGCCTGTCGTGGTGCAGAGGGGCCGCTCGGGACGGGGCGGGGCGGCGAGACGTGCTCTCGGGCTGGCCGCGCCTCTATGCATACAAACGCGTGGACGCAGCCCAGGGGCGGGGCGCAGAGGGCACTGAGAAGACTGGGAGCAGAGGTACTGGGAGCAGAGGTGCCGGGGTCGGGCCCCGTGGGGGCTACGCGCCTCCCACCCCCGCGCCTCCGTCCCTCGGGCCGCCCTCAACCCCAGCCCATTCGGCCCCGCCCCCAGCAGCCAGGAGCCCCCAGCAGCCAGGAGCCCCCACCGCAGCGGGTCCCCGGGAAGCGCAGCCGCGTGCCCTGGGCAGGTGCCCCCAGGGCCTCAGCGTTCCCACCTTCGGATGGGTCCTGGAGACCCCAGAGAGGACTGCCTGGCTCGGGGATACTCCCAAGGGCCACCCTCACCTCTGCATGGTTCCCGGGGGCTGGGGAGTGGCGAGCGGGGGGCTGGCCGGGGCAGGGCCGAGCAGCAGGCCAGCTGTGGACGCCGGTGAAATCCCAGCCGGCAGATGCTCAGTTATTAACAGAGCGCGGATCGGAGGAAGACGCGGCTTCTTCCAGTCTTGAGCGCAGGCTTGCTGCCAGCTCTCCATCAGTCCGGGCGGGTCACTGCTGCGCCCAGCAGCCCGCCGAGGCCCGGGGGCGAACCCC
Source organism: Condylura cristata (assembly GCF_000260355.1). Classification (NCBI taxonomy): domain Eukaryota; kingdom Metazoa; phylum Chordata; class Mammalia; order Eulipotyphla; family Talpidae; genus Condylura; species Condylura cristata. The sequence continues at coordinate 3,696,184 of NW_004567105.1, forward strand.
CACAGCTGCCCTGCGCCAGTCACCGCCTCGGGGAGCCCCTGGCCCTGCACGAAGACAGGCCGCAGCCCTCGGGCCTGTGCACGCCAGCGGAAGGGGGCTCAGCCTCGCCTTCTGGGCTCTCCCGGGAAGAGCGGACTGGGGCTGCTGAGCGCTTCCCGCCCCTGGGAGGGTCCCGCCCCACCCCCACCCATCACTCAGGACAGAGCGGGCAGCTCCAGGTGGGGCCGCGGTCCCCAGCATCCAGCTCAGAGGGAGCTGGGTTCGAGTCCTGCGCCCCTCTTCATGATCCCAGACAGGCCACCTCACCTCTGCGACCAGCCCCTCACCCCGAGGGTTAAACAGGGAACAGCCAGAAGTCTTGACACCACCACCCCTCACACCCCCACAGCCCAGACAGGTGCACACCTCACCACAGGCTTGGCTGCGGCTCTGCAAGGCCTGCAGGCGCCCCCCCCCGCCTCCCCACCCCCTAGCGGTCTAGACTTCCGAACGAGGGGCCCTGCACTTTGCTCGGCACTGGGCACCGCCAGTGCTGTCACTGCAAAGCCCACCAGGCCACACCTGCTCAGACTCCCCGCAACCTGCCGACCTGGCCACGCAGAGTGAAACCCAGCTCTCCCACAGGCCCTGGGCCGTGGGGCCCCGACCCTGTCCTCGCCGTGTCCCCTCCAGGCAGCTCCAGTCCCAGCCCCGTCCGAGCCAGGGCCTGTCGACTCCGGGCCCTCGCGCCGGCTGTTCCCTGTCCACACGCCCTTCCCTCGGTCCTCCACGGGCCAGCGCCTGCCACGCCCTCCCCGGGTCATCTCCTGGCCCCGGAGCCCGCGGTCTCCCTGTCTCTGTGACGCACCGTGTCCCACCCCACCCCACCCCTGGCTGCCATCAGGTCACCATCGCAGCTGCCCTGCCCCTTGCCCAGGCCTGGTCTGCGGCGGGCTCTTCATCGACACTGCGGGCGACCACTACAGACGCCTGCCGGGAAGAGCGGCGCACTCCAGCGACAGCGTCGTCTGCCCGCGGGCGTGGGCAGAGGCCTGGCCAGTGCGAGCCCAACCTAGAGGACCTTCTCCCCCTCTCCGGGGGCCCGGAGGAACCCCCCACGCGCCCGGACTGCCGAGATGAGCAGGGCCCTGCCCAGGCAGCCCGGCAGTGCCAGCCCCTCCTGCCAGCGCCGTCCGGAGACAATGCACAAAAGCCCACTTCACTGCAGAGCCTCCGCTCCGGCTCCAGCCCAGAGGCCTCAGGGAGGGGGACGAGTGGGGAAGGGAGAGGCGCCCACCCTCCCTGTCCCTCAGGGGCAGCCCAGCTAAGTCTGGGGAGGTCTTGTTCCGCAAGTCGCACCCTGGGAAGGAGGAGGGTACTGCCCAGGCGCACGGTGGGGGTGCCCGTGCACCAGGTGGGGTGTCAGGCACGGGTGGGGGTGGCCCCGAGCACAGGGAGCCAGTGCACACACGCCGGTGGTGGCCCAGCCTCGGGTGGGCAGCAAGTGCCAAGTGCCCCCGGCACCGGCCCGCGCACAGGGCAGCGGTGGCGGGGACACCTGTGCACCCAGACCCCAGGGCCGGCGAAGAGGGGGAGCAGACGGCTGGGCGTCAGGCCAGCCCCGCCAGGCCCGTCCCCAGCCTGCGGAACACCCGCGGCAGGCCAGGCGCAGAGCACGCTCCGACAGGGCCCACGGGGCACCCAGGGCCGCTCCGGCGGCTCCGGGATTTCTGAACATTTTCCTCTGGGCCCCGGCGCCCGGGGCCGAGACCCAGCTGCCCGCACGGGGGCTCACGGACCTCGTCTCCCTCCGCACATGCCTGAGCCTCTCCCGTCCACCCTCCCCCAGGCCACCGACCCCAAGGGCTGCACCACGGGAGCGCTCACCTGGCTGGACGCGGCCTTCCCACCGCCGGCCAAGCAAAAGCCAAACCGACACAGTCTCTGGGCTGGAACCCCTGCCCTGGGGATAAAGTCCAAGTCCGCTAGGAGACTCCAAGTTGCTGTGTGATCTTTCAACACCCTCCCCAAGCCCTCGCCTGGCTCTGGAGGCTCTGGACGGCCTTGCCCCAGGCCCGCCTGACCGCAGGCCAGCGCCCGGCCCCCTCGTCTCACCTGGCCCTGGCCACCTGTGCCCACCTGTGCCCCTGCTGCCCGGCCCTAGCACGGAGCCCGACAAAAAAGCGAAGTCAAGCTCAGCTTGGTGAATGAACAATCACCCAAACCCCTGCACGCACAGGGCGCTCCGGGCTCGGGAAAGCGGCCGAGGGGCCTGGTCCCGCCGCCCTGGGCTCGGTCCTTCACGCGGTCCACAGGTCCCCTCCGTGAGAGGCAGCGGTGGCCGGACACAGGGTGGCCGCTGGCCGGGAGGAGGGTGGGCAGGGAGAAGCGGAGAGTGACCCCTCATGCCCGGCCAGCCCCGCCCGCACCCAGCAGGGGCTTGACGAGCCCTGGCTCTGCCACCACTGCTCGGGGCCCAGGCAAGACCTCTGCCCGCGTGGGCTGGACACTGAGCGGGGGGAACGAGCCAGGCCGCCTGCAGGGCCCTCGGGTGAGGCCGCCCCAGCCCAGAGCCGGCACGTGGGAGGGCGGGTGACCACGCCTCGGCGACGCTGTGCCTCGCCGCGAAGAGCCCTGCTTGGCCTGAGAAGGGCCCCTCAGGCGAGAGCCGGGGTGCGGGTCAGCGCCCACGGCAGGTGTCACGAGACGCAGCAGCGACACTGAGAAGCCCGGCCCGCTCCTAGGTCCCCACCCCACGGGCCAGCTGCGCGTCCGTGGACTGCGCCCCACACATTGCGCGTCCGTGGACTGTCCCCCACACGCCAGCTGCGCGCCCGTGGACTGTCCCCCACACGCCAGCTGCGCGTCCGTGGACTGCTCGCTTCCTCGATCTTTTTCATCTTCCGTCTAATTCAAAATGAAACGAGGCCGTCCTGGAGCGGCTGCGACCTGGCGGGCGGCCGCCCTCGGCCCTCACAGCTCCGCACGTGGACTCTGGGGAGTCCCCTTCCGTCCCGCCGCCACCGTCGTAACGGGACACCTGCCGGTGCCGTGACCCGGGAACCCGAGGCTGTCAGCGCGGGCTCTGGGCACAGGACAGCCTCAGTGAGGCCAGACAACGGGCCTCTTCTCTGCTCCCTCCCAGTTATGCTCCGTCCACCTGCCTGCGTGCGGCCGCAGCACCTGTGGGTCAGGACCTGGCTGACCCCCGCAGCAAGCCCTCGCCCAAACGCAGGGCCCGCAGGCTGCAGGGCTGGGCGCTGCTCCGTGAGCTCCTTAGCCCGAGCATGCCGACACCCCAAACCAGGCCTGCAGGTTCTCAGCACCCCGGCCTGGGGAAGAAGAAAATGAAACAGCAGCAAACTGTCACCACAGGCAAGATCATGCCAGGATCAGTGGCCAGGGACCTGGTCTCAGCAACGCTGCTGGCCTCCGGGGGGCCCGGCACCCGAGGCAGCGCCCCCTTCCCGGGAGATGCGCCTGCCCCACACACCCCCACAAGTCCATTTCAGGCTGAGGAAACCGAGGCTGGCAAGCTCAGGCAGCGGGGAGGACTGGCACCCTGGCCTGGCTCAGCTGACGCTACGCTGGCGCACGGCGAAGGCCCCCTGCACCCTCAGAGCCTCAGTTTCCCCCCTGACCTGTGGGCATGGCCCCGACCCTCCAGCTCTGGGCAGTCTCCGTGTCCA
>NW_004567105.1:3700319-3701450 GCF_000260355.1 Condylura cristata
CGTGCCCGTCCCCTCCCCGTCCTCGGCAGCTCCCTAGGCCCCCTCGGCCACGGCCACGCACTCACCGGATTCACCAGGGAAAGGAGGCGCAGTCCCAGGGACCTGTCTGGAGTATTAAGAAGTGGTGGCAGAGCCGGCCCAGCAGAGGCGGCGCCGGGTGGTCAGGGCCAGAGTGACCAGTGAGCGCCGCGCAGGGCCAGGCGGTGGGGAGGCAGGCCACGCCCCCGCCCAGGCCCAGACAAGGTCACCAGCACCTCAGACGGAGCCTGACCCGGGTTTAGGAGGCCCAGAAAGCCCGAGAGGCCGGGGCCAGCAGGGAGCCAGTGACTCACCAGCCCCGGACCCCGCTGGGCTGGCGGGGCGCAGCAGAGAGCGTGGAACTCCAAGGGCCAGGTGGGCAAAGGCCCCAGGAAGGGAGCCGGGTCCCAGGCTGCAAAGTGGGGTTCATGGGGGAGGAGGAGGGAGGCCCGCCCCCCACAGGAAGGAGGGCGGGGTGTTCGGGGGACATTCTCGAGGTGCTGCGTCCCAGGCCCAGGCCTCACCGGCCTAGTTTCCCAGAAGGAGAGAAAGGATGTGGGTGCACTGGTTCTGGGGGCTACACCCCCTGCCGGTAAGAACCTGGCCTGAAGGCCTAGAGTCTGCCTATAAGCGGAAACCCCAAATTCAAACAATGGGGGACTAGCTGCTCTCAGAGCACCTCTGTTACAGAGAACTTCATTTTTCTGGTTATAAAGGTTACTCACAGGAAATGTGGCAGGCATAACAAAAGCAGCGGGCCAGGACCCCACTCTGCCCGCCGCGGCCAGCGCACCCCGAGTTGCCAGACCCCTTCTGACGCGCCACTTCCTGCCAGCCCTCAGGCAGAAGACTCTTTCCCTGGGGAAATTTGTCCCCCACACCTTGGACCAGAACCCTGGGGGCTTTCCTGCCCAGGACAGCCTGACCTGGCCTGGGATAGGAGATGGGGTGCAGCTCTCCACCGCACCCCACCGAGGGGGCCCTTGCCACTGTCCATGGTGCTCGGGGTCAGTCCCAGGCGCCTGGGCCTCGATGTTCCTCTGGCACGGTGCGTCCACCGGCCAGCCCTCATTCCTGCGCTCTGGGGGAGGTGACAGGCACCGAGGCTGGCCC
>NW_004567105.1:3702165-3707195 GCF_000260355.1 Condylura cristata
TCGGACAAGGGGCAGAGCCACCAAGGCCTGAGAGGAGACTGCTGCCTGCTCTCCGGGGGGCGGGGTGCCGTGCGCCCCTCCCATGCACAGGCACCTTGCTCACAGCCCCCCGCGCGCCTACCATTTCCCACAGCAGTGACAGGCTGGGCCTGGCACCTGTGGCCCACAGAAACCTGGTCCCGGACGCCTGGGGTGGGGTGTCGGCTCCCTGTGGGGCAGTCCTCCCTTGCTGGGAAGCGGGGCACAGCCAGCACCCACACTGCGGGGTTCCCAGGCCCTCCAGCCCCTGCCCCCACCTTGGGCACCGGGATGTGGCCAGGGGCAGTCACCACACTCTGGACCTCGGCTTTAGGGCAGAAGACTGTGCTGGGCATTCTGGACCTAACAGGGTCCAGCCGGGCCCAGCCTGGCACCAGAGCCTGAGCTCAGGCCTGACCCTGCCCCACCGACCAAGGGGCCCCCAAACACCAACCGGTCTCCCGGGCCCGGGCAGTGGCCGGCCTCTCGGCACTGCCCTCAGCGACACACACGCTGAGGACGCCGGCCTCTGAGCGGGGTGTGGGCGCAGGTGGAGAAGCGGCCAAACCCCCAGGGGTGCGAGAGGGCCCTGCTAAACAGCTGCGCCCACCCCCAGCCGGCTCCGGGCCCGTCCGGCAGCGTGACCGAGCCCCCGCACCCGGGACCTCCACCGGAGGGCCGGCCCGCTGGCCGCTGCTCAGGCTCCTGGGCGCTGGCGTGACATCGCGAGCGGCAGCCAGCACCCCGCTCACGCTGGCACCACAAACACGCGCCGTGACCACCAACACCGGCCACGGACGTCCACCGTGCGGCGCTGGGCCAGAGGCGCCGTCCCAACCTCGGCCTCCGCCGGCCGGTCTGCGTTCTCCCACAGTGGCACTCGCCCGCTAATCTCACAACCACCGTCCAGCAAATATTTAAGACATTTTTATCAAACGCCTCCTCGTGCCAGGCCCGGTGCCAGGCCCCTGCGCGTGCCCGTCCCCTCCCCGTCCTCGGCAGCTCCCTAGGCCCCTCCTCGGCCACGGCCACGCACTCACCGGATTCACCAGGGAAAGGAGGCGCAGTCCCAGGGACCTGTCTGGAGTATTAAGAAGTGGGGGGTCCGCCGCCAGCAGGGAGGGGCGGCAGAGCGTGCGGGCTGGGTGGGGCAAGCGGAGCGGGGAGGCTGGGAAGAGGCAGCCTGGACTCCAGGGCCTGGCCGTGGTCCTGGGGCCCACGTTCTCTGCATTCCGGGGACGGCGTTTGTAAACTGGGCTTGCAGCCCTCCCTCTTACGCGGGTTCGGGCTGAGCCGCGTGGGGTGGGGCCTGGGGCACAGGTGTGTCCAGGCCAGGCCGGGCAGGGCTGCCGGAGGCCCTGGACTCGGCCAGCGGGGAAGCGGCACCCTGGCCGTGAGGGCAGCGGCCCGGGGGTGGGCCCGGGCCCCGCACCGCGAGACAGCAGGTCCTTCTGCGTGACCATGGGGTCCCGGACCGGCAGCCCCATCCGGTGCCAGAGCCTGCACAGGCCAGTCGGGAGCCCGAGCCCCAGGACCCTGGCCGAAAGCCGCCGAGTGAGGGTAAGAACAGTACCTACCTCGTGGGAAGTCAGGGGGCGTCGCTGGGATAACCCAAACAAAGTGCCTGGCCGGCCGCCCGGCACATAGTAAGTGCTCCCTAAACAACAGGATAAACAGCAGCAAACCACGACGCCACGGAGGCAGAGCCAGGAGAGGACCTGGGAGGTCACCCCTCACGGGGCTGTCCACCGGAAACCGAGACCGTCGCCTGCCACCCTCCCCCAGGCCCGTCGGGGCCGCCGCCTCTGCTTCGCGGAAGCCGGCTGTCCCACAGCACCCCACCCAAGCCGGCCATCGTTCCCGGGGGACGTGGGGTGGGGAGGAAGAGTGTCACTTCGGTGGGAACCAAAATCATGAGCCAAATAAGCTCCAAATCCATAAAACAGTGACCGGGAACGTGAATAATTCCTATTGTTCTGACTTTATTTTTGTAGGAGATGAAAAGGAGCGCGCCAACAGGGGAATTTCCACCCGCGTGTGCAGGGAGCGGGCCGTGGGCCTGCTCACTGCCCCGACTGTGGCAAAGCCGTGGGCCACCCGTGACTCCAGCAAGACCACGGAGCCCAGGGTGCTCCCCGCTCCTGAGGGCTCCCGCCCTTCCCTGCAGGCAGGGTCCTGTGCGCGGCCTGCTGGGGTCCTCTGGAGGGCTGGGCTCCCCACCAAGCATCGGAAAGGGGGGGCGGCACAACGCTGCTCCCCGGGGCCAAGAATCTTGACCCACTCATCCGCTGGTGTGAGCGCACAGCCCAGGGACCTGTGGTCACCTGGTGCCCCGCCCCGGCTGCCCCAGGAGGGCTAACGACTGGCCAGCGCGGTGCCTCGGCGTCCCCATCGGCACTGCGTTACCATAGCAACGCCATCCCGCAGCTGTGGCGCTTTCCGGGCAAGCAGTGGGCACAGGGGCGCGCGAGAGGGTCTGTGTGATCTGGGGTGGAGGGCGGCATCACAGGGGAGGCAGCGGACAGCGGACGGGAGTTTCAGGGGACGGAGGCGGGCGTGGAACAGACCTTAGGTAGAAGGAACAGCCTAGGCAAAAGAACAGAATCCGAGGCCTGGCCTCTGACTGGACCACAACTCAGAGCGCAGTCTGACAAACGCAGCGCCCGGGTGGGCCATTCTGGCCAGGCCGAGATCCAGGGGGCCCGGGGAGGGGGTGTCAGGGCAGGGTATGGAGGGTCCCAGGAAAACGGGTAACCTTTCAGGCTGGCCTCTGGCCCTGCCTCGCCCCCTCGTCCCCCCTCCCCCAACACACAGCTCCCCACGTCCATCTCCTGGCACTCTCTGGGACCTCTGTTTCTAGACCATCATTTATTAAGCACCTACTGAATGCCTGGGCGCCGAAGCTGGCTGAGAGCCCCTTTGGGAGATGGGTAAACTGTTGGTAGCTTGAAGTCAGCCCTGCTGGGGAGTCGCACCACGGAATCACCAGCACTGCTCCGCGGAGAGCCGCCCGGCACACACTGCCCCTGCCCGAGCAGTGGACACAGGCAGCCCTGCCCGGGGACTCACAGGCAGACCAGGAGCCCAGGCACACAGACGACGCTGGCCCGGGCAGGCCTCCTGGCTTTGAGGAGCCGGGTGAATCGGTCGTCCGCATGGGGCCGGGCCACACAGGCCCTGACCAAGCTGCTCAAGAGGCAGGAGTGTGCACCCCACTTGCCCGGGGGCCCGAGGCGCAGAGAAGCAGCTGCTTGTCCACTCAGGCAGTGAGGGCGGCACGACCCCGGCCCCGGGTCTGGACCCCTGGTTTCTGCGTCCTCCTGCACAGTTACTGCTCCGACTCTCCCCAGTCCCCGGCGGCCTCGTGGGCGCCCAGGGGAACCCGCTGCCCGGCTAGATTCCAGTCTCCCACGGCCACGGCCTGTTTCCTGTGCCTGTGTCACAGCAGGACATGGTGTTTGTTGACCTGAATGTCTGAAGAAACTTCTGGAAAGGAGTCCTAGTCCCACACAGTGGGCTAGAGCTGGCTGGGAGGAGGGGTGCATCATGCAGGATGGGAAACAAAGAGGCTTTGATCTTGGGGAACAGAGCAGTGTCCTCAGAATGATGCCATGGCTGGGGGGTCAAGAGGTGCGGTGCGCACAGGGCAACAGGAGGTGGCTGTGCCGTGCCCACAGCCCCGGCCAGTTCTCAGGCCTTCTCACCCTCCTCCCAGGGCCTGCCCCCCCAAGCACGGCCCCTCGCGTGATCCTCACCGCCAGGGAAGCAGGCCTGGCCTGCCAGGTGACACTGGCGACCCCGTTTCACAGGTTCAAGGCTGACACAGCCGCCAGCGAGGTGGGGTGCCTCTCAGGTATGGGGTCTCTACATGCACCCTCTCTCATTGGTCCCCTCCACAACCCCTTAGGGGGTCGCCCCACTTGGTAGAAACTGAGGCTCAAGCTGCCTGCGGTGGCCCAGTAACCACAGCGGAAGGATCACCTCTGACCGCGTCGGGGAGCTGAGCAGACCCCACGAGAAGGTGGGGGAGCCTAACGGCATCCCTCGGACCCTGTCCTCAAAGCCGGTGCCAGCTCCCCGGGGTGGCCACCTGGTCTCCCCGCAGCCCTCGCTCCCCACCCCCACCCCACTCCCCACACTCACAGGCCGGACCACCCATTTCCCCTCAGGGCACCCTGGCGTCTCACCTGGTCCCTGCCAGCACCACCTTCCGCGTGCCCACCAGTGAACTCCGGCTTCCTGTTACCATCTCTCCCAGCAAGGCCTCTGCCCCGCGGGCTGGCAGCCCCTCCTTCAAACTTTCCTAGGACCCTGTGCTACCTCCTTAGCAGACGCCGCCCACGAACCCCCAGAAGTGCAGGTTCCCATACGCAGCCCCCCGCTTGGCACGACCCTCCGTCCTCACCTGGCCTGCGCCGAGCCTTTGTGACCCCAGGTGCCACACAGTGCCCCCAACTCACCCAATCAGGCAGGATGTCCCAGGAGTGGAGGAATTGGGGGCGCCAGTGATGGGGGGCCATGGAGAGTCCCACTGGGGTAATGTCCCTGCCCACACCCCTTCTCCAGGCACCTTTCAGGGCCAGGAGAGTCACGCTGGGTGCGACCCCAGCTCGGCACCCCAAAAACACACACAAACCCCACCTCTGACGGCAGAACTCACTATTTGCGGATATTTATAGCACCCTCCTCCAGCCAGGCTCCCTCCCCCGCCCCCACCACTGGAGCAGTGCAGTGGAAGAGCAGGAGCCCCCTCCCCAGCAGAGGGCCGGGGTGCTCTTCCCACTCGCCTCAGCCTGGTCCTCTACGCAGCCAGCCCGGCCCCCGCACCGCCCAGCACCCCACAGCGCCTGGGCCTCTGCCGCCCGCCAGCCGCCGCAGCCCGGGGTCGGGGGTGGGGAAGGCGGCCCTGAGGCCTCCCACCCCCAGCCCCGCTGCACGCCCGAGGTTGGGGTGGGGGCAGCGCACAAAGCCTGATGGAGCCCCGCGCCTCGAGGACCCCCCACGCCCGGGCC
>NW_004567105.1:3708209-3709848 GCF_000260355.1 Condylura cristata
GCCGGGCCGGGCCGGTGTGTGCCCGGGCGCGCACATCTGCGTTCAGGTGTGTGCGTGGACCCCGGCGGCCTGCTCGCGTGGCCCCGGGCTGGGGCTGGGCGCACACATCTGTGGCCGCGTGCAGAGGCCTCGAGGGCTTGCGTGCGCGCGCCTGGGTTGAGGGACTGTGACTGTGGACACGCGTGTGGCAGTGCGGAGGCCTGGTCGCGTCTTCTTGGGCATAGCACGGCCGGTCTGTGCGTCCACACCGGTCTCTGCGTGCCGGGCTCAGTGCACAGCGACCTGTAGCCCGTGAGCTGTTTTAGTTCCGCAGCCTCCCAGCTCTGTCTGCCCGAGGCCTCGGCGCACCCCACCCCAGCCCCAGCTCCAAGGGTGACCCTCCCCTCCGGGCGCCTGCCCCTTCAGCGGGCCCTCGAGCGCCCCGTCCGCCTCACCCTCGAGGGCCCCCTCGCGACCCACCTCTTGCGCCTCCTCTCCTGCCACCTGGCCACCGCCGGCGGCTCCCCCAGCGCCCACCATTTCACACCGTGGCTCCTCATGCTTCTGCTCCGGCCCAAAGGCGACCTCCACGTGCTTCCCGCCCTTCCAACCGCCCTTCGGTCCAGCAAACGCGCTTCCGCGGTCACTTCCGCCCGCGCTGCGGGGCACCCTGGGTACCCAGCAAGCGCCGCTCCCAGCTGGGAGCACCCCTCGATGCCCTCAAGGGTGGGCCTCGGCTTTCTCTGGGCATTTGGAGTGCCTCCAGCCCCCTTCCCACCCGGTGCCCCCGACCCACATCCATCACCCTTGCCCAGCAGAGTGACCCACATCCATCACCCAGCAGAGTGACCCTTGTCCAGTACCACAGGAGCGGGTCTTGCTCCCTGGGAACCCCCACCCCCATCCCTTGCCCCCCGATTAAGCTCAGTACTTGTGCAGGGCAGAGCCCTGGTCCCGCTCCCTTCTCCTGCCCGGGGACACCCCCACACCGCCCTCCTCCCAGTCACCCCCATCCAAGGGTAGGCAAACTTTTTTTGAGGGCCAGTCAGTAAGTAAGACGCCCTTAGGGTTTCGTTCTCAGCTACTCAGCTCTGCCACGGGAGCATAAAATCCACCTCAAACAATGGGTGAAGGAACGGGCACAACGATGTTCCAATAAAACTTTATTTATGGGCACTATATGTGATTTCCATATAATTTTCACCAGTCAAGAAACAGTATTCTCCTTTTGGCTCTTTTCCAACCACCTGAGCATGGAGAAACTGTTCCCTACTGGCGTGGCTCTAAGCAGCGGTCTGTGCCCACTATGCCACTCCTGGGCATGACCTGTTTCACCTGCCCCCAAGTCCTAGCTAATTTACCCCCAAAATGTCAGTCTCCTCCTCTCATCCCCACCCCCCGCTCTGCCCCTTCTTTCTGCCTTCACTACTGCTTGCTCACCCCCTCGCCATACTCTCCCCAGCCACTGCCTGGCACAGCTGCCATCTGGAAGGGAACATCTCAGAGGCACCTCCTGGCCCCCAACTGCCCCGGGAGAATCTCTCCTTCCCTGCTCCTGCAGCAATCTGGGCGTCTCCTGGCCCCTGAGATGAGCACTGTTTCAGGACAGGCTTCCCCAGTGGACTTGTTTGAGTATCCCAGAAGCCTCCACGCTGTCCCC
>NW_004567105.1:3710648-3716907 GCF_000260355.1 Condylura cristata
TCTGGTGAAGCCTCTCACCCTCCGCATCTCTGGCCTGTACCCCAGCTCTATATGTATGAATAAGTAAATAAATCTTTAAAAAAGGGTCTTGACATCGCCCCACAGCCCTCCCCATGGGCAGAGTGGGAAGACAGGACGTGGTGGTGGTACCCGGGCTCAGGAGCAGAGAGGTGGGGTTTTGTGTGAGTTTAACCCTCAGCGTCCCCTCTGTGAAGTGGGACTAGGAGGCTGCCCTCCTCCGGCCGCTCAGAGGGTGGCCAGGGTCCCTGCTCCTGCCGAGCCCGCCCAGGGCTGGCTGGCTGGCCTGGGGTCTTACCAGGCGCGACAATAAGGCTGAGAGCTGAGTACGGAGCTGAGCACACAGCAGCACTCAATAAATACTTGCAGGCAAGAGAAGTTGGTAAATGAACGAATGACTGCCATCGGTATGACTCTCCGGTCCTGAGCAGCCTCCCAGCACGTTGGGGAAGCTGTCTCCAAGGCCCTGCCTCAGGGAGCCAGGCCAGCCCTCCATGGCCACCTCACCCAGCCTGGGTGCTCTGGAGCCAGGCAGGGGGAGGCAGCCCCGGCCCCAGGGCAGTTAGGGGAGAAACAAGTGAAAGGCCCTTCCTGCCCAGAGCTGGCTGGCTCAGAAGCCAGGCTCCTTGGCTCCATTCTCCCCACACAGGCCTTTGTTCTGCTGACCTTTCCAGATTCCCCAGCTTCCTGGGAGGTCGCAGGGAGTCGGCCTGGTTGGGCCTTCTGAGCAAATCACTCCCAGTGTTGGGACAAGCGCCTGCCCCACAGATAACAAGTGACTTGCTTGTCACTCACGAGAAGACCCTGGCAGAACGGGGTGCACAGGCGGCCCATCCACCCACTGGGCTCAGGTCCTGCCGCTCCAGAAGCCGCCTCTGAGACAGCTGGCCCCAGGCGCCTCATCCTGCAGGCTTCTCCGCCCCGCCCCCACCAGCTTCTGCAGACCTCTGCACCCAGGAGGTCCTGGGCGGAGTGGGATTAAGACCTGGGTTCCAGCCTAGTTTCCCGCGTGCGCCATTGGCCATCCTGAGCCTCAGTTTCCTCATCTGTAAAGTGGGTGACCATGCCCTGCCATGGCCTTGGTGTCAGTGGAGTGTAGCCCGCTCTTTCCCACCTCTCCTGAGTGCTTCACTGCCAGCTCTGAGCCTCGCCAGGGCGGGGCAGGGCTGTGTAGGTAGCCCCTCCTCTGGGTCAGGCCACCTGCCCAGGTTGCCCTGGGAGCCCAGAGCAGAAGGAAGCCCAGATACAAGATTACCCGCCCCCCACAACCTCCCGGGGTGGTGTCACCTTACATCCTCAGTCCCCTTTCACCTGAGGCCCACTTGGCCCTGGGAACAATCAAGAGGCCTGTTTTCCCTCCGGCAGCTGTGGCCTGGCCAGTCTGGGCTGGGCCCACATTCCACTCTCCCGCATCTCACGGTGGCCCAGGGCTCCAGGTGAAGGGTCCTCTGGCTGGCCGAGCGGCCACCCACCCCTGCTGCAGCCCGGGCAGGAGCTGGCCTCCTCACCCACTGGGGCACGAGGGCTGGCCAGACACGGTTAGGCTGGCACATGGTGTTCGGTGAGTGGCCAGCGCCCCTTTCCTTCCTCTGTGGACGCTGGGCATCGTGTAAACACTCCGGAACACCCCCACCCCTTCCCTGGCCTTCAGGCACAAGAACAAGGCCCCCGCGGCGGCTCTGGGAGGCGGCCTGCGGCAGCCAGCCTTTCGCCCTGCAGGAGGACCAGGAGCTGGACAGAGGGGCCCTGGCAATGGGGACCAGCCTCAGCGTCCGGCAGTGGCCCGCCCCAGCGTTGGCCTCTGGGAGCACAGAGGCCTCACTCTCTTCAGGCCAAGACAGCGTAGGAGACGGCGAGCCCTGACCCCCAGGCGCGAAGCACAGGTCCCAGCCACCCCTGCCTGGAATTATTACATTTTTGAGGGCAAGGTCTGGTCTCTGCAAGCTGAACTAAAAGCTGCGCTTGCCGCGACAGTCCCCAGAGAGAAACCTATTGAACAGTTTCTTGGGGTTGAATCTACACTTTGATTACAAGGAAAACTGTCTATAATAAGGATATTTATTTCCGTCAGTCTCATCAGCTGCAGGATGGTGTCCTGCGACCTGGCCACCTCTGCGACCTGCCCACGTGCATTCCTTTCACTCATTCATTCATTCTTTCCTTCATTCATGCATTCCCTGCTGAGCTCCTCCCAAAGGCCACGGCAGCCTTCCGACAGACTTGCATTCTCTCCAACTTTTCTACTCCCGGCACGGTGGCATAGATTAATCCTTCTGCCCAGAAAGCTTTTCTGGAAAAACTCCTACGCAGCCCCACAGCTCAGTTTCCATCAGCCTCCAGGGCGAAGCCCGGCCAGCCTCTAGGGCTCTCTCACACCCTCCTCCCGATTTCTCCTTTGTGGTCCACAGTGTCTCAGGCTGCTCAGGGCCCTGAGCACATCCCGCCTGATGCCTTGGCCCCCCGGAGCGATTTGGGCGCAAGGGTAAGGGGCTTCCCCGGGAACCTGGCTCGGGCTGGGGAGAAGGGCCTGAGGCAGGGGTCTCCTCGCCGCAGGCTGAGCGAGCCCAGGGCTAGGCAGGCTTGCTCGACCCATGTGACCTTGAACAAATCCCTTTCTCCTGGCAAGTGCCAGTTTCCATACTTGTCAAATAGGAGGATGGATAAAACTTGGGGATTCAAAGAATTCACCTGTCTCCGCCCTCCCCGGGCAACCTCCACATGCTGTAGCCCCAGGACGGGAAATCCAGCTGAGAAGAAACGCTAGGCCACCCCACGGGTGAGCACAGCCAGGACTCGGACCCCGTCTGGGCTCCAGAGCCAGCGGTCTGGCCCCCGGGACCAACCACGCCAGCCTCCACCCTCGGGCCGGCCCCACAGGGAGCCGGGACTGCACAGAGAATCGTGCAGGGCGATGCTGTGTCCACTCATCGATGGAGCACCTACTGTGCGTCAGGCCTGGGCTATAGGGAGGCGGAGGACAGACGCGCCCCTCCCCAGGAGAACCCAGGCCAGTGAGGGCAGGGGCAGTGGGAGACGGCCACACTGTCCGTAGGAGGGCGACGGCAGCAGCTTAAGTCAGGCCTCGAAGGCTGGGCAGATGGGAAAACACACAAAAATAAGAGGAAGGGCGCCCAGGGTGCGACGGACGGCAAAGCAACAGCGCCACAAGCGTACAGGGGACACGGAGGGAGCGACTCACCCTAAGGACCCCATCTTACTGAGGACGCACCCCCAGACTGAAAGCCGAACCGAGTCTCCAGGCGGGGTCTGAGAACAAGCCTCCTGCAGCCCCGCCGTGAGGGTGGGCTGCTGCAGTAAGGTGGGGCCGGCGCCCTGGGGGGCTGCAGCACCCCGGGAGTGGGGTGCACACGCCCACAGCGGCAGCCCACGCCTGGGGCCCCACCCTGGGTGAAACACACTCGGTCACGTCAACGCCAAGCCTGGTACAGACAGACGCACCCCGCGTGCTCATACAGGCACACCCTTGCACCCACAAAGCCCGAGTGGGCACTCCCCACACACTCACATGACGACGGCTTTCCGTAGGGTCACCGTGGGAAGACAGGACTGGGGCAGTCCCCCCAGGGCCCATCTCCTGCGCCCGACCACTGTCCTCATCCACAGCGCCAGCACCTGCTTAGGCGAAGCCACCTGGAATCGCAGTGGACGAAGGCGGGGACAGGAGCCCGGCTGACTGCCAGCGCCTCGGGCCCACTGTCCAGGGCCCAGCCTCGCAGCCACAGGGTCACGCCCTTGCCGGCAGCCCCGTGGCCACAACTCCCAGGCTGGAAAACCGCCTTTGGAATGTCCAATCTGATTTCCCTTATCTGAACCTGAAAACCAGGTCTCCAGAGGTGACCTGCTAGGCCTCTGCTCGTTCCCTGGTGTTCGGGTCAGCAGGCTCCCAGTCCACCTGAGGACCAGAAATTTAAATACCAGGGCACCGCGGGGAGCCCAGTTGGGGATCCTGGTTATCCACCCAGAACTGGATGGAAGGTGGAAAGAAAAATTCACCCAAGAGCGTCCAGCTGCGCTCTGCTGGACGCCTGAGCGGGAGGCGCCACCACTGACCTTTAACCTCAGGCGCACCCTGAGGCTGCCGGGACTGCCCAGCTGGCCTGCTGGCCTCCTACCTGTGAGTTGGGCGGCCCGGTCGTCTGCTCACACGCCTCCTGTGACGGAGTCACGCTCTCCGCGGCAAATCCGGCGCAGGTCGCTGGTGAGAGACCCCAGGTCCCGCCTCCTGGAGCTGGTCAGAGCCGGCCAGTGTCTCCACCGGCCCCGCGGGCCTCCCGCCGTTGGTCCCAAGGCCCTCTGCCCCTTCTCCCGGGCTCTTTAGCAGTTCTTCCCGCGATGGGGTTCCAGACCTTTCCATCCCAGCTGCTCTCCCGTGAGTGTCCCCAGACGTGGCCTGGCCAGGAGGACACGTGGGCCCCGCAGACAGGCCTCCCCTCCAGGGATGAGGTGCTGCTGCCCGGCCACTGGGGCTGTGCCAAGCGCAGGACAGACCTGGAAAGGCCACGGAGACCCAAACAGTCCCGGTGTCAAGGGCGCCCAGGGCTTTCTGCTCTGACCCTCGGGCTGACCCGGTCATCCTGCCGTTCCGGATGCTGCTGCTCAACGCTGGGCGGTTCTCAGCTCAAAGCAGAACCACCCCCGTGGGCCTGGGAGGAGGCCCGGCGCCCAAAAGACATCCCCGAGTAGCGGCCTCGGCCCAGCCCCCAGCCCGTGGCACCCAGAACCCGAGCGCGCGGGTTTCATCTGCTGCGGTGTTTGAAGTACTGACCTGTAGGAAAACCGTGGAGGAGGAAGGAACCACGCAGCCTTTTAGAGCTAAACGCATTGAAAATAAAACCCATTTCCAGAAAGCATAAAGCGAAGCCCTCGGCCATGTCTGCCTCGTCCGCCCTGGGGGGGTCCCCGAGCCTGGCCCACCCTCGGGGTTGTGCTGCGCCCCCCTGGCAGAGGGGGCCCGGCTGAGAAACTCCAGGCAGAGTCTGAGGCCCTTGTCGCACCCCACCCCGTCCTCTCCTGCTCAGGGAAGAGGCCGGTGAGTCTGAGGGGGGCGCAGGGCTGGCCAGCGCCTTGAGCCCCTGCTGCCCGCTGTCCTCTCGCCACCAGGGAGGCCAGATGGAGAAGGGGCTCGGCTGAACAGCCAGACCTGACGGGGTCAGCCCTGAGCCCAGCAACTACCTCCCTCAGCCCACAGAACCCCAAGAAGGGGGACCCTGCCCAGGCTGAAGAGGAAGAGATTGCCGCCAGCTCAGCCACTCCCCTGGGGCTGCCTTCCTTCCTCTCCCAGCAGCTCACATGCTCACATCCGGTCCTCCCGTTTGAGAGCTGAGAGGCATCTCTGTGGGGATCTCCAGTGCGGGTGGGGGAGGGGAGCTGGACCTGGAGGAGGGGTGAGCCAGAAGCACCCCTGCAGCTGCCCCAGGGCTAGCTGTCTACCTGGAGCTGGGGAGGTGGGGAAGCCGCCTGGTGCCGCCCCACGCTGCTGGCCCGGAGTCCACAGCGCCTGCCCCTGCTCGCCGCCTTCCTATGGCAGGGGCCCAGGGGCCCAGGCTCACCCGCTCCCAGCGGGCGGCTCCAGGTCCCGCCTCCCACCTTGCCGCAGTGGGGTCAGTGGTGAGCCCCTAAGGCGTCCACCCCGGGGGTGCAAAGCGCAAGAGGCTGGGGCTGGCCCTTGGGGACCCAGGCCCTGAGTTGTCTCCACAACCAGTTCCTAAAAAGGAAGTGGGGGGTTCTGCCTGTAGGAGGCTAGAGTCCCCTCCATCCCCCCACTTCCTGATGATGCTGGCAGCCCCTGGCTCCTCTGAGGCTGAAGGGAGGCAGTGACTGGTCCCCCCACCCCATTTCCAGGGGCCACCCAGATGACCACTAACTTTAATATTCAGGGTCACCCTACCACACTCTGTTCATCCTAGTCTGGGGGAGCTCCACTGCATAGATGTGGAAACTGAGGTTCGGGGAGGTGTGGCAGGTCCAGAGCCAGCAAGGAAGGGGGGTCAGCCCTGAGCCCGGGGTGTCAGGGAAAGAGGTTCAAAGCTCCTTATTTCCCACCTGGCCGCTCCAGCCCCTGCTCAGACAGGGAGTTTCTGCAGGGGATGCAGCCTGTCCCCTGAGGTCCGAGCCTCCTGGCAGCTGGCCCTTGAGGGCAGGAGGAGGCTGCGACAGTCACCTGGCAGGCCCCGGGCTGCAGGTGGGGCCCTGTTATCTGGATTCCTGGTCCCTGGATTCC
>NW_004567105.1:3718978-3721394 GCF_000260355.1 Condylura cristata
CCCCCCCCCCAACATGTGCCCAGAACGGGAACTGCTGAGTCGTGTGGGAATTCATGGCCACTTTATTTTCAAAGATTTATTTATTTCTGCATACAAGAACTGGGTGTGGGGTGTGAGAGGACTCACCAGAGAGTGGGGAGCAGAACAGGCCGACTGACTGTTCATATCCCTTAGACACCGGCTGGCCCTGGGCTGTCCAGAGGACATGGGGAGAGGGGGCCTGGACCTGGGGAGAAGGGGCCCTTGGGGAGGGGCGAGGAAGCCACAGATGCCTCCAACACGGCAGGTGCATGGACAGGGGCCGTGGAAGGTTCTTGAACTCAGCACTGTCCAGCCCACAGAACAGTGTGCGGAATGACAGAAAGGAAGTTGGTGATGTGGCCATGGGGCGGCCGTGGGCTGTGTGGGCTGTGTGGGGAGGCCGCTGGCCTGGCCATGCTGTGTCGGGGGGGTGCAAGGGCGAGGGGCCGAGCTGGACAACTGGCCCCAGCGCCTGGGGGCCTCTGACTCCGGGCGAGGGTCTGGAAGGCAGGAAGCAAGTCTGGCTCCTCAAAGCCGCTGCCAGACCCGAGCCCATCTGCAGCGATGCCGCCCAGCTCGCGGAAATGTCAAGTGCCAGTCTCTGCCCAGGCTGATGTCACATGGCAGGGAACAAAGCGCCCGCCCGTGCCAAGCACGTGGGGACTGGTGGCGATCTGCACCCTCGTCCGACTTCAGAACATGCTGTTGGAGGAGAGCTCGGGAGCCTGGCAGGAGCTGCCCCTGCGCTCTGCTGAGGGGCGGGAAGCACCGCAACCGCGGGTCGGGGCGAGAGGAAGCCGCAGGCAGCCCCTCGCACGGCCACCTGACGCAGACTGCGCCTCACTGCTTTCCAAACCGAGAAACCAAGGCTCAGTGTGGCCAGGTGACTTCCGCGGTCACGCGGCCTGCTGCTGCCTCACTGAACACGTGCGAGGGGCTTGGGCGTGGCCGGCATCGGTCTGGAGCCTGGAGCACGACGCAGTGAGGCGGACGAGGCCCACGCTGTGATTCAGGGGACTCGGGGGAGAGAGAAGCGTCTGACGGGAGCGACCCTGTGGAGCGGATGGGTGCGCGGGCTGTGGGGCGGCGGGCGGGCGTCTCTGCAGGCCTGGGCGACAGGCGGAGCCAGCCGAGAGCACGAGCAGTGCCCCTGAGGGCGGCTGTGGCTGCCGCCAGGACACCCCGCCCACCGCTGGACCAAGCGCCAAGCAGACCAGGGTTACCGACAGCCCCTGCCTCGTGAAACGGGGGGCCCTGAGCTGCTGGCACGGCCGACAGCCCCCTCCCTGCCCAGGGGCCTCTGGCCGGCACGGGCCTGATCGCGTCTAGTCTGTCCAGGCGGGGCCATGCGCCAGGCCCTCCGGGGGTGGACCGGACATTCCAAGAGTGGCAGGCCGTGGGGGGGCCTCCTTGGCTCTGAGCTCATCTCAGGGGCGCGGGGCGCCCGAGGCTGGGGGCCTTTGGCCGGGGGAGTGCAGCCATCTGCCCTCCCAAGACAGGGCCGCGGTGCCGGCAGCTCTGCGGCTGCCTGGGCCGTTCCCTGGTTCTACCCCGCGTGTCAAACCCTGAGCAGACGCCCAACCAGCCCCTTCTCTGCGCCACACCTTACTCAGCCAGAGGGAACCTGGAAGCAGAAACGGTGGCTCTTCCCCCCGAGGGGACACGCTCAAGTGGAGCTGAGCACCAGGAGTGGAGTGGGGGTCAAGGGACACACACGCAGCAGGGCAGAGTCCACACCCCACATCTCGGGCATAGCAGGCTGTGGGTGGGCCCCAGGGCCTTGGGGTTGGACAGAGACTGTGCCCCAACCAGCTGTACCTCAGTACTCAACTACAAAGTGGGGGGCCCACCGCCTCCCTTGTGGGATGCTGGGCTGAGGCCATGGCCAGCAGTGGTCATCGGGCCCCCAAGGGGAAGAAAACTGAGGGGTCGGATTCGAAAGGCCGTCAGGGGGGTGTGGGGCCCGGGGACCCCACCCGCCCACCAGCCGAGCTCTGCCCCAGGCCCTGGCTGGAGACAGGGAGCCCCGGCGGCCCGGGAGTCACAGCATTTCCTCCGCACACAGGGGGGCTCTGAAGGCCCCACAGGAGCGGCCAGGACGCTGCCTGTGGTCGGGACCCACAGCCTGGAGCCCCGCGGACGGGCACCAGCCCCCGGGCCCCTCCGCCCCAGCCCCTACCCGCGTGACGGGAGACAACCAGACGCCCTGCGCACGCCCCGTGCGTCACGCCAGCCTCCTTCCTTTATTGTGGTAAAAAAGTGACTATCTCTAGAGACCAAGCCACACCAGACACACCCCAGAACCCCCTTTGCTCGCGGGCCTCTGCCACTGACCTCAAGTCCGCTCACCTGCCGGGCAGAGACCGCTGCCCGGCGGAGGGCCAGGCCACCGTCC
>NW_004567105.1:3722649-3727234 GCF_000260355.1 Condylura cristata
CCAGAGACGGAGGACAGCCCTGCGCTCACCGCCCGCTGACCGGATGGCCAGAGACGGAGGACAGCCCTGCGCTCACCGCCCGCTGACCGGAGGGCGGCCTGCATTCCGGCCTGCAGCCCTCCCTGGCCCAGACTCCACTGACCACTCTCCCCGACAGCGCCCTCCTCATCCCCCACAGCTGGGCGCGGGGCCACACGGGGAATGCCGGGGGGCTCCCTCTCTGGAGCCCCATGCCACCTACACGGGCTTCAAGTCAGAGCCTCTTGCGCCTGTCCCGAGGCGGCCATCCGTGGCCCGCGGCTGAACCGGCCTCCCCGCCCGTGACCAAGAGGTCGGTGAGGCGCCCTCACCCACCGCCCCCTCCTCGCAGGCTCCGCGCGCCCCGCCAGCTAGGGGAGAGCCAAGCCCGCCTCTGCCTGGCAGAGCTGCCCCACAGAGAGCACCGGCCTTTCTTCACATCAGACACTCGGGGCATGGAGCGATCTACACCCGCAGGCGAGTACCAGCAGCCTGCCGGGCGCCATCCATCCCGAGACGTGTTCTTTCTTTGCCTGCGCGTGGCCTGACCACACACGCAGCTGAGGGGCTGCTCTGGGGGTGCAGCCCGCTGAGGGGTTCCCTGCTCAGACCCCCACTCTGATGGTCTTAGCCGGTCACTGAGCCCTCTACTCCCCTCAACAGGGTCAGGCCCCACCTGACCCAGCAGCAGGACCAGCACGGCGCTGCCCAGCACGGGGCTGGCGGTGCCAGGCCCTGACGCGCGGGAGGAGCTGCTGGGGTCAGGAGTCAGGGCGGGTGGGGCTGGCCTCCTGCGGCCAGGGCCAGCTCTGCTGCTCTGCCTTTTGCAGGGCTGCGGCCTGCCAGGGCAGCACCATAAGGCCCGGGCCTAGCAGGCCCTAAGCCCTCGGCGGGGGCAGCGTGGAGGCAGCAGCGTGGGGGCAGGGAGAAGACCCCCTGTGAAACAGGGCAGCAGCCACGCTCCCCCAAGCCCTTCCATTGGCCACAGGCTCCTCAGAGGGGCAGGGTGTGGCCTCGCTATTATTCCAGGCAGGGCTGGAATGTGGAAACCAGAGCCTGGTCCCCTGGCGTGTGGGGGTTGGGGGAACATTCCACAGAGTGAAGGCGGGTGGACACCAGACCCGCAGGCAGGTCTGCAGCAGAGGGGCTGCCCGCTCCACCCAGGCCCAGACCGCTGGTGCCCGCACAAGCCCCCGGCCCCGCTTGAAACAGGAAAACACACTTCAAAGCTAAAACCGGACACTGAGCCAGAGAGCAGGGCTCTGACAAGCCGAGACAGGCAGATGATGCCCCCAAGCAGGAGGCCGCCTGCAGCAGACCCTTCTAGGTCAGAGGAGGACCTTCCCGTTCAGTGACAACCATCAACTGCAGCCAAAGGCCCGGTGAGCAGCAGCGGTCCGCACCGTGGCCGGACCCGGAGCCGCCCTTCCCCTCTCGCCCTGCCTCGCCCCCTCGAGGGCCGGCGTCCATGGAGTCTGCAGTCTCTTCCAGACTCGGCCTGGAGGCGGACCCCCATGTGCGAGACCCCAGGGCTCCTGCCCAAGGCCGCTGGGCACAGGCCCGGCTGGAGGGCCGGGTCTGCAGGAGCCGGTGGGCCTCAGAAGCAGCACGAGGGGACTTACTTGGTGAGGGTGGGCGTGGCTTCGTCCAGGGTGGATGTGCTGTGGGCCCCGTTGACCAGCTGGCCCTGGGAGGGCATGACGAGAGAGAGGGTCACACTGGTCTTGCTGGTGCTCTGGGCGCTGGAGTAAGGCACGGAGACAGGGTACACGCGACCTCCTGCAGCTTTGGAAGAGAGGGAATAGCTGGGCACCCTGGAGCAGGGGACGCAGCAGCTCCAGGGGGACCCTGGGGTGAGGGGGCGGAGGGGCTGGGAGGCGGGCAGCTGCCCGCTGGCTGCTCAGGCCGCAGCAGGGCCCAGGGCCCAGGGGACAGCTCGGAGCTGGGCGGATCCCCCCAGCCAGGCGTCCTTCCTCTCCGGGGCTCCAGGCAGGAAGTGGCCACGCTCCAGGCTGCCCGGCCTCCCGTGACCCTCTCATCCCAGGGGTGCGTGTGCGCCGAGCTGAGGCTGGCCCCACAAAAATATGGCGGCAAAACAAGAAGCCAGAGCAACTCCGGCAACCCCGACGCCTGTGGAGGCGGGCGCAGAGGGCACAGGTCTGAGGGGACAGACAGGCACCCGACAGGACGTGCCGGCCTGAGAAGCGGCACCGAGGAACAGAGCGGCCCGTCTCTCTCTGGGCCACCGGGTGACAGCTGAAGGGACGGCGCGGAAGGCCTCCCCCGCGGAGCGCCCAGCCCGCCCGGCCCGCCAGGGGCCACGGAGCCGGGGCAGGACAGAGCGGCCCGTGCCTGCGCTCCCCCTCGTCTCCCTTCCGGTCTTGGACCCTTCTGGGGAGGGCACCGCCTGTCACCCGAGCCTCAGGGCTGCGCGGGGCCTGAAGGGCACAGGAGCCCCAGCCCGCTGCCACCCTGCGGGCTGCCCGGGCATTACGAGGCCAGGCGGGGGTCGCGGGCAGCCAGGGCACTGGCCTCACCTCAGCGAGGGGGACACGGGCGCAGTACCTGGGGCGGGGGACTGGCTCATCTCGCCCAGAGGGTAGCCGAAGTTCCGCACCAGCAGGGTCATGTCCTCGTGCCTGGGGCAGAACTTGGCCCGCTCCCCGCCACTGGCGAAGGTGTCGCCGTGGATGCGCTTCACCCTGTCCACCACCGCCTGGGCCACGGCGTCCAGGGACGTCTGCTTGGCAAACTCGGTGTCGATCATGGCGGCGATCTCCTGGGGGGTGCAGCCTGGTAAGGAGCTGAGGGAGCTGGGGGCAGGCCCAGCCGCACACGGGGGTCACCCGCCCAGCAGGTGGGGGTGTCTGCAGCCAACCCTGCAATCTGAGCTCCTCAGAGTATTCAGGATAATCCTTCTGGAACTTTCTCATGAGAGAAGGCGTGACCCTGTGATCTTTCTGATTGTTAGCTGCCAGACCAACAAAATGGGGGATCATGTCCACCTCACTGGGTCATTATGGGGATTAGACGACACGACGCCCCGAGGGCACTCTGGAGAAGGCCAAACGCTTCCTCCCCTGAAACAAAATGCACTGTGGGCTACGATGTGCCAGCTTTGCCAGGACCGGGGGGGCTCAGAATAAAGACGGGGCCCTGCCTCAGAGAAACCCGCAGCCAGGGCATTAGAAGCTACCGAACAATTTGATTGTAAAGGCAAGAACAAAGCAAGCATGTTGACGGTAAATCAAAACCACGAATACAAAGTCCTCCAGCTGAGGCAGGAGGGTGGGGGACGGGGACGGCCGGGCTGCCCAGGTGGGCTCAGCCCCACATGAAGCAGCTGCAGCACCCCAGGCCCCGCAGGCTCCTGGAGGAAGCACCCCACCCGGGGGTGAGGTGTGGCAGGCACTTGAGACTCCTCCGTCTCCTTAGAGTAGACAAAGCAGGGCTCCCGGGGGGAGGGGCTGAGTCTCAGCTCCCAAGCTACTGCCAGCCACGGCAGCATGACCCCGATCCAGGGAGTGACCGCGGGGCGCGGCAGACCTCACCTGTCTCCCCACTGCTCCCCTCAGCAGTGGACTTCAGTCCATCCGCCTGTCTGCTCCCCACTCTGCCTCTGGTGAACCCTCTCAGCCCCTGTACCTCTGGCCTGCACCCAGTTCTTGTGTGCATAAATAAATCTTTAGAAAGAAAAAAAAGGCAAAGCACCAAGGTCTTCTTCCTACAAGAATCACAAGAGGCGTCACCTCCGGGGGAGCATCGGACCAACCCATCAATCCAAGGTCAGGGAAAGGCGGCTCCCTTCCGAAACCGGCCGTGACGTCGCTGCCAGAGGCCCACGGGTTCCCACGTGCCCCTCACACCACCCTCACCCCGGGTGCGGGAGGTCAGAGCCACTTAGAGACCAGGCACGCAGCTGGGGGGCTCACTCCCAGGCCAGGATTCTGGAGGCCACAGCCCTCTGGGCGCTCTGCCTGGGCCCCCGACACCCTCCAGACAAGGCAGGCCCCTGGAAGCCCTCTCCCGTCTCGCCCCCTTTCCCTAGGCCTGCGGGTAAGACACAGCTTCGAGCCCAAACCAGCAAAGCTCTGGGTGGGCTGGATGTTCTCAGAGCTCCGGCTCTCTCTTCCCTCAGGTGTGGCGAGGAGCAGAGGTCACGGGCTCCGAGGACCCGAGGCTGGAGCCTGAGCAGGATGGCCGAGCACGAGGCCCGCGGCACTGGCGGCCGCACCAGCCTGAGCCAGCTCACCTGGTTGGCCTGGCCCGGCCCGTGGGCGGCCTCCAGGGCCTTGTACAACCCCTCAGACATGAGCACCAGGAAGCCTGTCACGCCGTCCAGGGGCTGCGCGCCGTGGATCTCAGGTTCCGCAGTGATGGGCTTGGACTTGGCAGCACTGTGGGAAGAAGACGGGAGAGCTGTGGGGG
This sequence comes from Condylura cristata, assembly GCF_000260355.1. NCBI lineage: Eukaryota > Metazoa > Chordata > Mammalia > Eulipotyphla > Talpidae > Condylura > Condylura cristata. The sequence goes on from NW_004567105.1 coordinate 3,727,096, forward strand.
CCAGGCCCCGGGCCACTGACTCTACTGAGGGGCAGAATCTAGGCCCAGAGCTCGCATCTGACGAGACGAAAGGAAGCAAAGGAAAGTGAAATCCGGAAAACCTCCCTGCCTTCTCAGGGCAGCTGCTGGCACCAAGCCC
>NW_004567105.1:3728064-3731742 GCF_000260355.1 Condylura cristata
GAGCCCCGCGGAGGGCGGGAGCGGCGACGGCAGCTGCAGCCCAGGGCCTCTGCGTCGGCACCGCCCTCAGCGTGCTGCGCGCCAGGCGCCCGGCCCCTCTCCAGCATGAGCTCCAGGCGCTCACGGCGCCCCGAGGCCGCAGCGCTACTGCCACTCTTACGAGGCGGGAAACGCGGGCACAGACAATCCGAGCCGGGTCCAAACACCCCCAGACGTGGCAGAGCTGGCCCGGCCCGCAGGCTGGTCCCGAGCCCTCGCCACGGCCCCCTGGCCCCGGCAGGGGAACTCACCCAGCTGCGAGAGGCGGAAGAGCTCGTCCTCGTTCTCCGAGGTGTGGTCCACGTTCAGCTGGGTCACCTGCAGCCCGTCCACTGTGGATTTGCACAGAAGTGCGCGGTTGGTCCCTGCGGCAGAATTCAAGCACTGAGCAGCAGGAAAGCAGGACACAGCGAGGAGAGAGGCCGGGCGGCGCATCCATACGGACGCCTCAAGGCCGGCAAAGGGGTTCACGCACGGGGAGGTGGGCGCTGCCCAGTCAGGGTGGCGGGCAGGGCAGCCCCGCCAGGGCGCCCCCTGGCGACGACAACGATGGTAGCAAGAGACACGCGCGGGATCCCAGGCCACAGCGCCCGTCCAGGGCTCACTTTGCAGAATGTGGCCGCCGCAGACCAGGGAGGACGGCTGGCCAGAGCAGGCGCTCGGCTGCGCGAGGCGCCACTCACTTGCTTTTTCACATTTTTGAAATTCTTGAAATCTTTCGGGAAGGAGGAAGAGTGGAGGGCCTTACTCGGGGGGGTCTCCACAGAGCCCCAACAGTAATGTGCACCCCACAGAGCCTTCCTTTGTTCTCACACGGCCCCTTCTTTGCCAAACAGACCAACAGCCCCTCATGGTGCAGGCCGGGCCGGTCCATGTCCAGCCCAGAGGCCGAGTGGGTTTTCCCAAACTGGACACCCCCTTCCAGAAGACGAAGCCATGGAGTGGACGGAGCGGGGCCCTGGCCCGCGGCCACGGCTCTGGGCAGAGTGGGAGGGCAGCAGGCCGCCTCCCGGCCTGAGCATCCCCGGGACGCCCACGGGCACGGGGACCGGCCTGTGAGCCACCCAGCAACCACAGCGTGGCCTCGGGTGCCCGGGCGCCCGTCTGGACAGCTGACCACTCCCAGTATGGGCCCAAGGCTGACCCGGCCCGGAACGGCCAGGCGCTCACCAACATTGGCGACGTAGAGCTTGTTGTTGAGGAGGACGGCCACGACGGCCATGGCGCCGCCCGAAGTCTCCCTCTCCAGAACCTTGAGCCTCTCGAGGATCTTCTGATACTGAGGAGGCAGCTGGTGCTGAGGGACACCCTACGGGCCACGGGGGGTCAGAGCACGGGCCTCGGGGCCCCTCCCGGCAGCTGCCCTCCCTTACAGGCGGAGGGTCCGCGGGCCGGCCAGCATGGAGCTGCAGCGCTGGACTCGCTTTCCTGCCCGCTCTCCAAGAGCCGGGGGAGATGGGAGCGGGTAGGTGGCCAGGCTGTGGACGTGTTCGGGTGAGGCCTCACCTGGCCAGGCCTCTCCTCACGCCTTCACTGCCGACACTGGTCCAGGGAGGGCCCTCAGCTGCCAAACCCACTGCCCCCGTGAAGGCCTCCAACCCCTGCTGTTCTGGCCCAGTGGTGTCCATGGCAGCGACATGCGGGGTCTGACATGCCGGGTGGGGTGGGGGGCTGGCTGGGAGATCACCTCTGGCAGCTGGGACTGGAGGTTCGCCTTTTCAGCCAAGGCGTCGTCAATGGACTCCAGGAAGCTCCTCTCCACTACATCGAAGGCCTGGAGGGCAGAGGGAGGGCAGGTGGGCGGCAGCGCAGGGGCTGCTCACGTGCCCCAGTAACCGCCCGTGTGACGTGTGACATGAGCCGCGGGGGCTGGCGCTTCACAGCCAGGAAGCGACCCGGGACAGGGCAGGTGAGCAGAACCCAGGGCGGCGGTGCAGGTGAGCGCGCAGAGCCGAGGCCAGAGGGAGCGCTGGCCCTCAGGTGCTGGGGGGAAACTGCCCGGGGCGATGTTCTCCAGAGGAGCACCCCACCTTCTGATCACAAACACGGCTCCATGAGGTGCCAGGAGGGCAGACTCCCAAATGGCAGCGAGCAGAGGCACAGACCAGGCACACGAGGGCACCAGGCAAGTGGGAGGGGGCCAGGCTCGGGGCGCGCACAGCCCCGAGAGGCAGCGTGCACGGGTCAGCCCTGAAGAAGTGGGCTTGTCCTCGTAGCTTATTTCCTGGGGCTCAGCCCCTCCACTGCACCCCTTTGTCCGAGCTTATGCCCCTAACTCCCTCTCTCCAGAGTATCTCCTCCACAGCCAGCCCGGGTCATGGGGAGGGACTGCTGGCCGGCAGTGGGCACCCCGGGAAGACGGGGCTCCCGGAGCCGCATCCTCTGCAGGAGGGCCTGGCCACGCCACACCGTCCAGCTCGCGCTGGCCAGGCCCGGTACCTGCTGCAGCACGCGCCGTACGTCCGCCTCCGAGTGCTCGGCGCTGAGCTGGCCCAGCAGCAGCTCCGCCGACAGGCGCTGGGCCACGAAGTCGGTCACCCGGTTGCCGTCGTAGCCGTTGAAGACTCCATAGAGGAAGCAGTTGTTGTCACTCCTGAGGGGTGGGGGCAGGAGGCGGCCTGCGCCAGGGGCTCCGAGGTGTGCCAGCAGCCCCGGGGCACAGGGCCGGAGGCTGGGGGCACCCGAGGTATGGCAGCAGGGTCTTCACCCCCCACTTCTCACTCTTCACACCCTCCCACCATTTCACCTGTGACCTTCTGGGGTGCCACCCCACCTCCCTCGTACAGGCCCTCCGCTGGCCTGAGGCCCGGAGGGCAGCAGAGGCCACCCCTGGGGCCCGCCTTGCGGCAGGAGGCACGGGAACCGCCGGCAGGCCGAGGGCCCGCGCCGGCGCCTTACCTGAACTTGAGCCAGCTGTCCTCCGGCGGGTGGCTCTCGGTGCCCTTGCCGTCGGCCGAGTAGCTGCGGTTGGAGGCGGAGCCGACCCCGGAGAGGTGGCAGAGCGGCAGGTCGTCTGTCCAGCTCGGCTGCTGCTCCTGGGAGCACAGCGGCAAGCCACGACGGTCACCTCCCCCCCAGGCCAGAGCCCACCTTCCCTCCCTCCCCAACAAAGCCGGCAGGCCCGAGCCCCGCCCGAGGGCGCGTCGTAGGCGAACACGGACGGGCCGCGCGTCTTCGGGCCAGTCCAGAGCGGCTGCCCAGCCCGAAACCTGAAGTCTGTGTGCGCGGGGCGGCGGCGGCTGCCGGGGGCCATGACAGGGACCCGAGGGCCATCTCCTGACTGTCAGGGCTCCGGGAAGTCCGCCTTGGGGAAGACACACGCGCGGACACTCACACGCGCGGCGGGCCAGGCACCGCCCAAGCACAGACTCTGAACCTCCTCAATTTCGAGGCGCGCCCTACACACCTGCATTTTCCTTAAGCCCCAAATGTGACCCCTGGCCCCACACCGAGAGGCCAGCGCCCACCCGGCCCCTGAGACCCCCACCCGGTTGGCCTGGGCAATCCCAGGAGAGTGCTGGAGAGACCCTGAGGCTGAATGTGCACGGGCTGGACTAGGGGAGGTCTCTGCTCGCCGCCAGCCAGCTTTCCCCGACGTGATTTGGCTCTGGTCTTTGGACGGTTATCGCCCGCTCCGCT
>NW_004567105.1:3733177-3734127 GCF_000260355.1 Condylura cristata
TGCCACAACAGAGTCCTGTCAGTACGACCACGTGCACGGAGACTGACTCCGTGGTGGGTCGAAGCTGTTTCTCACAGACGTTTCAGAAAAGACGGCAGGAAGGAGGCCGTTTCCAAAGCCTAACTCTGAGAGACCAGTGAGGGGTCCCCGAGTCCACATTTCGGCCAAGCTGCTCCCCCGAGGCAGCACCCTTAGCCGGCAGGGGCGGCACAGCCCGCGAGCACGCACACCACACGCGTAACCAGGCGCACGGCCGCGAGAAGCCCCAGTCGGCCGAGGTTCTTGGGCAGAAGTGGACAAAGCACAGTTCCAAGTTCAGGCCACAGCCTGAATATCAAATTATAGCATGAAAAGGCCGAGTGTTTTTGTGGTGAAAGCAGCGCATTCCTCCCGGCAGAAAGGAAGCTCAGCAGGAAGAACGATGCCCAGGAAGGTGGCCGGGGCCGCGCCTTCTCTCCACAAGGCCAGAAGCGCCCCGCGCCGCCTGCTTCCTGCCCTCTGCCGCCTCCCGCGTGACCACTCTGTCCCCCACTTGTCTGGGGCGGCCCCGCTCCTGGCCCCCAGACTCTCCCTCGAGTTTGCACCAAAGGTCCTCCATGTTCTCCCCACGGCGCGATCCTGCTACTCCCTGCCAGGGGCGGCGAGGACGCTGGGCCTGGGTGCTTCCTGGGGAGAGCGAGGTGCTGGCCGGCGATGGCCGACGGGAGCACTTCACTTGACGGGGGACGCAGTTCCCCGATGACCTTTGAACACCACACGGCTAGCCTGTGGCTCTGACACGTTCCGGAGGTTCAGGGTTCAATTTTTGTTCCTTCCATCGCTGACAAAATAACAGCCCAGGCACCTACAGACTTACTTCGCCCTGCCCCGACCTGCACCTCCCCCAGGGCTCCCCAACTCAGTAAATGGCACCAACATACTCCACCAGAAACCTGCCTGGGTCACGCAGC
>NW_004567105.1:3734227-3735231 GCF_000260355.1 Condylura cristata
GGGCACACTGGAGCAAAGGCCCCTTCTTCCCGCGGCAATCCCTAAGCCTCAAGATCTGACTTGCTGTTAGAGGCAAAATAAAGCGACACGGAAGCGCCTGCTGAGCCATCCCGGTGCGGGGTCCTGCGGGTCTCCCGCTCCCCCCGCCCAGGCTTGCTCTGCCCGAGTGGTGCGGCCCAGCCTCATGCTTTATTGACTTCCTATTTTGTGTCTTAAACAGCCACATTTTCTTTAGTTCAAATGATTTTATTTAAAATGTAAATGTTTTCAGCCCTGTAAGTGGAAAACCAGTGTTGCCTGCTGCCGTTGCTTGTTGTCTGAAGAGAATAGAAAACAAAAACAAAACAGGGTCACTCCTTCCCGTGAACCTGCGGCCTGCTGCGAAGGGTTAGCAGAGGGCAGCACCGCAGGAGGGAGGTGTAAAGGACACGGCACAGACCGAGTCCTTCTTGGGCATCGCCAGAAGTCGGAGCCAACTGGACAGCAACGACCTCCTCAGTATGTGGCCACAGGTCTCACCCAGCACCCCCCAAACCACCTCGCCATGTGCGCCCCAGTCTGGGGACAGGGTGCCCAAGGCCAGAGTCCATGCCCCCCCCCCAGAGAAACCCACACAGAGGCCTCCCCCTGCAGCTGGGCACCAGCTTGCTGGTCACTAGCCACCAGCCCTGGCGACTCTCCTGCTGTAGCCTGGACTGAGCTGGCTGCTTTAGCTCGCGGATTCAGGGTTTTATTTCAGTATTTAACATTTCTGAAGCTGGGAAGCGACAAGCCAATCGACGGTTGCATAGATAATGACTCAGCCTTAAAATTAACGTTAAAACCACCCTTAAAATTAACACATCTCGATCCAATCTGGGCAAGTATGGGCAACTTCCTTCAGCGGAGGGCCAGGCCCCGGAGGGCCCCCACGGCCCCCCACGGTACCTCGGACATTCGATACCAAGTGGCTGGAGAATCCTAGGAGGTTCTCGGGTGTGGGAGGGGGAGAAGACTGGGCGCTG
>NW_004567105.1:3736846-3738410 GCF_000260355.1 Condylura cristata
CTGCCCACTGGCCCCCACCCCTCAGTCTGACTCAACACTAACCTTGCCTGCAGCGCCCCCTGATGGGGCCTTACAGAGCGGACCCCATCACTCACAGGCCGTTTCCTCCCTGGGACAGCAGCTTCAGCAGGGCCGTGTCCCTGCACCCACAGGGCGCTGGCCACACCCAGGGACACTTGAGGGAATGAGTCGGAGACCTGCTCACAGCAGACCTGAGGGTGCAACCTGGCAGGAGGGCGACCAGGAGTGAACGTGAGTTCACCCACCGGCCGAGCTCCTGGGAGTTCTCTTGGTGGGACACCCCAGGTTCATACAGGACTCGTGCTTTGGGTCACAGCAACCTGTCCTCAAGAGCTCTTCTGTGGGGGATAAAGGGTGCCACCACACAGGCTGACCCCTTGGGCCCTCCCAGCGTCAGCGTCGCCCAGTCCCTCCAGCGAGTCTGCACAGCCCTCCACACAGCGACGCTGCCTCGCGCCACCCAGGCTGAGATGCACACAGGGAGGGCGACACACCTACTGCCCGCGGTCCCCAGGCCCGGGAAGCACAGGCCGCGGCCTCTCAGCCTTCCACTGAATGACGGTGTCTGAGTTGCTCTCACCGGCCTCAGGACAGTGGAGGGCAGGTGAGGAAGCCATGCACGCAGCCTGACGTGTGGACATACTGACAGCGGGATGTCTCATCACCGTTGGTGGGTGGCGGGCTGTGGCCTCCCTCTCTTGCCTGTCCTCAATATGTCACTGCTGACCCATCCTCTCTCTAGAACGCCACGCCCCTCACCCCCAGGAACACATTCTGCAGCTAAGCCCACCTTCCAGCTAGCCCACCCAGCCCACCAAAAAGGAGGGAAGCGGGCAGTCACTCTCTCCTCAGCAAGCCAGGTCAGTGCACAGCACTGGCCACTGCCAGCACTGGCCATTGCAGCCCCGGCCACAACCTTGCCAATGTTTCTGGAGTGTTTACTACAATGGGGACATCTGTATAGGGGGCCGGCTCTCCTGCAGCTTAGGGGCACACCTCCTGTCTTGGAAGGACGCCTGCCTGCAGCTGCTGCTGGCCTGGGGCTGAGCTAGCCACAACAGCAATCCTGCTACCTCAGATACCTGTGGCCCGCCCGGCACTCTGCTGCTCACACGTTCAATGCAGGCCACACAAACTGCGTTCAAGGGGTTCGCTTCCAGCACAGGGGCAGACAAGCCTGCAGAGGCTGGGGGTGGGACCGCAGGGCCAAGCTGAGTGGGAATCTATGTGCCCTGCAGGAGGGGCCCCAGCCGCAAACCCTGGGGGGGGGGCGCCCCCAGAGGGGAAACATCTTCTCTTGAGCCACTGCCCCTCACCGCCCGAGGCGCCAGGAGGCCTGCTGAGCCAGAGCCCGGCGCCCAGGGCTCTGGAATCAGACCAGGGGCCCTAATCCCGCCTCTGAATCGCCAGCTGCGGGGCCTGGGCCAAAGCCCCGCCTCTCTGGCCTCAGTTTCCTCGTCCGGGGTGGGCAGGGGTCATTCCAGCCCCTGCCCTACGGGCTGCCGGGAAACAGCCGCAGTTGCAGCGCTAACGGCGGGGCGCC
>NW_004567105.1:3739183-3756165 GCF_000260355.1 Condylura cristata
GCCTGGCCCAATCAGTACAGCAACCTGCAGACAAGCTCCGGAAGCGCTAGCATTTCCACGGGGAGGCAGTGTTTACATTCTGACGTCATTTCCAGCGGCGCTGAGGGCCAGAGAGCAAAGTGACAGCTGTGCCTGGAAGTGCGGTCTCAAGTGGCAGCAGCGGCGGGAGGCCAGGTGGACGGGGCGGCCAGGACACAGGCCCTAGCGAGGGGACCGTGTGGGTTCTAGAAGATTCAAGAAGCGCTGCTGGGACCGCAGCGGGAAGGGGAGGCGGGATGGGAAGGTGCATCGGAACCAGCAGGGCCTCCCGGCCAGGCAGGAGCCCGATGTCCATCTGGAGGGCAAAGGGGCTGACTTCTGAGCAAGCCATGAAAAGGATCCCACTGGTGGAAAGATCCCTTTGACGACTGTACAAAACAGACTTTTAGGGCCGTGGAGAGGAGACAGGAAGACGAATTAGGGGATGGCTGTGCTCTTCTAGGCAAGAGCTGGTCGCGACTTAAGTCTGCCCATGGCTGCCTGCAGACTTCACTTGGAAGTCGAACTTCATGGGTTGGTGGGGGATGGCAGAAGGATGAGATGTTAGTCTCCCAGGTTTCTGGCAAGAACAGCTGGGTTTGGGGGGAAAGGGAGGGAATATCCTTGAGTTCAGTTTGCATAAGGTGATTTTTAGTTGCTCTGGAGACACGCAGGCAAAGAAGTCTGGGTAGAGAGTACCTGACCGAGAGCAGACGCTGAGGTGGCACAGGCAGCGGGAAGGAAGGAGCAGCCAGAGAGCAGGGGAACAGGTGCACAGAGCCCAGGGGCAGGGCTTCCAGAAAGGACTTGGAGCACATGCTTTTGAGAGCTCTGAGGAAAGGGCAATGATTTAGCCTTCTTAAGCCCTTCAGGTAGGATGGGAGGACAGAGCTCAGATGTCATGAGCTGAGTGCTTGGGAAATGGTGACATGGAGATCTTGAGACTGAGTGGTTCTTCCCACTTGGTGGACTGGGAAGAGAGAAACATGGAAGGGACATGGAGTTGAAGGAGGGCTTTGTTTTTTAGGTTGGGGGTGGTAATCAGCCTGTTTAAATGCTGACAGGAGACTTACTAGAGAAGAGCTGATGACTCAGGGCGGGGAGGGGAGGCATTCTAAGTGGATGCTGACTCAACGTCTTGCTGTCTAACCACCAGCTGCCAGATGGCCCAAGATGGCTGCTGAAGAGCCAGCCATTTCATCTGAGTTCAGCCGACAGGAAGAAGAGAGGAAGTAGGAAGAAGGTACTTTTCTCTCTTCCTCTTAAAAAATATATTAAATAGTCTCCTTACAAGCAATCTCCCTTCACTTTTAAGGAGATCTCCAGCACTTCCATGCAACACTTCTTACATTGAAGTGCCTATAAACCTTGCGCCATGTTCAGCCAGACAGAGGTCAGAAATACTGGCTTTACTCTGAGCTACAGATTGCCCAACTACAAACAACTTCTGTTACTAAAGAAGAATTGGGAAGTGACTACCGGGGAGTTATGAGCAGTCTCTGCCATAAAAGGGGAAAGAGGAGGCAGTGGCTTTGTCTGGAGGAAGAGTCTGAAAAGAATCAGGACTTGGTGCCTAATCTATTCATCCTTTCACCTGAGTGATCTTGAACAAGCCACCTGCCCTCCCTGAGCCTCTCTGCCCCCCCCATGTAAAATGGGGTGACTGTCTAACACGAGAGTTTAGTGAGATGTGTGGACTTGACCTGTATGTTTGTTGCATTCAGCTTACATTTTAAAAAAGTGAAGATAATAAACACATTGAACTCCTACTGTCTGTCTGGCACCTGCTGAATTTTTTTTTTTTATAATAACTTGCTTACTTCTTATTCCAGCTTGGTGAAATTTCAGGGAAACTGAGGCCCAGGGAGTTGAAGTGACGGCAAACGGTCACACTTTATGGTCCTCTTCATGGGACGGCTGGGAAGGGAGTGGATACAGCACCTGGCAGCCAGCGAGTGCCCCATCAAGCAACCTGACCGCTGCTGGGGGGGCACAGGAGGCCGAGAGGGGAGCCCTGCCCAGAGAAGCAGTGGAGGACTCAGCCCACGCGTGTGGTGGCCGGAGGGACACTGGGCGGGGGCGGGAGAGGGAAGGAGAGCGAGAGAACAGAATAAAGGGGAGCCAAGACCGTGACCACCCGTCTTGGGCAATTTACCTGGCATCTGTAAGCATCGATCGGTTGTTTACTTTCTCTGATAAGTAACTGTTAGGAAAACTATATTGACCCAAAGCAGACCGGGGGTTATGGGGCTGGGAAGGCAGACAGGCTCAAGGGCTTTTCCTGGTGCTGGGGTGTTCTATGGCTTGATGCTGGTGTAGTTACACAGTTGTGAATGTTTGTCAGAATCCATCACACTGTACCCTGGAAGTGGTGAACTTTATTATATGTAAGGTATGCCCCGAGAAAGCTGATTAAAGAAGGAACTCGCAATACGATTCTATGTCTTACAAGAACAATACATGGTCAATGCAGAAACTGAGAGTGGAGAAAAAATATTAAACCACACACATCCCACCATCACCTGGTGACAAGTAATTTGATAAATATCCTGCAGACCCTTTCCATAATATGTAAATGCATGTCTATTTCTTGCTTCACCTTTGCAGACATTGAAGATTATTTATTACCTGTTTTTTCCACAGAGTTAACTTTTTTATTTCATTCTTCCACAATAAAATGTTTATTTCCCTCATGATAGCCCACGGTGAAGCTACTGTCAGGTTGGATGAGCCCGTTCCTGTCGCCTCCTTGGTTAACTGTATCTCAGGACTCCATTCCGGGGTACCCGGCTGACCTGTCCCCAGGAGTTCTTAACCTTCTCTGCACAAGAATGTCTCTGGCCACCTGGAGAAGTCAGCTGCAAATAACATTCTAAAGCTCATAACACAATCAACCGGAGATTACGAAGGAAGCCGATTATGTTGGAACATTCACCAAAATCGAGTTCTTAGTTGGCTACAGTGTCCGAAGCAGGTGTAAGGCAGGTGGGGCAGAGGACCCCCTCGGACCCGGAGCCCGCAGAGGCTGGGCAGCAGCCCCAGCAGACCGGAATGCACCGTGACACGCAGCCCCCTCCAGCCTGAGCAGAGCCACCTCGCACCCAATCACGAGGGGCTTCACCCCGCGGCGCCCACAGATGCTTACTGTTTCAAGCTCCCGGGCCCTGGTCTAGGACTACGGCACTTCCTGCAGGAAGCATCACCGAAGCCGAGGGCTAATCCCGGAGTAGATGGCAAACGAGCAGAGGGGGAATGTTCCCATCAGATGTCATCAGGGAAATGCAGCTGCAGACACGAGAGACACAGCTGCACCCCTGTGCGAACGGCTCGGACACGGAGTGTGGGTGAGGACGCGGCGTGGCAGGATCTTCCTTCCTTGTGTGGATACAGAACCGTGCGGGCACAGACAGCCAGCGTCTTCTTACAAGGCAAAACTAGTCCTACAGTATAATCTAGCAATTACGTGCCTCAGTATTTAGCCAAATGAGTAGAAAATTACATGCACACAAGAACCTGCGTACAGACGAGCACAGCAGCTTTATTTGTAACTGCAAGATGGAAGCACCAGGGCGTCCTACAGGAGGGGAAAGTTTCCACCACTATGGGCTCCCCCCTGGCCCTCAGCCCCCCACAATGAAACAGCATCAGAGATAAAGGAACTGAACAAGAAAGCCTTGTGAAGAAGTGGAATTTTCTTTTTTTAAAGATTTATTTATTTATGCGTAAAGAGCTGGGTGGGTGCAGACCAGAGGCTCAGGGGAGGGAGGTGAGAGGATTCCCCAGGGGGCCGCCAGGCCCTTCCTGAGTTATGATCTGTCAGTACCATTTGTTCACCAGTGGTAATAAATGCGCCTCCTTTACGCAAGATGTTAGGAGTAAGCAGGAAGAAAATAATTTCTGGGAGTTCTCTATCTCCTATGCAATTGTCTTAAATTTATTTTTTATTATTAAACATTTTCCATATTGCAGTCTCCTTCCTATTCAATTTTTATGTCGACCTAAAACTACTCTAAAAAATAAACACATCTACACACTGGTCCAGGGAGACACCCTGCTCCTCCTTCATGCATTTACCGGTGGGAGCGCTTCGCTGGGCTAACGTGGGGCTCAAAGGGGTGGCGAGCCTTCAAGACTGACAACTGATTGCCACAGATGCTACCGCTGGCTGTGACCTGTCGCCACATTCATTCGGGAAGGTTGTGTGAGGTTGGGGGGGGGGGTTCCCTGCCTCAGCCCTTAGGATTAACTCCAGTGAGGGTTTCGTTGACTGAAAGAGCTCGCACATTTGAAAGGTTTTTCTAGCGTTTGCCAAGCCGTCTTCTAGTCTACAGTTGGGTTTTTCTGCTCTCCTGGCTGAGCGGTCTGTTCCCCTGCCCTACCTGCAGGCTCTAAATCCTCTACCCAGCGGGCGACGCCCTGGGCTAACAGCCGAGCCTCGGCACACTGCCCAGGCTGGCAGCTGGCGTCCCAGGGGCCTTCCCAGCCGCTCCCAGGCCCCTGCCCCCTCGGCTGCCTCGCTTCCTCTGGACCACTGCCCTGCTCCCCAGAAACAGGCCCTTCCTGCCTTCTGGTGACATCACTGGGCTGCACTCCCAGGAGAGCCTGGCTCAGGGTCCGTAAATGCGGCTTCCACGGAAGCAGGAAGTTCCCAGGTCCGCTTAGGCCGGGCACCTTCCCCGCTGCTTGGGGGAGTATGTGGCTTGCATGTCGCTCCTTGCTGGAGCAGAAGGTGCCCGCAACGCTGCTGGCTACCTGGCCCGCCTTCCCAGACAACAAAGAATGCTCATGCTGGGATGGGTGGGATGAGGAGGCTCCTCACACAACCTGTAGAAAACCTCACCCTTGCTAGACTTCGGGGCTCAGCCTTTTGGGACCGATCCCACCTAGCCCGCCGGGTGACTAGTAACTTCCTCTCTCCACCTCTCTGTGCCATCTGATTGCTCTGGGAAACTGCCATAACACCACCGCTGAGGAAGTCGTGGCAGTTTGGGGAGAGCGAAGGCAGCTTTCTCTGGAGGCCCAGCCGCGCAGCCTGCAGCCTGGGATTCTCCAAAGGCACATACTTGCTGTTCCTCTTCTCCGGTCCCATCGGCCTCCAGGCGGGCCTGGCTGACCTCCCACCGGGGTGAATGCCCTAAATAGGGCCCCTTCACCTGGCAAGCAGGCTCCCACCCCCGGCCCCAGGTGGGAGAGCAGTCTGGCTCCCATCCAATGCGTTAGCTCCTAGTCCCTGACTGTGGGTGGGGGTGAGGTGGGGACATCCCCTCCCTTCCCTCCTCACCTGGGGAGTCAGGCCAAACCAGCTCTCACACACGGGGCTCATCTCGAGGTCACAGGCTCAGTGGTTTGTATTAAAGCTCGGGGCCTCCCTGGGGAGGCTGAAGGGGCCTGCGCCCCGAGTCATCCTCCTGTTTGCAAATGGTGGGAGCGGCAGAGGCACGTGACGCACACACACCTGCCCGACAGGTGCACACGCACACACCCTTCCTGCCCAGAGCACCCAAACTCCAGACTCGGGAAAAAAGGCCTTTTCCTTACAGACCAGCTTACGTAACCAAATGACATACGTAACATCTGAGTCTTAGGCAGCAGATGTGGGGGCTTCCGGAACAGCTGCTGGAGGCTCCCACTTCACGGTAAGACCAAGAGGTCCTCACAGGTGGTCTTTCCAGAAGGACCCAGAACCAGGGAGGGCCTCCTCAAGCTCGTATAATCCTTCAGATGGAAGTGCCACGAAAAAATTAAAGCGGAAGTTTCCAACATGGTTAGTTTCAGGATGGCTTCACCCCGTTATTAAAACAAGTGCTGAGTGGCGGGCGGGGGAAAGAAAACAAATGTTTGAGAACATGGCGAGTCAACAGAGAACCTGTTTGCGTTCACGTGCATTTTACTCTGATGACTAGGAAAATGGAATTTTGGGGATACTCACGCGGCACTACCTATACCGCTTCCTATTTTGAAGTGTCTGTTTAGCTCATGAACCTGAATTTCTATCTGCTAACATGTTGGAAGTACTTTTCTGCTGTCTTCCACACATTATTTTTTGACACACGGAACATTTACATTTTTATGTAACCAGATCTCAGAATTTTCCTTTAGAGTCTCTGCCTCCTGTGTTATTCTAAGCCTTTCCTACCCTAAATTTAAATCAATATTTTCTTAAATGATAATGTCTACTGTATTTGAAGTTTTAATACAGTGCCAGGGATCAGCTTAATGGTTTCCATACAGAAAGCCAATCTTTTGCTAAGTAATCTCTTCTCTCTCTTGCTGGCTTGAAGGGCTGCCCTTATTAGTTTTAGAAATCCTATACACCCATTCTTTATTCCTGAAGGCCCTACCTCCCAGGGATGCTATGACAACTAAATGAAGTAACATCGGCAAACATTTAGCAGAAGAACATAGAATCTGCTACAAACGTGTTGTCTCCTCTGTCCCAGACCCACTTCCTACTCCCACGCCATATGCTTCTACGGCTTGACCTTGGCATTCTGGGAACGGATCCAGTCACACAGAAGGTGCTTACCAGGCCTCACCTTCTGGGCCTCCTGGACCCCAAACCTGTTACCTTCTCAGCCAAGGTTACTTTGCTCAGGAGGTGAGCACCCAAGAGAAGAATGTAACTACAGATTGCCAGGGGCATGAGAGAAGTCAGGGAAGACTTCCCAGGGGAGGTGACCCTGCGTTAGGTCCAGGAGGAGAGCGGGCGGGACAGGCAGAGTGGAGAATGGTCGTTGCAGGCAGCCGAGCGCTGTGTGCTGGGGCAGTAGGAGTGGGGGCTGGCGGTGGTGGGGGGCGGGTTGGGACAGCAGGTTGGAGTGGGGGTAGTGGGCAGGAAAGGGTGGGGATTCACCTAAGTGGAAACATCACATGGTCATGCTTTTGTTTTAGGGAGATGAGCCTGGGTCCAGGGGCAGGCAGGCAGGCAGGGAGCCCAGCACCGGAGGCTCGGAGATAACAGGAGGCTGCTGGGGGGAGGAGGTGTGGCCCCACCCAGGGGGTGGCCACCAGGCTTCAGAAATACCAGAAGTGGCAAAAGAGAAAGACCAAGACCGGGCAGCTGGTCAGAAGTGGAGGGGGGGAGTCAGGGAAGTGGCCGGACTCCTGGCGCTGGCCGAACCTGGCTGGGAGAGGGCCGAAGATGGAGAGGACACAGAAACACCCGCACTGTGCAACTCACAGTAGCGTGAGCCCATGCCTGCATCTGCCACGCGAGGGCGGAAACAAGAAGTGTCAGAAGGGGTGGCGGGAAGGGTGCTTCACTCAGGAAACTGAGTTCATAAGATGGTGCAGATGCTTTGAGGTTTGGAAGGATGGGACCCATCCAGGACAATCCCAGCCCCCGCCCCAGGGCGGGTCTGTGGGGGGTGACAGTGCTTTCTTCTGACTCGGAGAACACAGGGAGAACCTTGGTGGCAAGGTTGATTCACAAACTCAGCAGTCTCTCAATGAAGCACCGCCTACACGCCAGAACTTTGTACTGGGGGCAGAGCAATGACAAAATCCCTGATTGCGTGAGGCTTAAAAATTCAGCAAGGAGAGCTAGAAACGAACAGGAAGATGAATCAGGTGGTAAACGGAGCTACCACGGAAAATAAAGGGGATGGGGCTGCAGCTTTAAAAGGCAGAACCGGGGCCTCCCTGGTGCTGCAACAGGTCAAAGCACAGCACTGTGAAGCTGTCCGCAGCCACTGTAGCTTGAGCTCAACCCCCGGCCAGGGAGTGACCCGCAAGGCGCAGCAGACCTCTCCTGTCTCACCACTGCTCCCCTCAGCAGTGTTTCAGTCTATCTGCCTGCTCTGCTCCCCACTCTGTCTCTGGTGAGTCCTCTCACCCCCCAAACCTCTGGCCTGTACCCCAGTTCTCGTATGCATGAAGAAATAAATCTTGAAAAATAATTAAATAAAAGATGTGGCTAACTCTGCAGGACCTCAAGTGCACCTGTCCGCCCTGGCTAAGGTTGTGCATGGGTGAGCACACTGCCCAGTGAGGCCAACAAACAAGTCAGCAGAGCACAGCACACTCTGTCCTGCAAATAGCTGCAGCCCACTTTGTATCAAGCAGAAGCTACAAGAAGCACCTAGGTCGGTACAATCATGCACCCCACCCCTGGCATCGGGCACATTTCCTGTTTTTCCCTGCACCTTGGGGCCCTATATATACCCATGGGCTGTCCTAATAAACAGACTTCGGACTTCAGACCCCAGGCTCCTGCTTCAGTTTCTTTTGTGTCTCCCGAGTCTCCTACGTTCGGACTGCCAGCTGTGGGTTGCAACAAAAAGACTTGAAAAAGGTGGTCCCATTCAGAGGGCGAGTTAGGAGAGGCCTGGGAGGAGACAGAGTATTCAGGCAGAGGAACCGCAGGCACAAAAGACTTCAAGGACACTTCTCTTTGCGCTTCTCATTCACAGACTCCAGGTTTAAAGAGCTCTGTGCCAGGAACCTAAACTGGATGAAGACCCAGGATCTGTTGTTACTAAATCTCAGTAGCACGGCCCACAATCAAGCCTAGCTATGGAACTGACGGGCGATTCAGAGGAGGAGGAGGAAAAAAGATTCAGAATCAAAAAGTGGGGGGATGGAGTGGGGTCTGGGATCAGGGTCGGGTTGGGGCTGGACGCACTGGCATGAGCCCCGTGGTCACCCAGGGGCCACTCTCCGGGGACCCTGCTCTGGGTTTAAGGCTCTCTCCTCACTACCTTGGAATTCTTTATCATTTCCTCTTAACTTTCTGTTGCTAAGGAGATGGCCAGTGACGCGTGTGCAGGCGCAGAGAAGCAAGCTGGTGTCAGTGAGCCGGCTCCTGCCATGAAGTGGGGGGGGGGGGGCTGGTGCTGAGGTTTTGGCCTGGCCACCCGCTGTGCACCCACATGGCTGGGCAGGCCGGCTGCAGGGGGCTGGGATCTGTGCCCAGACTGACGACAGTAGATGGCAACACTCTACAGACGCCATGGCGGGAGAAGGTGCCCCACAGACACATGCAAACAGAGCCCCCCCCTCTCGCCCCCCCAAGTGCGGCGGGAGCCCTCAGCACCCCCACGGCAAGTTACTCCAAAACAAACATACACGGTGCAGTGAAGCGACGCATATCCGGGAACTAGAAGTCCTCAGAATTTAGAATCTCTGGTTCTAAAAACTGCAGCAACATCGCAAAGCACAAATTCATGGGCTTAGAAGTAGAAATTAAGTTTAAAGATCATCACATTCGTGGACAAAAATTCTATTTTCATACGAAACGAATGTTTCCCGATAGCCAAAGACACGCAATCCGATGAACGAGCGGTGACGTCATCTCCTCAAGTTACAGAAAACATGGGAGGGAACATTGCAACAGCACTGTGTAAACTTTCATGCAAAGTTAAATTCAGCCTTAGGTGAAATGGATCTGTATGTCTTTTTAGAAAAAATTGTTCGACATTCATTAGCTCTAGATGTACTAAAATCTGTATTTTGAAATAATGCGTCAGAAACGTCTCCGAATGGAGTAGTCTATGAAATATCCTTAACAAGCCCAGTGACAGCTGCCACAGCTGGAAGAGCTTCTCAAGGTTAAAAATCATGAAGCAATGGCCATCCTCCATGGCGAGGACCATGGTAGTCTGCAACTACATCTGTTGCAATGAAGCTGCCGAAGGCGTGCATTTCGCTGACTTACTCCACACATTTTCTGACAAACGAGCCAGAAGTCTCATGACCACTCAGGCATCACGGTAGCTGCTATTTTCGTTGTATTACATAAAATGACAAGATATCGTTCAGGGGGGCGATTTTAAGTGCCGGTGTCGCTCGCACTCGTCATCACCCGGCACATGTCAGCCATGGAACGCTGCCTGGGTCCCTTCCGCGCCGTTCAGGGACCGACTGCTTTCGGAACACGAGTCCCCGTGTTTCCAGCTTGAACTGGAAATTGCCAGACTGGCCGGGATTGTGACAAGCACTTCTTTTGAAGGGGTCACCCCGTTTCCCCAGTTCCCCTAACCATTCAGTCCCTTTTTAAAGGTGTTTCCCAGTGCAGCGAGTGGCCTCCAGTGACAGCATCTTGGAAACCGTATCTCACCGGCCGGGGCCGTGAAGCTCCTCGCCCCAGAAGGCCCCAGAGGCCGCACTGGGCTCTGCTCTGCTCTGCGCAACCCACCGGGCAGCTTTTCCACGTAAGCCTCATCGCCCTCCCCCTCCCATGCTCCCCC
Source organism: Condylura cristata (assembly GCF_000260355.1). NCBI lineage: Eukaryota > Metazoa > Chordata > Mammalia > Eulipotyphla > Talpidae > Condylura > Condylura cristata. The sequence goes on from NW_004567105.1 coordinate 3,749,389, forward strand.
ACCCGAGCAGATTGCAGGTAATATGTGACCAGAGCTCTGGGGCCTGCAGAGGGGAGAAAGCCCTGCAGTGAAGAGACAGAAAGTGCGAAGGGAAGGCGCGCGGCTGCTCATTGTAGCTGTTACCGCAACAGCACCACCCCGCTGTCCGGTGGGCCCCCATTTCATTAACTCCCCTCTGGACCGGGGACCAAGGAGGGCGTCCGGGAAGAGTTCTTACAGGAGAGGTCCAGGGTGCCCAGCAGGGCTGGAGCTGGGCTACTTCTTCCGTGGGCAGCAGCCCCGTGGTCCCAGGTGGCTGAGCTCTTTGGGTGGCAAGCGGGTGCCACACTCAGGCTTCTTAGAAAGCGAAAGGAACCCACCAGCCCCAACTGGCCCCTCCTGGAGTCCCCACCCATGACCAATCCCTCCACGTCATCACGGCGGGGGACGGGCAGGGACCAACCTGGCTGGCCCAGGGCTGCCCACCTGCCGCCCCCGGGCTTTGTACAGACTTGGCGTCAAGCCGGGCCCACAGCTGTGAAGGGCAGACGTGGCAGTTCTCCCGGCCAGGCGAGGGTGGGACCTGAGGGTGGAAAGGGGTGCGGCCAGCGCACGACAGCCAGCACCCAGAACCCATGGTGGGCTCCTCCGGCAGGCGGGGCGGGCGGAGCTCCAGCCTCTCCCGCTCGGGCTTGCCCCTCCTCAGTCTGTCTGCCACACCTGCTGGTCCCCACCCTCAGGGTCTTTCCAAGCCAGGGACACCTTCCGCCTCCGCTCCCCAAAATGCTCACCTGTCTCCCTGCCCAGGCAGAAACCTCCGGCGCAGCCACCTGCTAGAGGGGCTGTCTCTGAGCCCCGGTCTCCCCTGCACCTCTCCGCACTTAACACAGCTCGTCCTGCTCGCACCCCCACCCGCTCCCGGGCCGGAAGTCCACCGTGATGGCAGCGGCCGCCCACTTCCCAGGCACAACACCCACTGCTGGCCCAGCACAAAGCCTGGTACTTACAGGACCAGAGACACCGTGCCAGCTCAGGGCTACTGACTGTAAACTCGGGGTCCTGCCAGCACGTGGAGGCAAGCAGGGAAGTGGGGTGGGGTGGGGGGTGAGGCCCAGCTCCGACTGCGGCTGCCTCTGGGGCTCGGGAAGAGACCAGGCGAGAGGCCGGCGACGGCGGTGCGCAGGTACACATGGCTTGAGGTGTAGATTTTTACATGCTACGAGAAGATAGTGTGTGATTAAAGGTGAAGGACACAGCGGTGACCCCGGGGGGCGCGGGGCAACCCAGGCCACACTCACACAGAACAGAGGCTCACGTGCGCAGTCGCAGGGGCTGGTCTGCACTTTATTAGAGTCACCAGAAGTCACCACCTTCACTGGGTTCACCACAAACGGACAACGTCAGAAAGGGGGGTGCCGCAGGGCCACTGGGTTCACTCTTGAGAAACTTAACCAGGTGGGGGGCCCAGAGGGGGCCCAGGGTGGGGACCACCCTTCACTGCACGCACACGGATGTATCTGTGGAGCCTTATATAATACATCTTATATATAGAAAATATATATTTATACTATACACAGGCAGTAACTCTGCGGGAGGGCCAGGGGAGGGCAGCAGGGGGCAGCGCGGAGACGCCCGGCCAGCCGCCCCCCCAGCCCCGGAGGGTGCCCCCGTGTTCCATACAGACGCAAAGGGGTCTTGGGCCAAGGTCGGGCCCCCGGAGGGCTAACAAGTGGGGGCTCGTGGTTAAATGGGAGAAGCCGGGGACCCCCTCCAAGAGTCTCTGGAGATCAAAGATCACCAGGGAAGGTAGCAGTGGGGAGCAGACGCGGGCCCCCGGGAATGAGCCCCTCGGTGGTCACGGCCCCAGCGCAGGACACGAGCCACCAGCACAGGGTGGACACAGCCGCTGAGGACGCAGGGTAAGTGTCCACCGGGCGGCAAGAAGCGGTCCCCACCCCCCGGCTCTGGGCTGGGCTCCGGACACTTGCTGTGTCCTGGCCCCATTTGGCCTCTCTCAGTTTGGAGTCTAAACGTGGGGGGACCCAGCCCTGGGCCCTCTCTTGTGCTTGGTGGGAGGAGGGGCCCAGATCCTCCAAGGTCAAGGTGCAGGGGCCCTTCTCCAAGGAAAGGCTGGGGAGCCAAGGGGAGGTGGAAGGCGCAGGGGGGCCGGAACGGGGGGACGCACGCTGGCCGACGGGGCGGGCTTCCTCTGGGCCCCCCGCAGGGGACAGCAGCCCCCGTCCATCCAGACCCTGTCCTCCGGTCCCTCGGCCTCTCCTCGGCGCCTCGTCCACCCAGGACAGCCTGGCCGGCACCCAGCCTGCCGGTGGGCTCAGGTCTGGACTAGGGAAAGCCGGGTGAGACACCCGGCACCCCACTCCTGGTGGTGGTGGGGGTCTGGCGACTTTCCCAGTCCGGGCGGCTGGAGGGTCCGTATAAACGCCAGGGTTGGGTGAGGCCAAACTGGCACCCAGCCCTCCGGCCCAGATCAGCAGCAGCTGGCTGGTACCCAAGGAGGGACGGGGGAGCACCCTGGGTGCCGTGGGAGGGGCGTGGGGAGGGGAGGGCCGCTCACAGCCGCCTGCAATGGGCACGGACTCCACGAAGCCAGCAACGCACCCACCTGCTTCCACAGCCTCTGGCCTGGAACAGGGCCCAGTGCCAGCCCAGTGCCAGCCCGGCCCCATGCTGTCCCCACCTGGGTCCCCTCAGGAGAGAACCAGACCGACCGATCTCATCCCAGAGGCGGACCGTGGGCCTCTCTGGTCACTGCTGTCTTTGGGGGACTTGAGCCCGCGCAGACCCACCCACCGCCAGCGCCCCAGCCCAGTCCGATTCCCCTTTGTTGGGGGGACAGCGGAGCCCCTCCCTGCCCGCCAAGTCTTCTCTCCCCTCACTGCTGCGCCCCTCGTGCTCAGGACACCCGGGGCCTCAGCACTTGGGTCGCTCCTCTGGGCGGGGTGCCCCAGGGCCCTGTCACTGCTGAAGCGATGGGCGAATGAGCGGGTTACCTGCCTCTTAGGGTTCTTGGAGGCAGGGGAAACACCGTGGGCTAGCACAGAGCTGACCCATGTCCCCTGGCCCGCGAGGAAGCTGCTGGACCCCCAGTCTGCCCAGCCTTCAGGGTCTCCCCACCCCTTTAAGGCTCAGTGAAAGTCTACCTTATGCCCCCCACAACACCCTTGGGGCTGCTGGGCACGAGTGCCACCCTCCCCCGTGAGTGCCAGGGTCTCCCTGGCCTGGCGTGCCCAGGGGCTCACTGTCCACCCCGGAGGGGGCTTGCTGATGGCAGCGGCTGGCAGGCCGGCCTGGCTGCGTCCTGAGCACCTTCCTCGCTGTCTCCCCGGGAGAGGAAGGACCCCCACTGTGCTCTCAGCCCCTGGCCAACGCTGGCCGAGGAAGAGATGACGCAGTGTCCCAGAGGAGCTCAGTGTCCTGGGAGGTCACCGAGCAGGGCCCGGACACTTGCTGGGTGGCAGAGACCGAGAAACCTGGGCAGCGCGCCCAACCTCACACCCACTCGCTGTGACCAGGGGCCATGGCCCCTCCTGGGCCTGCCCGCCCGGTCCTGGGCCCTTCCCAGAGGCAGGGACAGTGCACAGCTGCACGGGGGCCATCCGGGGTGGCCGGAGCTCCGGGTGGGACTCGGCACTGAGCGCTCAGAGCCAGCGGGGTGAGCCTCCGGGGCAGGCCTGGGCGGGGGCGGGTGGGGCAACCTCGCTGGGGAGCCTCGGGGGCTGAACAGGCCCTCAGCTTGCAGCAGAACAGGGTGTCCCACGGGCTGAGGTCCCTAAGGCCTCCCAGAGTCGGGTAACACTGAGTGGTGGGGCTCAGGCTTGGGGCCAGAGAAAAGGGGGAAGAGGAGCAGGAGCTGTGCAGTCGGGCCCGGGCTCGGCCCCTCACCCACTGCCAGGGACCGCGGTCTCCCAGCGAGGGACCCTGACCGCTAGGCCCGTTTCCTCAGCCGTAAACCGGAGACAGCCACGGAACCCCCACACGCGCCCAGCAGCCACACTCCGGCTCACCCGTCTCCGTCCTCCATTCCTACCTCTGGTGCCAACAGGCCCCTTCCTGGCCTTCTGCCCCGGTCCAGGGCCCACTTCTCCCTCACGGCCTGTGCCCAGGGCAGGCCCGACTCCCAGCGGACGCTCAACGACACAGTGGCCGAGACGCCCGGGCCTGCCACACACGCTGGCACCCGCAGACCCCACGCCGACGCCCTCCTGCCATCCTGACCCTGGGCCTCAGCGGAGCAGCCTGGCGGCTGCCGGGGCACTGCACAGGGTGGCCTGGGGGGGAGCGGGCCGGTCTGCGGGGAGGGGACGGGGCACCGGGCTGGGGCAGGGCAGGCGGGGGCGGCGGGTCACGGCTCAGTAGCCCTGCGACTGGTAGCCCTGGGGCTCGGCGTCGAAGGCGGCGGCCGGCTGCTGGTAGGTGCTGCCCATGCCAGCGGCGTCCGGCCCGGCGCTGGGCTCCACGTAGGGGGCGTAAGGCATGCTGGAGTCCTGGCTGGGGTCCATGTAGTCCTGGGAGAAGAGGGCCGAGTCGGCGCCAATCTGGTACCGCTGGAAGGCCAGCACAGCCTGGCCCGCCTGGGGACGGGGCCGGCGGACAAGGACAGGCGGGAGGGACGGTTAGGGGAGAGAGACAAGAGCACGGGTTAGTGGTGTTAGTTCACAGGACACAGGCAAGAGAGCGCTGAACATCCCCAGAGCACCAGAGACAAAGCGAGCTTGGCGGCGGAGGAGGCTGTCCTCCAGGGCTCCCCAGGGGCCCGAAGCCGTCCGGCCAGAGAGAGCCTCGGAAGTCAGGCGCCCCTTGTTCCTGAACCCAGGGGTCACCGCAGTCACCTAGAGTTCTAGAGTTTCCAGTGCAGAGTGTCAAAGTGGCCCAAAGGGCGACAGCTTCCCACTCAAACTGTTCTCAAGGGGGTGACGCGAAATGAGGGGGTGGGGAGCGCTTTGGCGGGACAGAAAACGGGTGTCGTTTCCGAGCAGCCATCCCTCTCTGGCAGCTTGCCAGTGCCACGCTACTTGCTCTGGCCAGTGGGTTGTCCCCTGTAGCTGGGTGCAGATGTGACGTCCGGGGCTCCAGCTGCCGGCATGGACCCGAGGCCCAGCAGCAAACTGCAGGGTCAGGGCCGTGCTGGGCCACTACACCAGCCCCGGACGGAACTCCCGTGGACTCGAGCTCCACTTAGCCACTGCTAACTGGGGCCTCGGTCACCGGCTGCTAGACCGATTCTAAAAGAAACACTGAAGAGACCAGTTCGGAAAACTGCGGGGAGCAGGTTCAGAGCTTTGACCGTCTGTAAGCGGGGCTATCCTGCAGGGAGCTGCAGGGAGATACTCAGCCTTATCTCACCACCACGCCCCTCACAGGAGCAGCTGGGACCTGTCTGCAGCCCGCACGCACAGGCGGGGACGTCCCTCTCGAGCTTGGCGGTGACAGTAGCCCCTGAGCAACACAGGGCTTGGGATGCCCATCCTGCCCCACGCCCCGCGGCTGGGCATCCACATTTAACTTAGGGTCCCCCCAGCCTAAACGCTCATCCCTTGGTATCTGCAAGGGATCGGTTTTAAGACACACACCCCCTCGCTCCCGCTCCATACTAAACTCTGGGGCCATCCCAGCTGCTGAGCGTGTCCTCGGGTTCCACAGCTGCTTGGTCCACGCAGCAGCATCCGAGGGTGGCTGCATTCGTGAATGCCAAACCCACCGAGGACATCCCAGGTGCAAGCAGACCCACACATTCAAGCCTGTGCTGCTCACAGGCCAAGTGTCTGTTCGTGTTAAGGATGACGCTGACCACACCAGCTAGGGGAGCAGATGAAATCTAGAAACATCACACGTTGAGTTTCATGTGGAAGGCCTTCTCCCGAGATGCTCCAGCTCAGGGAATCCGCCTGCAAGCGTGCACCTCTCTGGGGGCTGGGGGCTCTGGGCAGAGTGAGTGCCAGAGTCCAGGCCTGGACACAGGGCCCTCAGGCCCCTTCTGAGGACAGGGCCCTCCCCACCTCCTTGCCTTGGCTCAGCTCCCCCAACAGGCAATGAGTCAACCAGGAACCCAAAAGGGTTACCAGTGAGAGGCAAGGAGCCAAGAGTGCTTGGGTTTTGTTTCAGAAAGTTCCAGAAGCCCAGTGACGAGGCATTTACGTCTGATTTGTGTCACTGGAGAAAGCGCCGAGGGGGAGCCCTCTCGGAAGGGGCTGCCTGAGCTCAAGCGCCAGGAGCCGGGCCGGCAGAGCAGCCGACAGGAGTTGGGCCAAGGTCAGCATTTTCCACAGGTCAGTACTGTGTGCCTGAGGTGCTGGCCTGGGAGGGCTCAGACGCAGGAGCCCGGAGAAGCAGCAGGGTGAAAAGCGCCTGGGGTGCCTCAGCACCCCAAGTCAGGCAGGCCACTAAGCACGTGGGAAGAGTTCTGAGGAGCCCCGGGCCGCCATCCGGGCTGGCCTCCTGCAGAGGGCTGGAGCCGGTGACCTCTGGGTCTCGGTGGCCAGCCCCCAGTGGGCAAGGCCTCCCTTAGCATCCTGCTCGAGGGGTCACAAGACAGGAGCAACGGAGGGGCGCGGGCACGCCTGCTGGGTTCTGCTCAGAGCCCAGGAGCCCGGGCACCCCCCAGCCAGCAAGCTGCACGCAGACGGCCCAGGTCACGTGCTCAGGCTGAGGCTTTGTTCCGAGGCCCTGTGTGGGCACCATCGTCCCCTCAACTGTGCAGTGAGGGAGGAACAGGTGGGCTCCTGCCCAGCCCCACGGGCCCCAGGAGGGAGGCTGTGCTGAACTGGAGGCTGACGTCCT
>NW_004567105.1:3756785-3763894 GCF_000260355.1 Condylura cristata
CCCCGAAGCGGAGGGCCTAGGGCTGCGCCGAGGTGGGGAACAGCGTGCTGTACTCCTCCTGGAAGGTAAGGTCCTTGAATCTCCGCACGGCCAGGGCTGCGGTCAGGCTCTGCCAGGAGAGAGCAGGGTGAGGCCGCAGACAAGAGTGGGGAGAGGGCCGGTGCCCACAGGGAGCCCGGCCCGTCAGTCAGACCCTGGAGACCCGCCCAGGGAGACTGGGTGGCCAGCCCTCACCTTTCCAGAGCCCCCCAGGTCAGGGCCCAGGGCCGCTGCTCCCAAACTCGCCTGCAGGGCTGGTGGCGCCACCCTCCCGGAGCCTCTGTGCCGAGAAGCCCCGCCCTGGGCCATCTGCTCTCCCAGTCCTGTGGCCACAGAGCCGGGTGACCACAGCAGCACTCTGGGGTCTGAGCCAAACTCCAAACTCGACTCCCCATTTTTTTTTCCAGGGGGAGGGGGGTCCCAGGAGAAAGTGGACACCCAGAGAGCAGTCCCTGGGGGAGTCGGGAGCGGGGTGGGGGGCTGGTGCTGCTGCCTCTGAGTGGAGTGTCAGACTCAGGGCTGTTGGGGGTGCTCCAGGGAGGGGCTGCTGCAGGGGAGGAGCCTGGGGGGTGGGGGGCGCATGGAGCTGAGGTGAGAATGAATGGGGAGGCCCCCCCCCCCGGTGGCACAGGGCTAAAGACAGCACTATCAAGCTGCCACTCACTCGCCCTGAGTCCCATCCCAGGCCCGGGAGAGACCCGCAGAGCGCAGCAGACCGCTCCTGTCTCCCCGCTGCTCCCCTCAGCCGTCTGTTTCAGTCCATCCACCTGTTCTGCTCCCCAATCTGTCTCTAGTGAAGCCTCCCACCCCCTGCACCGCTGGCCTGTACCCCAGTTCTGGCAGCATAAATAAATCTTAAAAAGAAAAAAATTAAAAAGCATGAGTGGAAGCCAGCAGGAAATGACCTCGGCACCCGGGTGCACAGGGGCCCAAGACGGTCTTTTTTTAACTTGAATAACTGCCAACACCTCGCGGTCAGATTCCCGTGCAAAGGCGAGTTCGGCTTCTCTGCAGAGGCGGAACTGGCCGCGGGGCCCCTTTCTGCGAGGCTGCAGGAGCGGGAGCGGGAGCGGGCTGCCCGCTGGCTGTGCAGACTCTGCCCACTGCTCGGGGCGTGGGTGTCTGGGTCTGCGGCACCCTGCACCCAGCTCCTGCTTTACAGAGGGAAGCCGCAGGCCTGCGAGCCGCGTCCCGCGGGGGCCCAGGCCTCTGAGCCCAGCCGGGTCCTGCCCCAGCCTCGGGACCTCACGGCCTCCGCTCCGGCCCAGGCCACCGCTCTTCGTCTAGCAGAGGTCACGCAACGCCAGTCACGCCTGGGCTGCGCCCACCGCCAGAATGGGGCTGTGCCGAGGCGGGTCCGCCATCACTGCCCACTGTCCTGGCTGCCCGGGAGCCCTGCTGAGAGCGGGGGCTGAAGGGCCGGCCCGGGGCCCTGGCGGCCGCGTACTCACCCACGTGAAGATGGAGAAGAAGGAGAAGGTGATGGCGGCACGGGCGGCGTCCGTCCCCTCGTTCAGGGGGTTGTCCTCGGGCTTGGAGACCTGCCACTGGTTGGCCAGGTAGCAGAAGCCCACAAACCAGAGGAAGGCCCAGAAGGCTGGGGTCCGTGCGGGACGCGTGGGCAGAGCGCCAGCGAGGAGGAGGAGGAGGAAGCAGGGACACCCAGAGGCAGGACGGCTCCCCGCTCCCCCACCCCCAAAGGGGGAGGCCGGGGCGGGCAGGGAGGGAGCACAGCGCAGGAAGGCGCAGGAGGACAGAGAGGGGTCGGGCAGGGTGGAGAGAGCAAGGCCAGGCAGAGCCAGGGAGCCGGAGTCGGGGAGGGGAGGAGGGAGAGAAGAACAGTCAGTCAGCCCGGGGCCTCTCCGGCGTGGGCCCCAAACCCCTGCCTGGGGCCCGAGGTCCTGCCCTGCAGCCCGTGGCTCTAGGGGAGTAGGGAGGCCCCTCCTGCCCGGCCGCAGCCTCCCGAGGAGCAAGCGGGCTGCGGAGAGGCCCGGGCAAGGCCGCAGCTCCACCTCCGAACTTCGCCAGGGTGACTTTGAAGCCTGGGGAGCGTGCAGTGGGGCTGGGTGGGAGCAAAGTCTGTGGGCGCAGGGCCTGCCCAGGGAGGGCCAGCGTGCCCGGACGGGAGGTGGACAGAGCAGGCTCCCAGAGGCACCGCTGGGAGCCCTGGTCTGCAGGGAACAGTGTCCGGGAACCATTTAATTCTGGTCCTGTTCCCGTGAGAGGGGGTCCAGGCCTCACTGCTGTCATCAGCAGAACTTCTGATCGTCCCGGGCCAGGAAATGGGGTTGGGGGGTCCCAGCCAGACGCCTGAGACCATGACGTCAGGCCGATGAGGCCAAAGCCTCACAGACCCCCACCAAGGCAGCCAACAGGCTCAGAACTCCGGGCACACGGGGGTCAGGGAACCCCTAGCCGAGGCCCCTCTGAAGGGCCAAGGCTGCAGGTCACTGCAGCCCACTTGCGGCAGGGCGAGCGTGGCCGGCCGGCACTCCCAGGGCACTTGCTGCCCGCGGGCAGGGCTGTCGGTCATGGCCTGTCAGGCCCCAGGGACGCCGCCCAGACGTGGGTGGCCGGAGGCACGGGAAGGAGACGACACTTCCGACGGACGCCGCTCCCTCCCCGCCCGCCGTGGGGTCCCGCCTGGCCTGCCCCCTTCCCCTGGCCAGCTAGACCCCAGATCTGGCTCTGACCTGCCTGCGCCCGGCTCCTCATCTGGATCGCGGGAGCCCTGCGCGCCCCGGGGTCCCGCGGCCGACTCACCCGAGACGCCGACGTCGGACAGGACGGCCTTCTTGCGGTCCTTCACGCTGCTGATCTGCGGGAAGTACACGTCCAGGGCCAGGTAGAGCAGGCAGGTGAGGAAGGCCAGCACGCCCACGGCCACGCCGTAGCTGCAGGCGCTGGGGTTGCGGTTGTAGATGCAGAACTCCTCGCCCTTCGTGCTGCTGTTGAGGTAGCCCTCGTTCACGATGGAGCCGAACACCACGATGGAGAACACCTGGGGGCGCGGAGGCGTGAGCCCGGGCCCAGCCGGACCCCCGCGCCCCCGTGAGTCCGCTTCACCCCGACAAACACAGGAGCGGTGTGACGTGGGCGCTTCCGGGGGGCGGCCCAGAGAGGGAGAGCAACTTGCCCGGGCCGCACAGCGCCTGAGCAGGCACGTGGCCCCACCCCAGCCCCCAGCCAGGTCCCGGCAGGCAGGTATCCTCGGCCCGTGACACCAAGGGTCCTCAGGACTGGGCCAGGCCAGGAACGGGTGAGCTCATGCCCTCGCGAGCAGCGGACCCTCGGAGCCCCGCTCACACCGACTCCTTCGGCTGCTGGCACGTGCCCGAAGCCACGTCCTGCTCCCCCCTCGCAGAGCCAGGTGCTGCTGGAGGAGGGCTGGGGGCAGCTCTCAGGCCCTGTCCTTGGGCCTACACCCAGCCCCTGCCCAGTGGAAGGGGCGACAGGGGCACCATGACGCCAGTCACGGTCCTGCGGTCACGGGGGGCTGCGCGACCCCAGCTGCCGCCCTGAACCCCTTCAGCACGGTGCGTCCAGCTGGGTGGGAAGGCCAGGGCCCACCTGTGCGGGCTGCTCCCCTAGGGCATGGGCCGGCCAAGCTGTTTGCTTCCAACAAACACAACCTGGCACCGAGCCACTGCAAGGACGTTCCAGACTCCGGCTTCCGCCGCCCGTCCCAGCTGGCGCTGAGGGGAGCAGCCGCATGGAGCGTGCACGCCCCGTGGGAGGCCCCAGCAGTGCGCAGCCAGGGGCACCGCGCCCCCAGCCCCACGAGGAGGGTGCTGGGGGCCGCAACGCGCCCCCAGGGTGCTGGCGGGAGCCCTGAGCCACACGGCCAGCTCACCCTCCACGCCTCTGGCCTGTACCCCAACTCTGTGTGTGTAAACAGATCTTTAAAAAAAGAACTATGAGAAGCATTTTTGTTTCATTTATTGTCTTTTTCAGGTTCTATACTTGACATGAGTTTTGTAACTGTCTAGACACAGGGCTGGGAAGATGCGGCGCATCAAACAAACACCTCCACATCTAACAGGGGGACTGGCCCGCTGCGTCCCTGAAGGAGAGTGTGAGCAGGAGTCTGCAGCTACTGGCTCATGGCGCTGTGTCTCTCATCCAGCAGCCATCACTGTGGCAGGAACGCCGTGGAATATTACTCGGCCGTGAAAAGGAGCCAAGTTTAGATGCAAAGGCCAATGTTACAAGATTTCCCATAAAAGGCAAATTAGAGACACAAAGCGGGATAGAGGTTCTCAGGAGACAGGAGGGCCGACTGAGTGACGATTTAGAGGTGGGGACGGGGGGATGAAGAAGTTTTGAAAGGAGAGGGAGGTGGTGGCTGCGCAGGCCGGGGAAGCTTTACGTGCCTCTGAATGTGCCTCACAGCAGTCAATGGCACGTTATGTGCATTTTCCTGCAATTAATAAGGGCAGTGGGCTGTGTCCTGGGCAGCCCTGGGCACAGAAGTGAGTGGTGGCCGCCCGCCCATGAGCCATGCATCTGCCAGCCCACATTTGGGGGTACCCACACAACCATAATCGCACAGGCCTCCTGGCTCCCATTTTGACCACAGTCGCCCACAAAGCAGGCAGGGCCATTTGTACTGACCCTCAATTAGCAGAGTGGGAAAACGAGGCTCAGAGAAAAGCGTCAGCGCACAGAGCCCAGGTTCCCCCAGTTCTTAGTCCTGGGCTCTCTCAGCACCGACCACAGTTAATCAGCCCCATGAGATCAGTCTGGAGAAGGGGTGCTATTCCCGAGAACTGAGGGCCCGCAGGAAGGCCTCCACATGCCAGGGCCAGGCGGTGGGCCTTAACTCCCGGGGCTCAGGCGGGGAGCGACAGGAAATCACGAAGTCAGAGGGGCTTCTGGGCTCCTGACAGCCCCTCAAGCCAGACAGGCGCTGGGCGCCGGGGATGACGCAGCCCTGACAGCAGGTTTCAGGGCCACGCACTGCACAACGCCAAGGACTACCGTTCCGTGCACCTGTGCAGACGGGTGCCAGCAGCTGCCAGAACACAGCCCGCTGGGATCTGAGCCCAGGCCAGACATCGCAGACCAGAAGAGAAAGCCTGATTAGACTTCGACTCAGGACTCACACCGACCAGCCCGATTTAAACCCCAGACCTGCTGCGCGTGCTGTGTGACCGCAACACGTGACTTAACCTCTCTGAGCCTCAGACAGATCCTCTGTAAAACAAAACAAAAAGCAACAAAAGAACCTTCCCTGACAGGAGAATGACACGTCCCCTGCAGAGCTCCCCAGGGGAGCTCGGTGTGAGCGAAGGGCCCTCTCCAGCGGCTCCCCAGGAAAGGAAACCCGGGAGGGGTTCCTGAGGTGTTCCCCACCCCAGATTGGCAGGGGCTGGAAGCAGCTGCCGGCCAGAGGTGGGAACCAGGTGGTCCCCTTCTGAAATCCAGCCAGGAGGGAAGGGGAGGGAAATGGGGCCGGGGGACCAGGGAGTCAGGCCTGGGGGAGAAAAGCGGGGTGTCCTGGAAGAGGCGGGAGGGAAGAGCCAGGGAGGAGCAATGTCACACCAGGGTGACCGGCTAAGGCCGGTCTGCAGGGACAGCCAGGGACGCACAGGGCAGCCGAAGAACCGGAAATTAAACCAGAATGAGATTCTAGCCGGCCGGGCCAGCAGCAGGGAGGAAGTCACCGGCTCGCGGGCCGTGGGGAAGGCGCCCGGTCTGCGCAGCCACAGAACCTTTCTCTCCCGCAAAAGAAAATGCTGAAGCACGGGAAGGAGGGTTTTGCTGCTGTAAAGCGCCAAGGTAAGCGGGCCAAGCCCCGGCACACGCTCCTTGGGAACCAGTCCGGGCCTTTGAAAACACTTGCAGCTGCTCTGTGCTAAAGCAGAAGAGCAAGTGCGAGGGCATGGCACCCCAGATTCTGAACTGCGGGGGTCGAGCCCCACTTCCCTCCGCCCTCGGGCACCTGGAGGGCGGCTGGGCGCCACCGTGGCCATTTGATAACTCTGAGCCTGCTGTTCTCACCGCCCCACAGCCTCAGCCGGGGCCACACCCATGAGAACACCAGGTCAGGATCACCCCATTTAGCCCTCCCCCAAACCCCCTGCACACACCCCACAGAACAGACTCGCTCGGCCTGTTCACCGCGGGGGAAGCCGGTCCACCCAGTCCAGAATGTGAGCGTAACCTGTGCCTTCAGCTGCTTCCCCAGGCCCGGTGAATTCCAGATCCCAAAAGCGGAGTCCCACGCAGGTGACCGCCCAGGCCAGCGCGGCTGGCCCGCAGGTGACACTCGGCACTGAGGATGCAGGACCCTCTGGCATGTACAGAGTTTGCACAGGGCAGACCGGAACCACCTGCGCCCCACCAGCTCTGGGGGAAACAGCCCCCTCCCCGCCCCGTACAGGACATGTGTCCCGGGGGGAGTCCTGGGCCGCGCCCCGCGCTGCAGGCGGTCAGCTGACCGGCCCACTGGCTCGCCGCCTCCAGGCTGAGTCTGCTGATCTGACCGCGCCTGGCCTCCTCTCTGGCCTGGCTGCTCCCAGGGTAGCCGGGGGCACTCGCCAGCCCCACCTCTCCCAGTGTCTCTCCAGCTGAGGGTGCTGGAGTCTGAGGGTGGCAGTGCCATGGCTCCCACTCAGCTGCTCAAGCCTCAGCCACTCTGGCCATGGGTCTGTGGCTTTACCTCCCCCCATTACTCTGGGATTCCCCCGCACCCCCCAGGCTGGTACAGGCCGCCATCGCCTCTCACCCCATTCTCGTGTCCATGCGCCCCCCACCCCCACCCCCACACTGTCCCTTTCATGCTGTCCAAATGACCTCTTTAAACCGCCCGGCTCCTGTTCCCTGGCACCGGCCCCACCACTCCTGCCTTCCAGAATCCTTTCGTCCCCCCAGCTCCCTCCCAGCCTCACACCTGCCTCAGGGCCTTTCCCTCTGCCCCGGAAACCTGTCAGTAGATTTCCTCAGCTCTGTGCAGCTGGCTGGGCTCCAGCTGGTTCTGTCTCAATGTCCAAAAATCAGTCCAAGACACCGCCTCTGAGAAGCCCTCCCAGATCTACGACATTCTCTAATGTTCCAATTAATTTCCT
>NW_004567105.1:3764914-3771775 GCF_000260355.1 Condylura cristata
AGCCTGACGCTGTCCACTGGTTCTCTCGCTCTGGAAATTCCCGGTCTTGGAGAAACAACCCGCCCTGCCCTGCCTGCTCTCCGCCCAGAGAAGGGAGACAGGGAGAGCCCGCTCCGAGGCTCTGTGGCCATTCGCGCGTGCCCAAGGGAAGCCAGCAGAACGAGCTGGGGAGGGAGGACCCTGGAGGTTTCGGGGCGGAGGTGACATCTGGGCCTGGAAGGCCGAGCGGAAGGCCCGGAGGGGGGCAGGCCAGCACGGGCCCTGCCTGTGTGCAGCCCTTGACAGGTGCCAGGCAGGGCCACAGCCCGTGGCGCCAGCAGCCCCTCGCCAAGGCTCTCCGCCCTGCCAGCCTCCGCCCTGGCCGGAACACCTTGCCCTTCGCTGCCAGGCCAGCCCCGCCCTTCCTATCTCAATTCTGCTGTGCCTTCCTGTCCCAGACAAGCGGCTGTTCCCCCACTCTGGGTCTTATCATCCCCTCCACACCTCAGCAGGCTTCTCCCCAGCCTGTGGGCTCTCAGCAGAGCGCAGCCCTGCACAGCTCCCTGTGGGTATTTAACAGACGCCGGCTCCCTGGTGGCGCAGGAGTTAAGCCTCAGCACTGTGAAGCTACCGCCTGCCTGCCGAGTACAACCTCCGCCAGGGAGTGCCCAGGGCACAGCAGACCCCTCTTGTCTCCCCGCTGCCCCCCTCAGCTGCATATTTCAGTCCATCTGCCTGCTCTGCTCCCCGCTCTGTCTCTGGTGAGTCCTGTCACCCCCACACTCCATGCCTCCGGCTTGCATCCCAGCTCTTGTATACATAAATAAATTAAAAAAAAAAAAGAGGTCACAGGGCATCGAGGGCTGTGGCTGCAGGATCCAAGGGATTTGGGGGGTTTACAAACCCCCCACGGCCGGTCAGAGGCGCTGAGCACCTTTAACTGCAAAGGGCCTTTAACTCAGCAACGTGAAGGTGTCGGGTGACTTTGACAGGGAGGGGCGGGGGAGCGGAGCAGACTGGATCATGACCACAGACAGGCACCCAGGCACCGAGGGGGGCTGGGCGGTGGGGTGCCAGGACCGGCCAGCAGGGAATGGGGCGCCCAGAGGGCAGGTGGGAGCGGGGAGGCAGAGCTCAGCAAGCTGAGCCCTGAGCCAGGAGGGCGGGAGCAGGGAGCAGCCCGAGCAGAGCCGGGAGAGGGTGGCGAGGAGCTGGAGAGACGGGCTGGGGACCCAGAGTAGGCGCCCCGGGGGCCTGGGCCAAGCCAGGACTCAGAGAGGGTGGCTGGGGCAGGCGAGGACGGTGGAGGCAGGAGGCCAAGGAGGTGAGAGGCCAGGGCGGGAGAGGGACGGAGCGGGCAGGAGGGCAGGCTGGGAGCGGCGGGTGAGAGGGCAGGCGTGTGGCCCCAGCCCACAGCGGGCGCGGTCAGCACAGCTGGCCCAGTGCGGGCACGAGAGGCCGAGGGCTTGTGGTCTGGCAGTGGCCTCAGGAGCGAGGGACACCCTGCTCCACCTCCAGGCGGGGCGGAGGGAGGGCTGGGGGAAGCGCACCCCCAGACGGGCCTGACGGGAGCAGGGTCGGGGGAGCCAGGCTGCAGGCCAACTTGTAAGAAGGGATCAGGGACGTGCAAAGGGGAGAAAGATGTGGGGGCCTGGCCAGGTCCTCTCACCCCCCATGAGTGCCACTGGGCTCCCGGATGCCGCAGCCGGGGGCATCTCGGTCTAATGGCCGCCTCTCCCCTCCTTCCCCACAGAGGAGATGGGCAAGATCCCACCCTTGGAAGGGCACTGGCCTCCCTGCCAGGCTCCGCACACAGACCTGGGGCCCAGGCCCCCCAAGCTCAGCCCACTTCTACTAGGTGCAAGAGTGGGAGTCTCCGAAGGTGTCTAGAGAAGAAGCGCCAGCCCCAGCTGCTCGGCCTGTACCCCTCTGCCAGGCAGGGAGACTGAGGGCCAGTGGGCACAGGCCTCCAGCTCCAATCACACCCCAGCCGGGGTCGTGTGGGTACAGGGGGCCCTGGCGCTCCCCAACGGCGGCTTGGCTGCTCCTCCCTCCCGACGCAGGTTTATCCGGTCTGGGTGGATCGGATTCTCCCAGTGTGGATCCTCCCAGCTCTGCCATCTGCCCTCCCGCCCTCCTCCATGTTTCTCCTCTCTGCCCCCGCCCCCCCCTTTGTTCTGTCTCCCAGGCTCAGGCCTGCCCAACAGTTCTGCACACGGGTGCGTCTGGGGACTCCCCACAGCTGGCCGTGTCCTCGAAGTCAGCCTGGGGCTCTGTCCAGCGGCTCCAGTTACCCTCCCTGGGGCTGGCTTCGCACCTCCAGCGGGCACAACAAAAACCGACAGGAAGCGCACTGGACGGCAGCCGTAGGCACCACCTTCTCGCACCTCTGCCCAGAGCCAGGCGCCCCCACCCGAGCCCAGGGGTGGGCTATTCCGTAGTCCCGTGCTTGGCCTCAACTCCCCACTTCTCTCAGGCTCCCCGGGCTCCCGGCTCCCCTCGGCCTCGGGAAACGCCCAAGACAGGGGCACACCTACAGTCAAAGTGCGGTCAGCTCGTGGGCTGACCCCGCCAGACCCGCCAAGGGTCTGTCGCAGGCACAAGGGGAAGACTACGCTGGCGAGCCAGTGAAGGGGGCGCCCACACTGGGCCCCGCCTCCTCCAGAAGCGGGGTCAGGCCTGGCGCTGGGAGAGGACAGGGTCCCCACAGGACACCTGCAGCAAGCTCGCCCGCCACGCCCACACAGCGCTTCTGGAACACACCCTCCCGGCTAAACCCCTCCCTGGGCTCCCGCACGGCAGGTGAAACTCGGCTTGTGTACCTGTCGTCACCTGTCGTCGAGGCCTCTCCGGGGTCACCCCACCCCTGCGCACCCCTCAGCCTCCTGAGCCCTCGATCTCACTCACTCTGGCCCCCAAGAGCTCATATTTAGTGGCTCCAGACAGTGGGGCGCGCTGCTCTTCCCACTTCCCTTTCAGGACCCGCTCAGGACCCACCTCCCCCTGGGAGCCCCCCGTCGCAGCCCCGGCACCCCGGCCCTCCTTCCTGCGCATCCCTAACCTCCCGGGGGTGCTCCCTAACCTCCCGGGGGTGCTCCCTAACCTCCCGGGGATGCTCCCTAACCTCCCGGGGATGCTCCCTAACCTCCTGGGGGTGCTCCCTAACCTCCTGGTGCTTGTGGGCCCGTTCGTTCTCCCCACGGCACTCAGAGCCTCTGGTGGGACACACGCTGGCTGAGCAGGGACATGTGTCTGGGCGAGGCGCCCAGCGCCCGTCCTCACGGGCCCCTTCCACCCAAGGCAGCTCCGATGGGTGGCTGCTGGGGGCAAGCTGGCCGGAGGGGGCCTAAGGGGCTCATGGGGCTAATCTCGACGCCGCTGCGCTGGCCAAGCAAACTCCGGTTCATACTCAAAGTGCATCTGGGGTGAGTGAAGGGAGCTGACACCAGCGAGGGTGTGAAGCTGGGCAGAGCAGCGGCGGGAGTCCGGGCCAGGCGGCCACTCCGAGCCTGGCTCCGCCCCTGCGGGGTCCCCGAGTTGAAGCAAGGCCCTTCAGGATCAAGGGGAAATGGCGAAACTGCCTTTTATCACTTTATTTTGCTAAAGCCGAGAATTAATTAAAAACCTCATGTGCCAGCATCAATATTCTCACCTGCAAGTGATCCCAAACCTCTAAAAGGGGTAAACGCACACACGGGGGTCCTTCAGTCCGTCACGTGGAAGGACCCCGCTGGGTGTCCGGTTCCCCACAGAACAAGGCTTTGCGTGGCCAGTGAGCATCCCGGGCTAGCCCCGCATCCTCGTTCAAACGGGGAGACCGAGGCGCAGAGGGCTCACGGCCGGGGAGCTGGAGAGCAGCCTTCGCCCATTCCCCTGTCGGCCCCGGCCCGTGTGAACAGCGGCTCCGGGCTTGCCCTGGACCCTGTGTCCCACCGGACACCTGCTGGCCGCCCTCTCTGCCCCAACTCGGTGGTCCCTCAGCTCCTGCTGTAAGGGGCAGGGCTCTGGGCAGCAGGGAACAGAGAGCGCCCAGCGAAGAGGCCAGGGGCCCGGCTCCTGCTTCGGCCCTGGCGGGCCCGCTTCCGGCGTGTGGTCCAGGTGGGTGAGGCTTCCCTGGCTTGGGGACTCTCTTTCGGCAAAATAACAGAAAAAGACCTTTCTTTGGCCAGCGTTACAAAGTCACAAGCTAGGGTCCCCCTCCGGGGCTGCGCAGGGGCGGGGACCTGGGACTTAAGGGCTGAAGTCTGGAAAGTTCCAGTAAACCCAGACACACCGGACCCCTCTGCCCCAGAACGCAGGCTGCACGGGACAGCTCCAGACACCCAGTGACCAGGGCCGGACGGTGGCAAGGGGCAGAGCCAACCCAGCCACACCCTCCCTGCGTGCCCCGGGGCCGCCCACTCACTTTTAAAAAGGACAGAAGGAGACAGCGGCCTGAGAGCCAGGGGTTCTCCTACTGCGCTCCTTTCTCCCAGTTTGCTTAATGTGGCAAACTACATGTAACATACAAGTCGCCATCACAGCCATTAAGGTATAGCTCGGTGGCACTACGCGGGTTTGTCCTGTGGTACAAACATGACGAGTTTTGGGTGTTCTTTTTATTTTTTCTAATAATAATTAGGTGCTACTTTTATGGTCAGAAAAAACAGAGAAACCCTGTGTATGTTTAAAAGGTGTCCAGAGCCCTCGCTGTGACCTCTGTGCACATAAACAGAGGGAGTCGGGTGGGGCGGGGCGTCGGCCTGTAGGCGGGAGACCCCCGACTGCAGTTACCCTTTCCAGTCCAGAAATTCCAGGACCCGGAACTCGGCCTGCCCCGCAGAAGCGCGTGCTCTGGGGACAGGCATGTGCTCTGGGTTCCGATCCTGCACCTGCCACCTACATGCTCGGTGTCCTCGGGCCAGTCGCTGGGCCTCTGTGGGCCTCAGTTTCCCAAGTGTTACACAGGCTGCTGGGGGAACGTGCACCCCAGTGCTTTTTCATTCTCCTGCCTGGGCTGCCCTCCCTGCACCCCCAGAGTGCATACACAGAGACCCTTCTCATCTTCCCAGGCTCAGGAGGAGCTTCTTCCGTGAAACCTCTCTGATCTCCAGGCAGGGAGACCCCACTCCTGGCTCACAGGGCAGCCGCCGGGGGGCACCTGGCGCACTCCCCAGAGGGAATGAGGCTCCCTGAGCACTAAGGGCTGCGTCTGAGTCATGCAGCCTTCCCTGGGGCCGGCAGACTCAGTGAGGCTTCGCTAAATGAAGCCATCACGGCAGAAGTGACCTCAACAGACAAACTGCCCACGCCCCTTCACGCAGCCAGTGACTTCACCTTCCCAGGCCGGCGCCCGGGAGCTGGCCAGGGAGATAAGTGACCCGCCAGCACTCCTGAGCAGGCAGCAACCCAGGGCGCCACTGCTCCAGGGGCCCGCCTGGGACTCAGGATGCCAGCAACTGCATCATACATATAAGTTCAGGGCCACACACCCTCATGGATGGACCAAGGGGGGACCCAGAGACTAACAAAGGGCGCTCCCTGCCCTCAAAGAGCTTCCCGTCCGGTGGGCATTTAAGAAGGGGTTTAACTGTGGACACAGCAGGACGTCTTAAAAGGTTTTCAGACCAGAGAAAAGTAGTGAGAAAAACCCTCGATTCCCACCTAATAACGACCCTGATAATGTAGGAAAGGTGGGCTCTCCAGCACCCAGGTCACAGGTGTCTGAGACATAGAATCTCTAACAACGCCCCTGGTCTGCACCCTCAATCCAGGCCCTGCTGGTATGGGTGTCTGGGAAACGGGCAGCCAATCCTAGGGAACCCCAAGTACTCCCTCCCCAAACAGAAGCAGACCATGGATCCCTGGGTGCTGCCAGGACCATCTGGAGCCTTCTGTGCTCGCTGCTTCTGCTCCATTCTCGCCCCCCAACAAGACCCCACTCAGCCCTTCGGTGATTCTGTCCCCCCCAAGCAGAATACACCTCCCTGCTCCTGCCACGGAGGGAATCTAGTCCTCAGTTGCTCCCTCCCCCACCCCGGCATCCAGAGGTAGGCAGGGAGGAAGGTTCTGGGTGGATTCAGAAATTATCTGAGCCGAAGACAGCCTCAAGGAGGCTCCTCATAAATGGAGAAACTGAGGCTTCGGGGTGGCGCTGCCCCTCCCCACCTGGGAATTTAACCGTGAACACGTCTCGGGTGGTTCCCGGCCCAAGGTCACGCGGTGAAGGAGAGGCAGCTCCCGGGAGGATGCCAGGTGTCGGCTCCCGACGCATCGCTCCGCACTGTCCTGGCCAAGCACTCCCTGCCCTCTCTGTCTCCAACGTCCACAGCAGGTGCCGCGTGCACCCCCGCGAGAAGATTCGCGCCCCATACACCCCGAAAAGACCACCTGAAACCCGGCGCAGTCTCTACGGTCGCCGGCCCGCCCCGGCGGCCGCGCGCAGCCAGAGCCGCGAGCTGCAGAGCCGCGGCCTGGAGGCCACAGAGATGCGGGGTGGGGGTCCACACGAGTGGGGAGCTTTGGGCAGCCAGGGCTCCGGGAGCGGGAGGGGGCGCTGAAACCGGAGCCGCCGCCCGCGCCCGAGCCCCCTCCGGGGCCGGGAAGGAAGAGGAGCAGGCGCGGGGCCCCGGGCAGGACGGCTCCCCGCTGGCTGCCGCGCCCCTGCCGAGACCCGGTGGGGTCCGCGCCGCTCGGGCGCACCGCCGGGGCCTGCGTCCCCACCCCACCCCCGGCCTGGCCGGGCCACCCAGCCGTCCTTACCCACGACACGAAGCGCAAGATGGTGTGCGGCTGCCGGACCAGGGTGTGGGGGTCGAAGGCGCCCCCGGCTTTGCCCGCTCCGTACGCACCCCCTTCCATCGTGGCTGCACCCGCGCGGTGCCCCCCGCTCGGCGCGCGCCG
>NW_004567105.1:3771985-3801110 GCF_000260355.1 Condylura cristata
CTCGTCCCCGCGCGGCGACCTCTGCGAAGCTCCGCCGCGAGTGTGCGCGCAGCGGGCGTGGGGCGTGGGGGTGCTGCACAAACACGCGACGCGCCCCGTCCCCGCGGCCGTCTCTGGGCCTCCCCGTGCGCACCACAGCCCGTCGTGCCCAGGGCTCGGGCTGAAGCCCGATTTGTTAGTCGGCCCCATCCCCGCTGTCTGTCCCAGTGCCGTGAGGCGACAGGGGCCGCGTTTGTCCTTGTACGGCGCTTGGCACAACGTGGAAATTTCCCGAATAAAGGCACGAACCAAGAATGAACAACCCTCCTGTCAGGGCACCCCACCAAAGGGCAGCCCACCACCCTGCCAGGACCTTCCTGCCCACTACTAGCAGCCGGTCCTCTGGGTCCTTGGATCTGTGCACACCACAGCTCCAGCCTGGGGTCCCGTGACACCTGACCCGTTCTTTGGCCGCAGCTGCCCCCTCCCCAGGTCCTTAGTCCAGTAACTATGCAAGTATTTGTTCACTGCTTTCTCTGGCTGGCGAGTCTGTATCCCAGGGCCTAACACAGAGTAGGTGTTCGATAAACAGACCCTAAGCTATCACAGTGTGGTCTAGACTCCAGGTTTTATGGACACTGAAGCTGTTGGGGGTCTCCCAGCTCAGTGGGAAGAATCGAACTTGTGCTGCAGTGGCTGTGGATAGCTGCATAGAGCTGCCCTTTAACCCCCTGGGCCACCAGGAAGGGCCCATTATAAAAGCAAAACTATAGGACAGAAAGCAGGTTGGTCACTGGGAGCAGGGCGGCAGGGCTGGGCGTGTTTATCTGCTTGGGACTTACTACCAGGAGCATCAGCAAATTTGGGAGCAGGATGAAGTCATTCTATATAGTGATGGTTACACAACTGACGATGTCAAAACTAGAACCATCCACAAAAGGGGGATTTTTACTGTATGAAAATTATACATCATTTTTTATACGGGGGAAAGAGGGTACAGCTGTGATCAGCCACTAGTGAGTCACATTCAGCTCAGGATGCAGTATTATTTATTCGCTCGGTGCATTTTTATGTGAGCCCACCTTGCACCAGGTTTTGTGTTAGGCACAGGGGCACAGGCCTGAAGAAATTACAAGCTGTCCCTAACCCTCCCAGCGCTGCGTGGATGGCACTATTGAATCAAACCTCAGAAGGGGCCCTCCCTGGTGGCGCAAGGGGTTAAAGCACAGCACCACCAAGCTAGCCTGCCACTCAGCCTCAGCACCAGTTCACCCCCCCACCCCCCACCCCCCACCCACCCCGCCCAGGAGCTAACCCACAGGGCGCAGCAGACCTCTCCTGACTGCCCGCTGCTCCCTTCAGCAGTGTACTTCAGCGATCTGCCTGTTCTGTTCCCCACTCTGTCTCTGGTGAAGCCTCTCACCTCCCGCACTGCTGGTCTGTACCCCAGTTCCTGTATTCATAGATCTAAAAAAAAGGGGGAGCGGTAGTGAGGAATCTGAGCTTCAGATCCAGATCTTCAGGGATGAAGTCCCAGCCCCCTCCACATTCACAGCGTGACCTTGGGCAATGGCCTCACCTCTCTAGGCCCGTTACTGAAAAATGGAAATAAGCAGAGTAGCTACCTCCGAGGCTTACTGCCAGGATGAAGTGAGAGAATGTACAGCATGTGCTTACCAGGATACAGCCTGAGGCAAAGAAGTTGCCTAGCAAACGTTATCAGCTTCCCCTTCCGGCTGGCTTTCAAGGCAGGTAAGTCCAACCGCTGGTGCCGGCGTTTTCTTGGAAACACAGGATGTATCCATGGCGGCCAGGTTCCTGGGCTCCCCCAGAAACCTCCGCTTCACACTTACGGAGGCAGCTGGTGTAACACCTCCCTTCCTGGCCTCGGTATTCCCGCAGAAGCTGCACAGCAGCGAGGCCGCAGGCCAAGCGGGCAGCTCCCAGTAGGTCACACCTTGGCACCCCAGCCGCTGGTGCCAGCCGCCGGCGCCCTCTCTTGCTCCCCCTGGAGGCCGGTTGGCAGGCACGGTGTTAGGGACCCCAGAGGTCCCCGAAAGGACCCGCATTTGAGTTAAAAAACAACATTCAACTGAGTGAAATGGAAAGATCTTACTGGCTTCTTTCAATGATACGAGATCCCTTCTAGCAAAAAACAAGAGGGTCGGGCTTTCCGCTTTCGGCTGGGAAGAGGCCCCCAAGGTTCCCCCTGATCTGGGGAGAGGGGGGAGTTGGTGTGACATCCCCCAGGGAACAGGACTGGAACGAGTCTGAGGGTGACAAGGAAAGGGGGTGCTCAGAACAGACAGGCCCAGACCGAGGCGGCACCCGCAGGCTCCGGTCCACAGAGATGCTGGGGACCACGCGGCCAGTGGGCAGCCAGTGACCGCCGCCTCCTCTGAGAACTCGGGGCAGAGCAAAGCCCAAGTAGTTATGGGCTACACAAGAAAACGTTTCAATAGAGAAAATGTTGAGCAAAGAGTGGTATGAAATGAGGACGTACAGGCAGAAGGGGCGGGACGAGGAGGTTGACCAGCAAAAACAGAGGGTGACCTGTCCTCTTCCGCTTGGACAGGCCTCTGCAGACAGACTGCCTCAGGCCTGACTGGGAATTTCCATAGACACTGCAGTTAGGTTGAGTATTACGTCCCGGTTGGTGACACGGGCTTAGCACAAGTGACTCTGCTCGGGCCTTTGTCCCTTTTTTCACCCTCGGGTGCTGAGGCGAGACTCCCACTGGCTCCACAGCAGAGGCTGCAGTGTCCATGGGAAAAACCCTAAAATATCACTGTCGTGGGTCTGGAGCCTGATGGGAGCCACAGGACTCTGCTGGACAGGGGCGGTAAACGCAGGGCAGGAGAGAGAAAAACAAGTCCTCTCACTCCCAGTGAGGCTGGACCCCAATAGCCAGGCAGCACTCAGCACAGCTGATGCTGGCGGGATGGGTGCAGAGAGAGCCAGGCTTCGGCTCTGGGATACATGTTTGGAATCTGAAGATTAAGGAACGAGGAGGTGAGGAGAATTCGGAAGTCTACATAGTTAAGACTTTAAAGGCTAGGGAGAAAGGGGCTCTCCCTGTGGTGTAGCAGGTTACACAGCACTATGAAGCTGGCCGCAGCTGCCTCAGCACGAGTTCGATCCCTGGCCAAGGAGTGACCCACAGGGCGCAGCAGACCCCTCCAGTCTCCGGCTGCTCCCCTCAGCAGTGTGCTTCATCCATCTGTCTGTGCTCCCCACTCTGTCCCTGGTGAACCCTCTCACTGCCCCACACCTCTGGCCTTTACCCCAGTTCTATATGCAAAAATAAATTAATAAATCTTTAAAAAAAAAAAAAAAGGCTAGGGAGAAAACCACGCCTGGACAACAAAAAGGATGAAGAAGGAAAATGAATCCAGAGATGAGCAAGGACAGCGCTTTCCTGCCACAGCGCCCCCTGGCGGCTTTAAATTGTATCAGCATGAGGGGGAAGGAGGAGAGAAGAGTGTGTCTGGATTCCAGGGAAAGCTGGGGGACCAGGACACGCCTTCAGAGGAAGAGTGAGCTACAAGGACAGAAGGCAAGGAAGTCTGCCTACCTTGGGCAGGTGGATGGATAGAGGTGGACAGAGTTAGGACCTTGTCTTTTTCCTAGCCGGCCCTCCTGCCCCAATTCCCGCTCTTTCTGCCTTATCTGAAGACTCTCAGTCTATGGATTTTATTCTCAATTCAGATGGTGCTGGGTTGGTGGCACCTTCAAATTCCAGGAAAATGCAAATCATCTCTCTAGGTATATGTCCTCAACCTAGCTTCAGAGAATTCCTGCAGGTGAGATTTCTCCAAAAAGAAGCCACAACCCAAAATCACAACACTGAGATACAGTTGACAGCAACAGTGAACAACAGAGCAAGACATGCAAGGCTGTGGGGACAGTAGGTAACTGTTACAGAAAGCGGGACTAGTGAAGTGCTTAAGAACTAGAGTGATCACATATGAAAAGAAGCCAGAACTCTGAACAACATCAGGCAGGTAGGAAAAAGAGCCAGATAGAATTTCAAAGGCTAAAATGAAGGGGAAACTGTTAACAGGAATTGTTAGCCAAAGGTCTCTCCTTTATTCCAGACGGGCCTGGCCCCTTTCACACCATCTTATGCCTCCCACCAGGCAGTAGCTTACACTCGTGAGCATCTTTCAGGCCTTGGCAGCCCCTTCAGACCAACCTTGTTTGATCCATGAGAAGGATCTCTTTCAGTTTTATTCAGAAAATCCTTTCTTCTTTCTCATTGCTCACTCGTTCTATATATATTTTTTAAGATTGACTTATTTATGCATATAAGAGCTGGGGTGTAGGCCAGAGATGCGAGGGGTAAGAGGATTCACCAGAGACAGAGAAGAGAGAGGAACAGGTGGGCTGACTGTAATACACTGCTGAGGGGGGGCAGTGGGAGACAGGAGAGGTCTGCTCTGCCCTGTGGGTCACTCCCTGGCTGGGGATCCAACTCGTGCTGCAGTGGCTGCAGACAGCTTCACAGCGCTGAGACTTAACCTCTTACAGCACCAGGGAGCCCTTTATTAATTCCATTAAAGACCTGTCACACTAAGTGGCAGCTTCCTTAGCTGTTGTGAATGAGGATGGCTGAATCCCTTTCAGAGTGTACCCCTCAATAGCTGGGAGCCCCCGGGGGTGTCCCTCAGTCACACCCTAAGGGGATTCATCTCCCAGGCCTCATCTCCAGGGACTCAGGATGACAGCTGATGGGGCCCCCTCCCACTCCAGGAGAATGCCCAGGAGAAGCCACATTGCCTGAGGCAGGGCCAGCAGGGGTCTTGGCTGTCTGGCCCCAGGCCCATCCTCCCAGCTACTTAAATTCCCTGAGACTAACATACAGACCCTAGGAAGTTGTCTTTCTCATTTCTCAACACACATTACCAGGTTGAACAGCTGAAGTTCCCAGGTGGGGGGGGGGGGGCGCAGCAGCTGAAACAACAAGCTTGTGAGCTTGTGAGCAGTTCAACTCCTCGGGCGCTAAATGGCACCACAGGCACCATCTGGAGAAGGACATGTGACGAGATTAGAATTTAAAACAAGCTTGACATGGAGATAAGAGAAGATATCAGCTAGAAGGAGCTAGAAATCATAAAGCGGATTCAAGCAGAAGTGTTAGGAACGAAAAGTGGACATATTGAAATAAAGAAGACACAAGTGGAGAAAAGGTCTCATGGACACAGTTCAGGAATGAATTAGCGAAGCGAGGTTGCCGAGTTCAGAGTTCAGCGCCTCGTTCCAGCTCACTGGGGGCCGCGGGGCCCAGCTGCTTGGTCAAGCGCTGTCTAGCGGTCGCTGTGAACGTATTTCAGAGACGTGGCGGCACCTGCAGTGGCCAAGCCAAGGAGCGCCCTCAGACACGTGGGTTGGCTGCGGCTAGCCGGCTGGAGACCTAAAGGCAAAACCAGCTTTCTCAGAGTGGGAGGAATCTGGACTCCAGGCCGCCTCAACTCCTCTGCGTTTCCAGGCTGTCCAGGAACCATCCAGGTTTTGAAGTCAGAATGACACAGCTCTTGCCTGAGTTCCGAGCTTGCTGAGCCCCGTGCAGATTTCCGACTTGCCAGATTCACAACCACATGAGTGAATTCCTTCAAACAAATCACACACACACGGCTGATTCCATTGGCTGATTCTCTGAAAAATCTTGACTGATGGAAGTGGAATGTAAAAATCCATTGAAATCAGGATTGTGGGTGTTACTGTGTGTCCCCTCTCCCTAGATCAAGACCCCATCTGAGCCCTTGCTGGGGCGCAGTAGGTTAAAGCACAGCACTACGAAGCTCTCCACAGCCCCTGCGGCTGGAGTTCCAGCCCCGGCCAGGGAGTGACCCCCAAGGCACAACAGACCTCTCCTGTCTCCCCGCTGCTCCCCTCAGCAGCGGATTTCAGTCCGTCTACCTATTCTGCTCCCCACTCTGTCTCTGGTGAATCCTCTCACCCCACCCCAGCACCTCTGGCCTGAACCCCAGTTCTTGTATGCATAAATAAATCAATCATAAAAAAATTTTAAAAAGGACCCCATCTGTGGGCCCTGCTGAGAGCGGGACAGTGGAGGCCAGAGGCCGAACTGGCCAGCTTCTTTGTGAGCTCGGGGGTGACCAGGAACGCTGACAGTTCACAGGTGGCATCCTGCACTTCCCCTGCGCCCACCAGGGGGGTCACCGGCTCAGGCTCCTGGTGGAATCACCCTGCTGGTTACAGTGGTGACCCCACCTGCACGTGCCGGCCACTCCTTCCCGGGGCTACCTGAGTCACCCCCGGGGGACACTCTGCATGACTGTTCTCTCTTCCAGTCACATCCCCCCTGATAGCTTTAGCATCTGGAGATGCGTGCCTGACTCACTGGGGCTCACCGAGCGAGCCTACTACTTTTATTCTGTCTTATTAGCAGGGTGATTATCTGGTGTTTTGCTGTTAACTGCAGAGTACTCGGTTTTGGTTGGTTGAGTTACACACACAGCCCATCCAGAATCCTAAAAGTAAGCGCCAGGGGCCTGGGACCCATTAAAGTCAGTCTCCTCCAACTCCCTCCTTCCCCAGAAGGGCCACAGACCCAGAGGTGTGAGGGGATTTGCTCCAAGGCTCCCCACATGAGCGTCACAAGGCCCCGGGGAGCTCCGTGGTGCAGGGAAAAGGGCTGTACAATTACATGGATTTTAAGTTTCAATGTTCCGCCCACCACCCTCGGCTGGGTGGGGCCTAAAGGCTAGAGTGCGGTGCAGTGAGTCACTGGGGTTGTCCTCCAACCCAGCTGGGCTCCCCGCACCCCAGCTTCTGATTCAGAGGCCCTGCAGTCGTATCTATATTTTGAAAAAGCCCAGATGATGCTTGTTTTGTTTCTCAGAAGTTCATTTCGATTGTTATTTTTAAAAACTGCACAAGTAACTAACAATGAGTACATTCTCGTGACGAAGACTACAATGGGGTACAAGCGCCATCTGGGGACGTCGCCTTCACGCCCACATGCCCTGTGCGTGCCTCTCAGTGCCCACGTTTGACCAGCCACCTTTCGGCCTGAGTTTGCCCGCTGTTTGTGTATGGGCATGTATCTAATTTCTGAATAAGTAGGATTCTAGCGTGACACGCTTTTTTTTGACTATGTCTCAGAAGTCTTTTCAGATCACTATATATAGATCTACCTAATTCTGCTTAACAGGCTGCCAGCTATTTCATTGCACAGAAATATCATTGAAGGAAACCAGAATGTGTCAACCCAAAATATACCTCTTTGGCATAAGAGTTATTTTGAGCTGAAGGTAATTAAGAAGTAACAAATGTAGGAAAAGCTCGCTTTCCCCTCCCCCTTCCTGCCTAAAAACAGGGCAGAAATTCTCCTTCCCTGGAGATGATTCTAGACTGTTAGCAGCCCAGACCGAAGACCAGATGAATATGAGCACAAACTTTATTCCATTTGTTTCCTCCATACTTTCATTTTTCCACCAAGTAATATCCATCCTTAGAAATGTAACATTATTTTCTTTACCCTGTGCTTTCTCCTCAAATTGTGTGTTGAAGATGTTTCAAGCCATCGTTTAGCCACACCTTTGAATTACTCACTTCTGGGTTTCTCCCTTCATTAGCATGTGACCAAGGGGTACTTAGGGACCCCAAACTCTTAAGGGGTGCATGCTCTGAAAGGGATTCAGCCATCCATGCACACAAAGGCAGAGAGAGCAGACTCATAGTGTGAAAGAGTATTAATAAAGTTGGTGTGCATAGAGAGAGGAAAAAAGAAAGGATTTCAAGTAACAGTAAATTCCAAAAATTACTCACCTCCTCTCGGGCAAATGCCAGACAAACAGGCTTGGCTTGAGGTGGGGCCATCAAGGCCCGGAAGCTCCTCTTACTCCTAAGGTTCCTTTGGAACCGCTAGGCAGGCGCCAGAGACCTGGGACAGAGGACTCAGATTTTAAACTACACCCCGTAACCCAACATGAGGCCAAGGCGATAGCCGATAGCCCCGTCA
Organism: Condylura cristata; assembly: GCF_000260355.1. Lineage (NCBI taxonomy): Eukaryota > Metazoa > Chordata > Mammalia > Eulipotyphla > Talpidae > Condylura > Condylura cristata. The sequence goes on from NW_004567105.1 coordinate 3,779,952, forward strand.
TCGCTATCAACCTCCCTGTCTCTCAGCCATGTGTCTCTTCCCAGCGCCCTGACGGGTCTCCTGAGTGTCAGGCCTTGGGGCCGCACAGTGCAAAGGGGCGGGGGTGGGGCGGGGTCCGAAGCCAGAGCTGAAAAGGCAACAGACTGAGCAGATCCCAAATAGACCAGGTTTGGCCTTTTCAATGGCCTCTGAATTGCTAGGTCAACCATTCAGTGAACAAATGAAAAGCTTCTTGATTTAATGGTGGTCACTATTACTGAGAAACAAAGGTCCACGTGATGATCAGGCCCACTGGCCAGACTGGCGCAGTCGGGACAGCAGCATTGTGCCTGGGGGGACGGCAAGAGACTCGGAAGCGGGGCCCTCCCTGGTGGCACAGTGGGCGAGGACGCAGCACTGCAAGCTGGCTGCGGCTGCTTCAGTGTGAGCTTCATCCCCGGCTGCGCGGCAGACCTCTCCTGACCCGCCCGCTGCTCCCCTCAGCAGTGGACTTTGCCGATCGGCCTGTTCTGCTCCCCACTCTGTCCCTGGTGAACCCTCTCACCCCCTGCACTTCTGGCCTGCACCCCAGTTCTGTATGCATAAATAAATGAATAAATCTTAGAAAAAAAAAGAGAGAGAGAGAGAGACTCCAATGCCAGAGCCCAAAATCGCACTGTTGGCTTCTCCTCATCTGTGTTCTGTGTATTCCCCAGGGCAAGAGAAGTGCATTTTGCTTAGAGAGACCCCTGGGGCCTGAGCCCAAATCTGTATCCAGCCACAGCTGTTTGAGAAGAGAGGGCGGGAGGAGGTGTCCCCCTCTGCAGGCGCTGGCAATGACACCTTCACAGAAGCCGCGGAGCCTGGGGCAGGCAGCACGCCTCCTGCCTCGAGAGCAGCTGGTTTGCGAAGGGTCCTGAAGAGCCGTGGGTGTGAGCTGGCCCAGAAGGAAACAAGCCAGGGGCCACTTCTGCCCCTTCAAACATACGCTGGGGCCTGCGGGATTATCCGTGCTGTAAAGACTTCACCCCAAACCATTTCGTGGCTCCGTACACTCTAAGGCTAGCAGTGCAAACAGTCCGCATTAGACACGTGCGAGTAAACCCTGGCCAGTGGGAGGACAAAGCGCACACGGGTCTGTAGACCCCTTCCCCAGGAATCATGTGCACCTTACAGAAAAGGAGTCAGGCTGAGAACGGGTGGGAAGTGCCCCCAGGACATTCCCTAGCGACACAGCTGACACCAGGCCCCCAGCCCGGCCCCCAGGAGGCCTCTGGCCCGTATCTTGGCCACTCTCACCACACCCCACACTCCCCCCGTAAAGGCCCAGGTGGTCTGAGCTGAAGCCACCTCACCTCTACTGACAGATCGAGACCGAGGCACCACACGCGGCCGTTTAAGATCTGCACGAAGAGGGGTGTAGCAAAGAGGTGGAGAGAAACGATGAGGACACAGTGGCCTGGCTTGCTGAGCAAGGCCTGCTGGTGGAAGACCTGCAGGCCATCTTGCTGGTCCCACTGCTCTGGAATCTGGCGCTAATGGGCACCCTGGGGCCCCAAAGCTTTGGGTGTCCTGTCTCTACCCACTGGGCATGGGCTGGTGGAGGCCGAGCGCCTGCTGGGGCGGAGGGGTCAGGCCCCGGGCAGCACTGGCTAAGAGGGATGGTGGTGGCTGGAGCACAGCGGTGACCGCAGGCTCTCGGGGCGGCCCCGTGCACCCCAGGAGCCAGAGGCCGCTGCCCCGCAGGCTACCCACAGCCTGTCCGGGCGGCGGAGCAGCAGGGACATGGCCACCTGCTCAGCACAGCCTGTGGCAGCAGTGCCAAGGCCTCGCTGTCCTCGAGGGGGAGGCCGCCCAGGCTGTGGTGGGTCCCGGCCATGGGCGGCAGGGTCAGTCTTGCCTGCCGCTGCCAGAGGCGCCAGAGCTGCAAGAAGCAGCAGCGGGGTCCCTGGATGGGCGTGGGAGCAGCTGAAGGCCCCAGCCCTGCGCGATGGCCAACGGCTGCCACAGGCCCGCTGGACAGGCGACAGTCCCTCTGCGCACAGCTCCTGGCCAGGACGAGCTTGAGCCCCCTGCCCGCCCGCAGGCTGCGCACCACACGACGCAGAGGCCCGGCGTAGACCGAGAGGCGGCAGCGGCCCAGAGAGCTTCACCGGGCTGGGGCCGCCCAGGCGCAGAGGCAGGAGCTGCCGGCTCCGCTCTGCAGGACCGGCCCTGGCCGCTGGCCGTGGAGGAGCAGGGAGCAGGCGCCTTCAGAGCCGGGGCGTCCTGCCTCCTGCCGTAGGCGTGGGCTACACTCAAGCCACCAGGTCATAGTAACTGACCTCTGGCCCCTGGGGCGGGCGATTTTCAACAGTCAATGACAGCACAAAAGATCGGGAGCTCTGTCAGAGAGGAGTCATTGCTTCAAGACATACAGGCCACGGCTGAAAGTGCAGTTTATGCCCTCGGCTGACAACCCGACGGGCGCCTTCTGTGCTGGGCCCTGCACAGGGCTGAGAGAGATGCACGACTGGCTCCAGAGGGACTCTGACCCAGCCTCCTCCTGACCCCTCATGGCTCCCTGGGGCTTGCTTCTGTCCCTCCCTTCGTAGATATGGACATGTCAGCCCTTGAGGTCGGGGAACAAAACCTAGGGCCCCTTTACCGTTGACTGGAGTGGTCTTGGTAATCAGTATGCAGAGTCTAGTAATAATCCAGTGAGGGCTGAAACCTGGGGAGCAGGCTGGTAGCTCTTACCCCGTGGGTCCTGTCCTAGCCGTGGCAGGTTTGAGTTGTGGGTCACAGGGACAGTGAATCATTGACAGAAATGGTGTGGTTCTTCTGGCTTTTTGTCTGTAGACTTAGATGTGGCAATATCTGAAGTCACTTTGACCTAAAGCTAGGTTGCTGCTATTTAGGGGGGAGAGGAAGGGAGGGTGGTAAATGTTGGGGCTTAATCACTTTCCTATTTTTAATGATGCACAGTAGAGATGAGAAAGCTGGGACCCAACCTTTAAATCCTCTTTGTCCAGCTCTTTGGTCACACGGTGCTGGAAGGCCCCAGGCAACAGATTCACTGGCTGCTTCACAGAACAGGGCGGAGCCTGTACTGTCTTGTCTATGCAGATGGTTTTGCTTGCTTGCCTGCTAGGGGGATGCCTGCGGTGTGGGGAGTTGGGGTGGGGATGGAGAACACGGGGTGGGGAGTGGGGCCTTCCAGTACCTTCCCAGCTCCTTACTGCAATGAAGTCTTGAACAATGGGACTGATGGAGGCCTGTTTGTACAGTCAATCCACTCCTGTTAGCACCCGACCAAGTTACCCAGAGACCCCAAACCACTAGGAGCAAAGGAGGCTGACTCTCCCTGTGAAAGATCTTTAACAGAACTGGTATGCAGTGGGAGAGAAGCCTGCAATCAGCAGACTCCAGCTAAACTCCAAAATACCCATTGTCCTGTGGGCAAATGTCCAGGCAAACAGCCTCAAGCTGGGCTCCTGGGGTCCAAAACCTTGTCTAAGGTGACTTCTGTCAAGGAACCACAGGAAATATTCAAAATTCAACACATAACACATAACCCAGCGAGGCTGCCACTGTCTCTGCCAAGGTCCAGAAGCTGCCGCCCACACCTCGCGCCCAGGTCCCTTCCAAGTATCTGCACGTCTCGCCTCCAGATGTCTCCTTCCAGCAGTGCCAGGGTGCCAGAGGAAGCCTGGACAGCAAGGGCGGAACCACTCTATGGGGCCGTCTGGTCTCTCAGCTCGGGCGCGGCTCTGGCAGCTCCCTGCTCAGGGGGCCTGGTTGGCGCACACGGGGTCTTGTACCCCAAGGCAGCCGCAGGCAGGTGGGGGCCAGGAAGATGGTGCCTATCTATGGGGATGTGTAACTGTGACACTTCTTTCCAGAAGGTGGATTTTCTCCAGCAGTCGGATCGGGTAACCCAACCTGCATGGTCCGGCTCCATGTACAGTCGCAGACCGGATGGGCGTGTTGCCTGAATTCACGTGCCATGCTGAGAGCGCTCCGCCCTGTGGGGTCACCATGGGATGAGTTTGAGGCATCATCAGTCACACTGCACTCTGGTGCTCCAGGAGAACCTTGTCTCCCTGGAGAAATGCCTTGCAGTCTTATTTCAGGCATATCGACTCCCGGTTTGTTTTTATCTTGTAAACATTGTGAATCATGTTACCAATCATATGTATCTCTTTTAGTTGGCCGCATGGAGACTTGGAATCAAATGGGAGGACTGTTCAGGTATAAACAGAATCCTATAATGTGTGTCTTGGGTGTGATCTCTGGCTCCAACTTATATTCCCTTCCGGCTTTTTGAGTTGGTGTCCCCTTAGACATGTTCTTAGAAGAAAAAAGGGGCCCTCCCTGGTGGCACAACAGGTTAGAAAGCAGCACTGCAACCTGGCTGCAGACTCTTCAGCACAAGTTCGATCCCCGGCCCAGAGGTAACCCACATGGCGCAGCAGACCTCTCCTGATCAGCCCACTGCTCCCCTCAGCAGTGTACTCTGTCAATCTGCCTACTCTGCTCTCACTCTGGTGAGTCCTCTCACCACCCCTGTACTTCTGGCCTGTACCCCAGTTCTGTATGCATCAATAAATCTTAGAAAAAAAAAAAAAAGGATAGCATTAACCCCATAAAGGAATCCAAACCTACATATCTAAATGAATGTATCCCTTCTAAAAGTCACACCATTGACCTAATATCCCAAGGTGACTCCTGCCCTCACTGCTTCCTCTCCCAGCACCCACCCCAACAACTTGCACAGGTCTCCAGATCGTGTCCACCCTAAATAGCTCCTGATATAGCGCCTTCATGTCCACCTCATTTTCCAGGCCACGCTCCTTACATGGAATATTGACTCTCCAGGTCATTCCACCTTACATGGAATAATGCAAAGTCCTTCCATCCCACCCTTACCTGCACTGGCCTTTCCTAAAATGCACAGGCGCTTAAACACCTCCAGGGCACTCACTGCCATCAGGGAGCAGTTTCGAGCTTAAATATAACAGATGGTCTGAGCTCTGCCCACCTTCCTAGCCTGCCACGGTCCCCACACTGGCCATGCCAGCCAGTTGTCCTTGAGCAGATCTTTGTGGACTGCTCTCCTTCTGCCTGGAAAGCTACTCTTCTTGCCTGTAAAAATCCTTCCAGGCCCATTGCAGCGGTTTGAGGCAGGAGGAAGTCTCAGAGGCATTGCTAGTTCTCCTCTTAGATCCAGTCACATTTGGCACAGGCTTCTGTTTCCGTTGCTATGTAGAAGACTGGTGTCTTCCAAGGCAGGGCCTGGTGTCTGCTTCACGTCCTACTGCAGAGCCCTGTGTGGGGCTAGGCAGAGCAGGTTCAGGACACAGTTGTTGAGTGAATCAACTCCATGTTCGACAGATGGGGAAACTGAGGTTCAGTGGGCACAGGCACAACTAACAAGACAGTGCAAGCCTACTCGTACTGTTTCTAAAAAACTATTTTATTTATTTTTGCCTACAAGAGGTAGGTCAGATGTGCAGGGGTGGGTGGGGGTGTGTGAGAGAGGATTCACCAGAGACAGAGTGGGGAGCAGGACAGGCAGATCCACTGGGCACAACTGCTGAGGGGAGCAGCAGGGGACACAGGAGAGGTCGGCCATGCCATGTGGCCGGGGATCGAACTCATGCTGCAGTGGCTGCCAGTAGGCTGAGAGTGTGGAGTCTTAACCCCTTGCACCACCAGGGAGACCCCTCTTCTTTTCTCTTGACTAGAACTTGCTCAGGATCTTCAGTGACATGGCTAAATCTTTTTAAGCTCTCATCACAACTTTAAATGGTCTTATCTGGGGCATGATGGTGGCTGTCATGGTCTCTGTCCACTGCCTGGCACCGAGCCTGGCACAAGTGAATGAGGGACTGGGGCCCCCAGAGTTCCTTTCCCAGCAAGGGATTACTGAACCCTAAGTCTCATTTGACTTTTGTCAAGTTATTATCTTTTGGCTTCAAAGCTTGCTTTCCTTTGTAAGAGGAGACAAAACAGGTTATATAACCTCCCGTCTACAGCTCTGAAATCAAAATATCTTGCAAATCATTTGGTGGCAAAAACTAAACTGACCTGATTTTTTAGGCAGCAAAGTCTCATCAGTCTTGAACTGATGTGAGGCTATTTATATTTACCCCACTCCTTGTGAATATTCATTTTTCCTTATAAAATTAATGTGTTTCATTAAAAAGTGTTGGGAGCATTACATAAAACACAGTATGTGTGCCATATTGCAGGTTATTATCTAAAAATTAAAAAAGGCTTAATTTGGAAACACATCTGGCCTAGCCAGCAAAGCTGTCTCGGTGGTGGGGTTCAGGCTGAATTCTGGGCAAGCACCTGGGCCCGAATTAGGAGCCGCGCCGGGCAGTCAGGCTGAAACCTGCAGGAGTCGAGCCCTGGCAGAGGGTCCGGGGCGCCGTGCGAGGTCAGGGCCGCTGGACCCCGGACCCCAGCCCGGAGACCCTCCGACGGGCTGGGGGGGGGGTGGTTTAGGGGTGGCAGGTGTGAGGTTGGAGGGGAGGTGTCCGAAATCAGGACACCACGCGGTAGGGGGCACTGGGTTGGCGCCAGAAACTCTGCGTTTCATTCATTCTCTGCAACTTAGGGCCGGTGGCGAAGGGGCGACTCCTTCCAGCTCTATGTGCTTGTAAAACGCTAAGAACCCCGACCTGGGAGGCACGGAAATGGGGCACCACGTGTGGGAGCGCTTTGGAACTGCAGCCCAAGGCAGGCTACTCAACTCCAGGCGTGAGCGCTTCGGGGAAAAAGAAACGACGCGGTGTTTTTCCCCCAGCCTGGCGGAGCGTCTCTTGAAATTAGGTTATCGCCCAACGTCGCAGGCAAGTGGTTTGAAACAGCCGTTCTCGTGCCTTTCACCAGGTTTGGACCCAGCCACTCACCGTAGAACCTCCAATTCCTGACTCCGAGGTTGACGTCTTTCTTGGAACGGACGCCAGGAGTCGCTGAGCATGCGTGGAAACGGCGTCCCCGCCCTGACGTCCTCGGCGTGCGCGCGCTCGCACGCCGGAAGGGGCGGGGCCGACGCGGATTTATATAGTGAGCTTCGCGGCCAGACCGACCTCTACTGGCGGCTTTTGGCGGAGGCATGGTACGTATCCCGGTGGCGGCCTGCTGGTCTGCGTCGGCGGCGTGGTTGAATCCGTGGCGCATCGCCGCCATCGCGACCCGGCCGGCGTCAGGAGTCTCTTGTAGGGGTACAGGCGACTAATGGAGACCTCGAGTTAGGTCTGTTTTCTTAAAATATCGGCAGCCGGCTCTGCGATTGGCACTCGGAGCCGGCGCCGGCTGGGAGGGCGCGCGCGGGTCAGACAGGCCACGTAGGATTTCTGGGTCTGGATTTCATCAGCTTGGTGCTAATCGAGGTGAGGGCCCGCGAGCGTTTGGCATCACTATTGCCAAGCTGGGAGGGGAATTGGCGCGCGGGAGGGGACGAGGCCTGCCGGGCCCCTGAAATCTTGGCACGGCCGCTGCAGTTCTCAGCCCCCGGAGCTCGCCGACGCCACGCGTGATGAACTCCTTGACGGGCGGACAGAGACTCTGTGCTGATTGTCAGGTTCTGATTTGGTTCTGTGGAGCCCGGGGGCCGACTGCAGCAGTGCGGCGCGAGGCCCGCCCCGTAGGCCATTTTCTGCTTCCCAGACGGGGGAAGGGATCCGTCTGCCTTTCTGGTTAGTAAAAGATAGTTTTGGACGCCGGCGCCTGGCCTGTTTTTGTGTGGTTGAGACAAAGGGGAGTGCTTTCTGAAACTGAGGATTTGGAATCAAGGCCCAGCTCGGGCGCTGCCGCCTGCGTGAGTCTCCAAGGAGCTGGCGGGCACCAGGGCTGCTGGGTGTCTGGTCCGAAATAAGCAAGGCTCAGGGTCCCCTGGGGCCAGAGAAGTGAGGCGTGCTCAGATTCTGTGCTAACATGGGTCGTTTTTCCTAGTCCCACAGGAAGTTCTCCGCTCCCCGGCATGGGTCCCTGGGCTTCTTGCCTCGGAAGCGCAGTAGCCGGCACCGCGGGAAGGTGAAGAGTTTCCCCAAGGATGATTCCACCAAGCCCGTGCACCTCACAGCCTTCCTGGGCTACAAGGCTGGCATGACCCACATTGTCCGTGAAGTGGATAGGCCAGGGTCCAGTATGTACACACTCGGTTCTCCAAGCGGTGGGGACGGGCTGGGGCTGGGAGCAGCTGTCGCGAGGAGCTGGTGTAGTTAGGGGGTTGACTGATTCTCCCAGGATGCACCTGGCGGATGCTTGGCACTGTCACTCAGGTGAGTGTGAAGGCCAGCGCTGAACTTGTGCTCAGTCACAGCACAGCTGAAGCACTGACAGGGAGAGCCACCAGCTGAGAGCTCGTTTTGACAAGTGACCTGGATCTCTGGGCTGTGGACAAGCTTGAGGAGTTTTGGACCACACACAAAGCACACAGTAAAGGTGTTAATAGGGGTTTTTGCAATCCTAGGCAGGAAGTTAAGGTATACTTAGTTTGGGCAAAGTAGGGTGCTGGTCTGACTGTACTCCGCTGAAGCCTACCCCTTTCTGTGCAGAGGTGAATAAGAAGGAAGTCGTGGAGGCTGTGACCATCGTGGAGACGCCGCCCATGGTGGTGGTGGGCATCGTGGGTTATGTGGAGACTCCTCGAGGCCTCCGCACCTTTAAAACCATCTTTGCTGAGCATATCAGTGACGAGTGCAAAAGACGTTTCTACAAGAACTGGTGAGGAAAGAGGGGCTAGCAGTGCAAAGCCATGGGGAGAGCTGCAAAGAGGGGGACCACCTTGTGTAGGCCCGCGGTGGGGTGGCAGGCTGCTCTGGTGCGGGTTCCACTGCCCCCTGGACAGCCATCCTGGGGACACGGCTGGAGCAGCCTTTGGCTTTTTGAGCTGCAGCAGTGTCTTGCTGTGGCTCAGCTTTTGTTGAGCATTAAATGTCTTGGTGGGGGCGGGATACTGAGTCCAGTCAAAGGCGGAGAGATTGAATGACCCCGGTCCCACCCAGTCGTGGTCTACTTGCTGTCTAGACCGGAGCGAGGATGGGTGTGTGAACGTGTGACTTACATTATTAATCTGTGGACCTCTGCTCAGCTCCGCTCGGCTCCGCCCGATGAGCTCCATCAAGGCTCCGCTTGCCGGTGGAAAAGGCTCCTTAGAAGCCGGCAATGAGCCCCATCCCCATGGTGTGCCAATGTGCCTTCCGCTCACCCCTTGGAGGGTTGATGAAGGACTGCACCCGGCCCCCTTCCCAACTCTGCTCTGCTCCTGAAGGCATAAATCTAAGAAGAAGGCTTTCACCAAATACTGCAAGAAGTGGCAGGATGAAGATGGCAAGAGGCAGCTGGAGAAGGACTTTAGCAGCATGAAGAAGTACTGCCAGGTCATCCGGGTCATCGCCCATACCCAGGTGAGCACGCGGCAGTGCGCCAGCCAGGAGGCTGTCTTCCTGCAGGGTGGCAGGGGCAGCCGTTGATGTCAGCTGGCAGCCTGGCAGGGCTAGATGGCCTTCAGGTGGGTTTTCTGCAGCCTCCCAGTATTTGAAGAGGAAGACTGGTTTGGTTTCTTCACCTTCATTTCTTGTAGGAGAGGCCGGGGGCAAGGGGTTAGTCTCAGCACCATCTAGAGTCCAGTCTCCAGCTAGGGACTGACCCACATAGTGCAGCAGACCTCCTGTCTCACCTGTTCTGCTCCCCACTCTGGGGAGTCCTCTCCCCCGCCGGCATTCTTGTATGCGGAAATAAATAGAAATAGATCTTTAACAGAAAAGAGGAAGCTGTGAGCAGCTAGGTTGTTGGAGTTCCGTGGCAGCACAGTCCAGCATGGGCCCTTGCCTTGGCCTGGGTTCCTGGGTCCAGGGGAATGGCCCGTAGAGCGTGACCTGAGAAGGCAGTCTCTGTTGGTGCCTCCACGCTGGTTTTTCTGTCGCCAGCAGAGGGCGCTGTGGCCTCGTGGCTCTTAGGAAAACCGGTGGCATAGACTTGTCTCAGGATGAAGTCGGGTGCCTGGCTGAGAATAGAGGCTTGCCGGCCGTGAGAGGTCTCTACAGATTCTTCAGACTTTCTGAGCAAAACCAGCCGGGTGGTTTGATTGGGCTCCTTTGTGGTTGGTACAGACCGCTTTCCTCAGTAGACAGACACCGTGCTCCCCACCCTGCCCTGTGCGGGCAGCGGCTGTCCCACTGCGGGCTGTAGTGCCCGCACACTGAAGGCATTGGAAGGTGATGTCCCCGCTGGGAAGGCCCTGCTGGGTGCTCAGCGCAGAGCTCAGTTCCTCGGTTGCCTCCCAGATGCGCCTGCTGCCTCTGCGCCAGAAGAAGGCCCACCTCATGGAGATCCAGGTGAACGGAGGCACGGTGGCCGAGAAGCTGGACTGGGCCCGCAAGCAGCTGGAGCAGCAGGTCCCTGTGCACCAAGTGTTTGGGCAGGATGAGATGATTGACGTCATTGGGGTGACCAAGGGCAAAGGCTACAAAGGTGAGCTGCAGGGCCCGTGGGGGGTCTCAGGCCCAGCTGTTCGGTGATGAGGCTCTGGAATAGCGCCGGGCGCGGCGCCCGAGTCAAGCTGCGGAAGTATTCCTTGCTGCCTTCCTTCTGAGAACGGCTGGGGCCGCTGACCGCGCCCGTGTGGCTGCTCGCCCAACCCCTTAGTTGGTAGCCGGGTGCGGCGCGAAGGCGAGCTGGAAATGAGGCCACCCTGCTGGGGAGCTTCGGGCGCTTTCGGGAGCACGTGTTCGCGCTCCGGTTCAGGCTAATTCTCCAAGGCCCGATCTGGTTTCCAATTTAGAACTAGGCAGGTAGTCGGCCTGAGAGGGGGAAGGTAACAAGCAGACTAAACCCTCACACTTAGCCTGGCGGGAGGGGGAGGGCTGTAGGTGGTGAGCCCAAGACGGGCACTCAGAGCAGTGGTCGTGCCACACTCTGGCAACAGCAAGCGTCTCTTCCAGGGGTCACCAGCCGCTGGCACACCAAGAAACTGCCCCGTAAGACTCACCGAGGGCTGCGCAAGGTTGCTTGTATTGGGGCTTGGCATCCTGCCCGAGTAGCCTTCTCTGTGGCCCGGGCTGGACAGAAGGGCTACCATCACCGCACAGAGATCAACAAAAAGGTGAGGCACTGGGGAGGTGGAGATGACGCACGCGCCACACACCCCCGCCCCAGTTGAGTCTGAGGGTCCACTCCCTGCTCCTTGGACATCTTGTGGACTTGGGCTGCTTGTGGCTAGAAGGGCACAGTCTGGCTCTTGAAAGCGTTTCGTCGGGTGCCACCCTCGGCGTGCCCTGGGACGTGGTTTGGCGTGTCCTCGTCTCAGTTGTGTGCTGTGGTGGCTTTAGTTGAGGCCCAGCCAGCTTTGCTTTCTGCAGAGTCTGGGCTGCTGCGCACTAGATCTCCCAGAGTCCTTTGCAGCCAGCCCAGGGTGGAGATATTGTCCCTAGTTGTCTGTGAATCTCGGGTTGCTCCTTCCCAAACGTTAATGTTCACTTTCTGGCCTTCAGATCTACAAGATAGGCCAGGGCTACCTTATCAAGGACGGCAAACTGATCAAGAACAACGCCTCCACCGATTACGACCTGTCTGACAAGAGCATCAATCCTCTGGTGAGTGAGGGGGCGCCTTACCTCTCCTGGGTCTGATGGGGTTCTCCCCTGCTGTGTGGGGAGTCTGGACCTTGCCTTTGGGATGAGGTCCCTGAAGTACTGGTCCCTGACTGGCCGGCAGGGGCTGCGTCTGCAGGGTCCATTAATGTGTCCTCGGAGCTGGCAGTTGTAAGTGGCCCACTGGGGCTGGCCGGTCACTGGAGGGTTCTGGAATTGGCTTCCATCCCGCCATCACTGTGAACTGCCAGCTTGGGTCACCACTGCGGAACCTGTGCCAACCTGATGGCCTCATCTCTTGCAGGGAGGCTTTGTGCATTACGGTGAGGTGACCAATGACTTCGTCATGCTGAAAGGCTGCGTGGTGGGGACCAAGAAGCGAGTGCTCACCCTTCGCAAGGTGAGGCTGGTCTTTCCTGGTGAGCAGTGTCCTATGGGCTGGGGGAGGGGCAGTATGGGGCCCCGGGCACACGGCTGAACATTGTGGAGTTCAAAGGGAAAGAGGGTTGTCATGCCTGTGACAAGAGCTTTGAAGTTTTGCTAGGAGGAAGTGGCCGGTCTAGTCTAGGCTATTTGCTGCTGTTTTCCTGTGTTTCCTCATCCGGCACATGTTACATGAGGGAGGAAGCCAGCAAGACAAGCAGTGGGGGGCCCAAGCCAAGACGGGCTAGCTCTCTGCCCCCTGGAGGTGAGAGAGGCCGTGCTCCTCACTAATCTCCCTTCGGTCCCACAGTCCCTGCTGGTGCAGACCAAACGGCGGGCTCTGGAGAAGATCGACCTCAAGTTCATTGACACCACCTCTAAGTTTGGCCATGGCCGCTTCCAGACTGTGGAGGAGAAGAAGGCCTTCATGGTGAGCGCCTCCGCATTGTGCTTGGGTGCTGGATCCTGGCAGGGGCCTGATCCCAGCTGGGGTTTGTGGGTCATCACTGACCAGCTGTCCTTGCCCTAACCTGGCCCGTGCACCTCTCTCCACAGGGACCACTTAAGAAAGACCGAATTGCAAAGGAAGAAGGAGCTTAATGTCACCAACAGGCAATGCAGCTGGTGGGACCTTAATAAAGTTATTTTCCAGTGACACCTGACTCTGTTTCCTGGCCCTGAGTGCCTCCCAGTGGCTGTGGGGCACTGTGCTGCCCCCCACCCCAAGGGCATGCTGGGTCTCTTGGCTCCATGGGGATGGCCCTGGCCTGGCTGGTGCCCATGACCGTGGAGGGGTGGGGAGGGTAGAGCTTGGGTCGGCCTCACTGCTAAAACCAGCTTGGCGTCTTGGCTCACAGCAGCTGCCATGCACAAATTGTTTGCACAGCTTGGGTGGAAGCCGTGGAGCTGAAGGGGTGAGGACTGGGTGTTCCTTGGTGTGGCACATGGCAGGACAGACCCTGGGTCCGCTGAGTATACAGATGAGTAATCTGGTTACTAATCTGCACGGGAGGGCTTCCAGTCAAGGCTTGTCCAGGTTAATCCAGCCCCACACCTGGAGCCAGTCTGGGAGAAAAACACCCAGGAGAGCTGGCCCCCGTCTGTGCCCAGTTGGTGAAGGCTTTGGTGCCCGTTGCCCTGAGGTGGCCTTTGTCCCTGTTTGTCCAGTCCAGTAGCCTGTGGGGCCTGTGCGCTTGTGAGGACAGAGGGGCAGCTGGAGGTATAGGCCTTTGGCTGCTGCCACCCAGCTCCTGTGGCCCACAGGCCCCTGCAAGCTAGACTAAGCTCTAGTCCGCCTGCTGCCTAGGGTCTGGGGTCCCAGCCCACCTTCTGGCTAAGAATACCTGCTGCTGGCTCCCTGTGCCCGCCCCTCTCCCCTCTGCCCTCCCAGGTCAGGCCCTGGGCCTGCGCTTCTCTTTGGAGCCACCAGGGGGCGACAGTGGGCAGCACTCTCCTCAGCCTTTGGAAGGGTGGGGTCCCTCCACCCAGGTCCTGAATGTTGCACAGTCGTTGGTTACCAGGTCTACTCGGGATCTGGGGGTACACGAGCTAGGTGGAACTCCACCTCATGTCCTTTGGCTTCTTCCGCCTGTGGGTCTCCTCCCATCTTAGGCTTGTCCTGGAGACCAGCTGCCCACCCAGCCCAGGTGGGAATGGCCTTGCTCCCTGTCCATGGTTCTATGCCTTTGTGGGGGTGACACGGTGACTGGGGCTGTGGGACCCCAGGGGTAGGAAAGGGTAATCTGACCCAGCCCGAGCACATATGCATGCTCACCCCCCCCCCTCAAAAACACAAGACACCCCACCTACACACCTTCAGCACCACAGGTACACCAGGTGACAGGCCGGTGTAGGCCACGCCCATATAGGTCCCCCACAGGGACGCTTGTGCAGAAAGCCTTTCCCAGGGCAGGCTTGTGGGGGGCGCTAAGCCCCACCCTGCTTGCTGCCTCCCCTAGGCCAGGGAAGTGATCTAGGGCACACCCTGGGGTGGCCCGAGGCCTCAGTCTCACCTGAAGAGCACCTGCCTGCCCCCACCATGGCTGTGAGGACCATAAGGAAGCGACCTGTGTGTGTGCATACCCCGCTGGCCCCAGCGACCTGTGTGTGTGCATACCCCGCTGGCCCCAGCGTGAGCGAGAGCGCGGCTCCTCTCCCGAAGGCCTGTAGTGTCCGCAGGGTCCCAGGAAGCAGCGGGCACTCCAGAGTCCTCCAGCCGATGTTCTAGGAAACCTTGGTGAACAAAACAGCTTTAAAAGTGATGAAATCTGTACAGAAATGGGAGTGCCCAGGCCGCTGCGTGTGGGGGTCGGGGCAGAGGCAGGACCCGCAGGCCTGGGGACCAGCAACCGCCCAAGAGCAGCAGGTGCAAAGGTGCTGAGCTGAGGTCAGCTCCCTAGGGGAGGCCTCACGTGTGAGCCTGGGGCGGTGGGGTTGGCTCCCTGGGGTCCCCTAGGGGCCCCCAGGGCCTGGCGCCTTGTAGGTGCTCCATAAAGGCTCCCTGTGTCTGGGGCCTGCCTGGGTCTGTGAGTGGGCTCGGGTGTCCCAGATGGGGCCTCCAGATGGCTCCCTCCCTGTCAATGGGGGCTGGGCCCACGCGGGTACCGGGGTGCATCTCCCAGTCTTGCGCTTCAGTCGCCAGAACCCCCAGACAAGCCTGGCTGGAATCCTGTGGTGACAGAACAAGGAGTCTCATTCCATTCCTCCTGAAAAAAAGTAAACATACCTGCTGGGAATTTCTGAGCAAGTGGGAACAGGGAGGCGGTGGGAGCCGTTGGCACCTTAAAAGGCGCGACAAAGCCAGCGACTTGCTGAGCTCCCCAGGGATGGCCTTGGGGGTGGAGGTGCAGGTTCACCCCGAATCCTAGGCCCGCCCCATCCTCACTGTCAGCCTCGCCGGTGGGTGGGGGCCTCCGTCACCCCGCCGCCCGCAGCCCCCGCCCCTGCCCGGGTGCCCAGCCTGCGCGCCAGCGGCCTCGCCCTCCTCCCACCAGCTCTCAGCAGGCAGCTGCTTGTCTGAGCCTCCGTGGCCCCCCACCTCTTCTGCCCTGGCCCAGGCTCAGAAGCCAGGGGCCGGCCGGCAGAGGTGGACGCTGACCTAACGCCGCAGGCAGTGGAAAGAGATGTCCAGGGCCCAGGAGGCAGGGCGGCCGCACCTGGGGACCGCCCTGGCGTGTGGACACAGCGGAGTCCTTACCGTGTCCAGGCACCCCCTGACCCCACGCGCCGCCCAGCCAGCCGGCTGCCGTAACCAGGCTGGCCGAGGCTGAACGCCCAGAGGCCGGCGGGTGGCAGGTGGCGGTGACTGCCAACACCTCACTCCTCTCAGGTGCTAGCTCTTTACACCACAAACAGCCTGCAGGCTCCCCTGGAGGTTCTTACTGTGACTCCATTCTAGGCTTCCCCCTGCGGCCACACAGCCTAGAGCTACCAGCTCTGGGAGGAAGCTACTGGGCCCTGCTGAGCGCCATGACTCTGCCGGACGCTTTCAGGGTGACCGTCACCCCGGACCCCGGTCCCATTTCACAGATGGGGAGAACAGGAGCCCAGGGAGGTTTAGCGGACCCTTGGAGGTCACGGAGCAGCCCGTGACGTGAGCCAGGGCCTTGCGGAGGAGACGGGGCCCCGGTGTTAGGTGACAGACCTGGGAGACTGACCACTGCCCCACAGGGACAAGGGCCGACAGCCCCAGGCATGAGCAGGCAGGACACACACCCAGCGACCACCGCCGCCCCCTCTGCACGCACCCTGGGTCCTGCTGTTGGGTAGATGGGGCTGTGGGGGGTCGCACTCAGACAGGTGGGGAGGGGAGTGGTCCACAGCCCGCCCCCTGCTCAGGCCCTGCCCCCACAGCTCCAGGTCACCAGGCTTCATGTGACTATGGAGAAGTGGCCAGTGCCACCCGAGCCCCAGGCAAAGGAAAAGGGCTGAGAGAGAAGGTGCTAAAGATAGCCACTTGCAGACTTCCCCATCCTGGGGGCCCCCACAGCAGCCCCCCCCCAGGCCTTCCTCAGACCCGGCCTTGGCCGAGGCCACCTGTGAAGGTGCCTCAGGGCGCCCAGTCCTGCTCACAATGGCCGCTCCATGGAGGGAAAGGGCCCCTCACGGCCCCCAGCATGGGGGGCACCTCCTCCCCCCAACAGGCCCACACCAGCACCCAGGAATAAGCATTCCTACCGTGGCATGCCCGCGAGCCACACTCGGGCCCCCTGAGAGGCCACAGCACCGGCCACGCGCCTGTGAGCCCATTTCCACCCACACGTGAGCGTCTACCCCACGGGGACCCTCAACGCTAGAAGCCGGGCGCGGCTGAAGTTTCGCAGCTTGGCTTCCGCAGCGCCGGGCAGCGGACGCCAACCCAGGGAGCCTGGGCCTGGGGGACAGTGGTGAGCCCCTGGCCGGTGCTTCCCGACCGCTGGGACCCGCAGGAACCCCGCGCTCGCCCGCCGCCTCCCTGGCTACCTCTGCCGCCCTGCTCGGCCCCCTGGGCCCCCAGACTCAACGTCCGGCCCAGGCTTCCTTGTTGACCGTGGGGGTGGCGGGGGGGACTAGCTTGACAGGCCAAGGTGAGGGCAGCCCCCAGGGACTCGCCGTGCCGTGTCCATTCACAGGTGGCAACACAGAAGCTGAGGCCCAGGGATGCTGGCACACCGACTGCCGTGGCCCCGGGGGGTGGGGTCGGGGGGGAAACTGAGTCAACGCTTGAACTCCAGGAGCTGGAATTCAGGTCACCGGCTCTCAGGACACGTGGCGCCCGGGACTGGCCCTTCGCTCCGTCCTCTGGGCCCCTCTGGCTCCTGGGGCGGGGGGCCCCTCCTTACATCTGCCGCCTCAGTCACCTCCGCACCCCTCTTCTTGCAGGGCCCACACAGGGCAGGCGCCCCGGTGACTGGGGCCGGGGGGGACTGGGGTTATTTCACCTGAGGAGCGATGCCTCAGCCCAGAGCCGGGGAGTAGGGACGGCAAGTTCTGGAAGGCAGGAAAACACAGCCCCAGGAATGCCTGATGGAGCAGCGCAGGCCCGGCAGGAAGCGGGCTGGGGGCTTCCCTGGGTGCTCACCACACCTCCCACAGGGGCCCACTTTGTAGACCAGGGTGGGGGAGGGGACGTGGGGCTGGGGGTCACCTCGGGCGCCTGCCACGCGTGGGGTGCTGTGCTCCCCTTTGCCCCTCACACCCAAGGAAGAGGCCCTCCGCCCCCAGGCGCCGCTGAGCCTCCCCCCCAGAGGGACAGGAGAGGGACCCTCGGGCCATGTCTGGGCTCCCCTGACCCCCCGGCAGGGCCCATGGTCCGCCTCCCCCTCGCCACGCTCGCGAGGCCATCTCCACGCGGTGGGATCCAGCACCGGGAGCCATCCACAGGCAGCCCGGCACGCGCCGACCCCTCCCGTCTCCCCTCAGCAGTGCTTCAGTGGATCTGCCTGTCCTGCTCCCCACTCTGTCCCTGGTGAATCCTCTCATCTTCCCCCCAACACGTCTGGCCTGCACTCTAGTTCTTAACAACATAAATAAATAAATCTTTAAAAAAAGATTAGTTTGACATCAGTTTACTTTACCACTACGAAAGCGGGGATACATACCCCCCCACCCCTGCAGGCTCCCCTGGAGGCAGGGGACCAGCGCTGACCAGATGGCCTGGGTGTCCCCTCCCCCCTGCTCCGTGACCTCCTGCCTGGCCCTCTAGGGCAGCCAGCTCACTCCTGCCCCAGGGCCTTTGCACACACTTCCTGCCCCCCACCCCGCCCCAGGGTCCCTCCGTGCCCTTCCCACGCCATTCGGCCACTGTTTTCCAGGCTTCCAGAGAAGCTGGGTGGGAAGGGATGTGGTCTGAAGCGCGTGAGAGTGGGAGAACTCCGAGGTGACAGCAACTTCCTCAAAGCAACTTTAGGAAAAACTGAAGTGAAAAAGGCTTGGGCAGCTCAGGGCTTCCTGCAGCCGGGCCCAGGGCCGTGGCCGTGGGGTGTGTGTGTCTGTCTGACTCTGTGTGTACTCCATGTGTGTGTGTGGGGGGGCGGCTCCTGGAACAGGGCCGTGGCCTCTGGGCCTCTGGACCAAGCTGCTGGCCTGTGGCTCAGTCCTCCCCTCCCAGCAGCGGGCGGCTCTAGAACCAAATTTCAGGTCCACTCCCAGACTGGCCACTTACTGACTGTGCGAGCTTGAGGAAGCAGTTTAAAGATAGCCTCCAGCGACTGCCCGGCCGTGGGGCAGAGGGCCGCCAGGCTGAGGCCGCCGCCGTCCAGTAAGTGCTCACGGCGGGTTCGGCCTGAGATCCGCAGCGAGACACAGCCCAGCCTGGGGAGGCCGGTGGAGGCCACCACCTGCCCAGCAGGGACTGCACAGGGGCTCCCGGGGGCCAGAGGGGTCCAGGCCTCACAGATGAGGGTGCGCCGGCCTGGGGAGGCGGGGGACAGAGGGGCTGCAGCGAGGGGCGGGAGGGACAGAATGGCACAGTGGGACCCCACAGGCCTGGGTGCAGGCGGGGTGCGGGCGGGAGCAGCCACAGGCCCTCTCAGAACCCGGTTGTGCTGGACTTCACCCTGGAGCAGCGGGGAGCCATGGGGGGCCGGAGCAGGGGCGTGGAGGCCTCGACTCGTGTATGGTTCTGGGTGGATGGGGATGTGGTCAACTCATCCGCTGGGAAGAAGAGACACCACACAACACAGCAGGAAACAAGGCCCCGGCGGTTAGAACACACCACGTGGGGGGGTGAAGCTCAGCGTGAGAGCAGCGGGAGAGGGGACCCCGGGAGGCTTCCTGGAGGAGGCTGCGGGGTGGGGGGCGAGTGGTGGCCACCCAGGAGCTGGGGCCCCGCCCGGCCTCTGCTCCCACCTGGCGACCACAGCTGGCGCAGACCCTCCCCTGAGGCTCTCAGCTCTGGCAGCCCAAGTCGGGATCTGGCCAGCAGCAGGCCAGATCTTGGGTTGGACAGAGACGCCCTCCTGCCTTGGTTTCCCCTCTGCACCCGCCGGGTGAGGCCGGCAGGATAATAATGCTTGATTGTCAAAGGCCTTGCACGCCTCGGGGGCCAGATGCCAAGGATTGTTTTCCATTCCTGGGAGGGTGGGCCCTTCCTGCCAGGAGAAAATTCCAAGCTCTCCAGCCAGGGAGGGGAACCTGCCGCCCTGTGACCGCACGCCCGCCCGCCCGGACCTGTGGCATCAGCCGCTTGCTCGCTTCTCCTCCCTGGGCAGAGGCAGCGCCAGGAGGGGCCCCCTGCTCCTTGGCGGGCTCAGAGGCCTCCTCTGTCCCCTTCCCCTTCCGCCGGAGCTGCTTGCTCCAGGCTCAGGGAAACTGCCCAAGGCGAGGGTTACATCCGGTGCCTAGAGCCTGGCCGGCCCAGCCCCTGGGTGTCTGTCTGTCTGTCTGTCTGTCTGGGAGGAAGAACTGGTCCTCTGGGACAATGGGATTGTTGTCTGGGAATTCTCTGGTTCTGTCTCTTGCTCCCAGAATTCCCTTCATCAACTTCCTTGGTTCTGCCTCTTGGCTGCAAGAGACCACATGCTTTTCCTTTTTTTTTTTTTAATATTTATTTATGCACACAAGAGCTGGGGTACGGCCGGAGGTGTGGGGGTGAGAGGATTCCCCAGAGACAGAGTGGGGAGCAGAGCAGGCGGATCTACTGAGACACACTGCTGAGGGGAGACAGGAGGGGCCTGCAGCCCTGTGGCCAGCCCCTGGCTGGGGGTGAACCCTGCTGCAGTGGCTGCCAGCACCGACTTAGCCCCTTGTGCCCCCAGGGCGGCCCCTAGAGGCCACATTTCTTAAATTACTTGGTTCCAGGAATTCTTGGGCCTGCAATGAAAATTGTTCCAATATCCGATGGTCCTGGAATTTCCTGCTTGTAAGAACCTGCGGTTCTAGAATTTTCTAGTTCAAAGGCTCTGTGGTTCTGGAAGCCTGGATGGTGCCGCCTGTCCTTCGATGCCACACCTGAGGTGCCACCGCAGCTGGGGCGGCGGAGGGTCAGGGCCAGGTGCGCCGCGTGGGCGCTGGCGGCGGCTGGGCGCTGACAGCGGGCAGGGGCCGCTGCCCGAGCCCATCGCACCTGGCCCTGACCCAGCATGGGCGGAGGGGACCCGACCCGAGAGGCCTCTGGCACCGCCTCCCCTCCTGCGACCCCTCCCGGGGCCCCGGACTGAGGGCACACGGGGACCGTGAACCCCACCCCAGGAACAAGCGGAGACTCTGGGCCCCGCCGGGTGGGGTTTCCTCAGCCCGGGTGGTCACAGGGGCGACCCAGACGCCCACGGCCGGGTCAGGGTACACGTGAGCCCACCAGGCGCCCTTCTGTTCCCTGACACCCCCATCCCAGGGCATCGGGAACCGGAGTCTGACACGGGGCCCTGGAGGTGGTAAGCTATTCGCCAGGGCCCTGCTGTCCAACTGTGTCCAGCCGGTGCCCCCTGCCCCATGCCCCTGCGCCTGCCTGGCCTCTGTCGAGGGCTTCCCGCCCTGCCCCTCCCTGGCCGCCTGGCGGGCTCCCAGCGCCTCGTGGGAGCTGGAATTCGGCGGGTCCCTGGCGTGTGCGCCCTGCCTCTGCGCCTGCCGGGGCACCTCCCCTGACTCGGGGCCAGGAATTCCTCCCGGCTCCCCACGAGCCCTGGAAGGAGGAGCTGTGGGAAGGGGCATGAGCCTGCTGGAGGCTGGTGGGGGTGGGAGGGAGCCTAGGGACCCCCGAGGCCTGACAGGCTGCGGGAGAGGGGCTGGGGGGCCGGCCCACGCTACTCCCCTTCTCTTGCACCCTGACCTTCGGGGAGGGGATGTTTCCAGCCCTCTGTGCCCTCCTGCGGAGTCATTTGCTGACGCCAGCATCTCCGGAGTGCCTACTGTGTGCAGGCTTCGCAGGAGGGGCTGAGGGTCCAGCTGTGAGGGGGGCAGAACCCTGCTCACGGGCTTCTGTTCTGTGTGAGGACAGATGACTTGGGGGTCAGTGTGGAGAGAGGTTTGTGCAAAGAAATCAAATGGGTGCTGGGGCAGAGAGGGGTCGGGGGCCAGCTGGGGGTAATCGGGGAAGGTCTTGGAGGAGGTTCTGGGGGGCCCCTGCAGGGTGCCCAGGGGGGGCCTGGGAGTGGGTGGCCAGTCTGCAGGACGCGGAGGTGAGTGAGGCCAGGTGCAGGGCAGAAGTGTCCTCAGATCCAAGAAGAGGAGAGGTGCAGGGCTGGGGCGGGGG